>NW_017728912.1:24059061-24079073 GCF_001723895.1 Crocodylus porosus | reverse complement strand
CAGTACAGGGTATAGCCCTCTATACCCGTGGTCCAGTCATGGGTGGAGTCCCACCAGGTCTCCGTTATCCCAGTGACGTCATAATTCTTTGCACTGAGCAGGAGGACAAGCAAGAAAAATCTTCATGATCTCCATCAATGGCCAATGCTGGGAATCAATCACTTTGGACTGCTGACTGAAAAGCCACCATGAGGCAGGGCCTGCATTGCTTCAAGCTGGAAAGGGTCAATGATGGGCTAGAAAAGAAGTGTGAGAGGTAGGCAAGACAAAACAGTACTCAGTATAACAGTGCAAGCTCAACCAAGTTTATATGTGCAACTTGCCAGAGGGTCCGCCTGTCATACATTGGACTCCCCAGCCACTCAAGGAGCTGTATTGGTACCTGGTAACCTAATACCGATGCAATCTCCAGGATCTCCTGAGGTGAACGGCTTCCAAAAATGAACACATCTTTGTATCACCTAAAGACAAGTTCAAAAACAAAGTGACTGGCATCTGGACTGAATTAACACATTACAAGTTATTTTATTTAGGGAAGGAGTCCGTTAACACTGCCTGTTAGTTAAGTTCCAGATAAAAATATAAGGCTATCTTTAAGGACTACAGGTGTCCAAATGCTATGGATTCTGGTAATGTGATGTAGTGGATTACTGCTTTAACAAATGCAAGAATCCATACCTAAATAAAATTCTTAATTACCCTGGTAGAAGATTAAGTAAGATAGTCCTTACAAAGTTCCAGTGACAGTGTACAAAAGAGTTTGGTAACATGTTGAATACCAGGTGTATCAAGCTTACCCAACCCTGTGGGCTGGATGGAGGTCATCAGGCCAGTTTATGAGATGGATCAGGCCATGCCAGAGCTAGGACACAGGGCTGGCCAACACAGGCACCCTGGACTAACTGAACTGACACACCCTTCTTCCTTCCCTTCCTTTATAAAGAATAAAGTTATTTGGGCTTCTAAATAGGCCACGTAATTATAAGTGTGTTGAACACTTACTTTTTTTTTTTTTGCAGTCAAAGGACTTGCTTAGGCTGAGCTGTTTTGAAAACAGAAAACAGGCCCCTTCTTTACTGAAGTATTTAACTTTCTATTAGGAACCCTTCACCCTAAAAACACTTGGCCTCAACACCTTATTCAGGTACAATCTGCAACCAACTAAACATATTGGACCAGTTGCTCAAATACGGACCTCTAATTCTGCACCTTTGAATTGCAGGTGACAGTAACTACAGAATAATTTAAGCCATTAGATGTGTAAGCACCTGCATGCACCCATTGGTTCTCTATATCCAAGAGCAGTAACATAACAAGGGGTGGGTGAGCAGGGCATGAAACCTGGGCACTGACTTAGAGAGGGCACCAGAATGGTGGTCCCACAGGGAGTCTGTGCTGAGGCAACAGCTGCAGCCCTGTGCCACTCCTCTAGCAGCAATAGTTGGGACAGGCAGGTCATGCAATGGCAGCAGCAGCAGCAGCAAGGGACTCTGAGTCCCTAGGGTAGTTAAAGCTTCCCCTTTCTCCATGCTCCAGCAGAGTTTTTTCTAAGAAGCAAATCTTGGCAGTTACACCTCTGTTCAAGAGACCCTACTTGCTCCAGGAAATAACTTCCCTATTCAATTATTTTTGCCCAAAGGTAGTAGAAACCAAAATAAAAACCTGACTTAATGCCAGGTTGAAAAATCTAAGCAGAACTAAGAACATGCCACATCTAGCAAGTGTTCTAAAGCTTTGCACAAACCAGCTCTGATAAGTATATTTTACAAAAAGGAAACAGAAGTTAATCAAAGCAGCCTACTGGGAACAGAGGAGTACAAAGAATCCTGATCCAGTTGGCTTTTGTAAAGTCACAACTAATGCTGGCATATAAAAAATGTAAGATTGTGTTAGGCAATGAAACAGTTAAGTGAGTTGTATAGTTATGGGAATGGTAGCTAGGGAGCTTTAACTAAAGTTTGTTTGACACTATTTTGAAGCATGGTGATGCTAAATACACAAGATGTGGAGGCTGTTGGAGCATGCTAATTCGCACGCTCCAACAGACTTGATGAATCAAGTCTGCTGCAACATGCAGTAATTACAGTGCCTCAAAGCAATGTCCCCACACATCTACAGATAACCTACATGCCTTGCCTATAGATGCAAGAAGGAATGTGATTGAGGTGGATTTTCTTACTGTTATAAGATCTGTGATTAATAGAAGTGATATAATTACTGGCATCCTAAACTTCAGACCTCATTGTGCCTCCTCTCAATCCCCAGATCCAGCCTGCTCCTTGGTTACCAAAAGAGATTGAGGAAAAGCTTAATCAGAAGGGATTGATAAGGACGGCAAAGAAAGTAGGCTTACACGGTGTGGGAAATCATATCAACTATGAGATATTCAAAGGAGCTCAGCTCCCAGTGAAGCACCAAAACATGCATCTGATTATCAAGAAAATGCTTGATGCTGAGTCCTTTTGAAAAAAATCTGTCAGTAAAGGCTCATCTAGACAAGTACTTAAGTGTGGTTTGTGGCACCTCAAAGCTGTTCGAGGTGCCACAAACTACACGCAGCACACATGCACCCATTTGCTGCACTGCTAATTTGCAGCGTGGCACCAAAATTTGACGCTAGGAGATCCTGGTGTCCAAAAAGTCTGAGAGGGGAGGGGGGCAGCACATGTGGCTGCAGCATGCACTAGCAGAAAGGGAGCCTGGCTCTGGCTGACAGCTAGGCTCCAAACAGCCAGCTCCACATCACTGCAGACCCGGGAGGCCCCCAGAACCCCAGGTAAGGCTGCTGGAGCCAGTACAGATGTTGGCCCCACCCCCAGCCTCCTTTACCCTACCGACAATTTGCCACACAATAGCGTAGGGGTGTGCCCTGGGGCAAAAAGCAGCAGCACAAATATGTGCTGCTGCTCTTTGTGCTATGGGAAACATGCACCCTTGCACATGCATGCTCATCTAGATGCTCCCCAAGGAGCCAGCACCTGAGCTGCTGCTTTTTGAGGGAGTCAGACCCTTAATCAAGGTGTTTAAATAGGAGCTGTGCTCTGTTATGGATACCAATGACTAGAAAAAATCTGGCCCTCGTGATTGGATTTACACGGTATTCCCCTGCAACTGTGTACAGGCCAATTTCTGAAGGTAGTGCAGACAATCAACACTCAGTTTCCATGGAATTTTGGGTAGCTGGATTAAAGTCCGAAGAGTTATGATTGCCTGTACTATGTGGGAAGCAGGCCCTGCATATTTTTTGTGGAGATTGTATGTCTTAAGGTGGCTCAGTGAGGATTTCAATAAGATTTCTGGGATGAACAGTACATCAGAAAACTAAATGAAAGCCAAAGCCTTTCAGGCTGGTTATCCCCCTGGATAAAGAGAAGCATAATCCCTTGTGTTCCCATTCATGTTCAAGTCACATTTAATAAGATGTTCACAATTTTGGGTGAGATTGTAAAATACTCACAGCACTAGACATACTCTGCTCCCATTGAAGCTAACAGATTCCTGTTGATGTCCATGGGAGCACAGTTCAGACAGTATCAAGCACTACTGAAAATCCCAACCTCTGAATCTTCATTCAGATAATCCCAGCCTTGTTAAAAACACATCTTAAGTAATACAAGTAGCATACTATTACCAAGATGAGCCTGACAGTCTGAGAGAAGGAAAGGTAAGCACAAGTGAAAGTGAAGAGAAGAGTTAGAGTGTTGCTGTAGCTATAATGGTCCAGGAAATACGTATGTATTTATTAGATGTTTACCCTGCCCTACCCAAAAAGCTCAGGTGATCTCTTTTTTTGGACCCACTGCATAATTGGGAGATGTTAGACAAGGTTTCAGACACAAAAGGACCTGGAAAGATGTATGAGTTAGCTCCCCAATCTGCTGTAGGCCAATCAGAGAATCCTAATGCAGAAGGAACATGTGCCACAGCCCTTCCCAGCTGGGTGATGTATCAGATACACAGGATAGTTTACCTAGCAGCACTGGCACCCAGCTGAAAGCCAGTTAAGTAAGTTGAACACAAAAGTGCTTCTCAACTGGGGAACAGCCACACTAAAAGAAGTTGGAGATGGAGCCCTGACTCTGAAGATTATCAGTCACATGGCTCAGTGTGAGGTGCAACAAGTTGGAGACAGCACCCTGTCTTCCCCACTGTAGTAGAGGGGAAGACACTGAGGCAGTATGTGACCTAAAGTAGGGCATCAGCTTTGATATTTTTGTTTCTGTCTCACTCCACATAGCCCCTAATACTGGGGTATAAGACATTCAGCACAGCTTCACTCTTGCACGGGCTTTGTAAAAGAACTCACTCTGGCTTTCCTAGGAAGTCTATTCAACTGAGCAAGTGAGCAAACCTACTACAGTACAAGCAGATGATTACAAATAAAAGGACAGAGGTTAAACAGAGACTTCATGCTTTGTGGCCTTAGAAATAAAAGGCAGAAATCATCCCTGACTGCAGAATTGCCTTTTTTGCTTACTAAAAACCTAAATTCATGCAAAAAAAACCCATTTCCTTCTTTTGCACACCATCCCCTCTGCAGGCACAGTACCCTGTTATTTCTGTGATCAATTTACTGAAACACCAGCCTGGTTGACTTGCATTGGCAGCGCCATCTAATGGAACTTTTCTTTTGTTGTTTCACTTCACTGTTCATTCATTCTTGCCTTAATAGAACATGATCTGATATCAGCTACAGAAAGACACAAGCTTGTGGAAAAACACTTCACCCTCCCTGGACACTGTATGGCTGACCTCAGGATTGCTGTTTTCAGGCAAAAAAACCCATTTTTTTTTAAATAGTTTGAATGGAAGGTTGTGGAACAAGAAATCATCCACAAACTGGACTGTGTTAAGCATGCTTTAAGCAGGGACTATGGATTCTTATCTTATTACCTGACTTAGCTTTTTTGACCCCCTTTATTCTTATGGGTTTATACTGCTCCTTTTCTTTGCTCTCCTAGCACTGTCCCTCCCCCATTTCTCTTCTGCCACCTTCTCCTTGTCTTTTGTATTCTAATTTCTCTCTCCTTATACTCTTTCTGCATGTCCTTCCATATCATCTGATAAAGTGAATGTGGGTTCATTAAAGCTTGCACTCTTAATCTATATTTTATTTAGTCTATAAAAAGGTGCATATCTACCCTGCCTTCTGACTGACTTCAGACTAATGTGGCTAACTGCCTCTCACTATTAAAACAAGGTCATTGTGTTATCTAGGATTTAGCTGAAGCTGTACCTTCCCAGGCCTGAGGAAGGGCATTATGTTCCCAAAAGGTCATCTAACATCGCTCCCAAATACTTTGTTGGTCCCATTACAAGATATAATAAACAGAAGTTGCTTCTCATATTCCCTGGACCATTGCAGCTAAGACAGATCTATTAGAAGCACAGGAAAAATAAGTCTCAAAAACAATAATGTGATGTGAAATGATATATAGGTGCATATTCCCCATTGTATACTGATGGAAATTGCACCAGGATCACAGATAAGACAGATGTGCAGCTAGCCCAGGGTAGTTCACAGTAGCTAGATATAACTCACTTTCCTCCTACATGGCAGGGAAACAGGTAAAAAAGCCTGTTTACTCTGATGAAACAGCTACCCCAGGAAGAATGCAGACAAAAACCCAAACTGGGTGTAATTACCTCAATTCAGGGGTCTGCATTGTCTTTTCATTACTTCAAAAAGCCTTAATGTAAAACAAGAGTGTAAATGTATGTAAAAAAAGAATATCCCAAGACACCTATTTCCTAGGGAAAAAGTAATGCTGAAAGCCCAAGTAAACAATACAAGAGTAGCACAAGGTAAAAAGTACATAGCTGCAAGCTAGAGCTCCTACTATCTTACCTAGAGTAGATCAACAACAACCTCCACTGCTACTTCTGATTTTCCCACTTTTAAAGTCAAAAAAGTACAACCCACTGCTCTGTCTAGTTTATTGAGATTACCCTCCTCTTCTGGGGGCTCACTTATTCACATAGTTCTATCCACCTTAACACTAAAAAGTCTCAGCATTCATCAACGGAGTCACCTGTTTGCAACAACCCTCCCAGGTGTAGCAGTCCATCACACCTCTTGCCAGAATTTCACACTTGCCCTTTCTTGTAGAAAACATAAGTGAAACCTTCATGATGAATAAAGTAACCTCCTTCCCTCAACCAGTGAAACCTCCATCATTAGCCCCCCCCCCCACCAAAGGTGCAGGAAAATTTCTCTCTGAATCAAGTCGCTCTTCTGTTACTGAGTCTCTCATAGCCAGGTTACAAGCAACATAACCCACAGGCTTGGGTCTGAGTCACTAAATCCTGACACCCACTCCCTTCACCTGAAGAGTGGTATGCACAGCAAAGGTGAGTGAGGCATGGCTTTGTGGAAGCAGTCTGCAGGGGCGCCTCTACTTTGGCAGGGCACTGAAGAAGGCACTTTTCCATGTTTTAAATCTTCTATCATTCTATATACATGCCCAGTCACATCCCATAGCTCAAGGGGCATACAAAGCTCTGCTGGAATACAGAGGGGGTAGAGATCTGCCACTGAGAGTAGAACATCCTTCACAGCCTTTCCATGCAAGTCAGCTCTCCTACCCCACCTCTGCCAGCTGCCATAGAGGTTTCTCTGGGAGTAGGCAACGGTGTGGACACGTGTGACAACTGAACTGTGCTGAAGCACCAGCAACTGGAAATTGGCTTGCAAGTGCTGGACAGAAACTGTGAGTCTTAAGGAAGGATGAGGAAAAAGATACTGTTGAGGCAGGGTGGGTAGGAGCTCACCATGTGGCACATCTGGGACAATGAAACAGGTGTTGTTCTGAGGTGTGCAGAGTTTTTTCTCCAGTGGTATATGGTTGCTGTCACTCTTTATGTACAAACTGCAGAAGCCTGTGTAGCCCAGGTACACATAGGTGTGTGCCTTGTCTGCAGATGGAAGAATGGGGTGGTCAGGCAAGAGTGAAGTGAGAGGGCCCTGGGGTCAGTGGCATGGAGGCAGGGTGCTCAGTTTCTGGGGGTAACCCCTGCTGAGGGTCCCCACTCTGGTGGTCCCCAGGTTCTAGGGTTTCCCCCACCATGTTTGCCTGGACCTCTCCTTCAGGAGCGGTGGGTCTTGGGCTATAGTTGAACTCCAAGGGGTACCACTCATCACTGTTTGAGTCAAAGTCTATTCCCTCTGCAGGGTAGGCAAACGGATGTCCTTTTGTTTAGACCAGGTCCGTCTCTTAGGTCAAGGGGATCTATGAGGAAGTTCTAGCTCAGAGGGCCTGGTACTAACCAATTTATTAATAGGTAGTAGCAGATTGCAGTGCAGTACTTGGGGGCATCCAGGCCTGCTTTTAGGGGCCACTTTATATACAGGTAAGTCTTTTATTTTCTTGAGTATTACATGAGGCTTGGCTTTTCAGCAATCTGTGATTTTTGTCTCCCAGTTAGACTTAGATTCCTTAATAACAGCCAGTCTTCAGGGGTTAGTCCTTCCTCCCTGACTTGGGCATCATAATTTCATTTGTGTCTTAGTTGGTTATGGCTCGTTAGGTTTCTAGCCAAGTGGCAGGCCCACCTCAGTTTTCCTTCAGTTGTTGGGCATATTGCTCATGTGATAAGTGCTGTTTCTACCCTGCAGCAGAGATCTGTACAAAGCTGAGGCTGCCTCCTGAACATGAGGAAGTAGAGGCTTACCCCAGTAGCATCATTTCTCGTTGAATTGTAGGCATGCACGAAAAAAGACAGATGTTGGCCCCATGCAAGGTTCCCTCTAAGCTGTGCACATGTGCAGCCACACACAATAAAAAATCTTGCTACACAGTAACTTTTTAATGCTGCGTGCCCACCTGGAGAGAAGATGGACTGCGGCTTCCTGAAAACTTTGGGTGTGCCCCCGGAGCGCGGCAGAGGCACTGAGCCTGGCACAGGACACTTACCGGTGGTAAGTTACTGCTTGGCTGCACAGGGGCCACTCCACTCTGCTCCACTCCTCACCGCACTGGCATCCCCGCAGGGAGGGAGAGTGGCATGAGGCAGGCAGCAGCTCCTCCCCAAGGTGAGGTGGGGGCAGGGAGAGGGGCTGGGGTTGGGACAGAGCTGGGCACCAAGTGGGCTCTGCCAGCTCTGGGGAACTGCCCCACTCCCCAGCCCCTTAGGGCAAGCTAAGCCCTGAGCCCCAACGTCATGTGCCTCCTCTCTGCCTGGTCTGCCCAGCAGCAGGACACACATGGTGCCATGCCACTTTGAAAGGCTGCAGCAAGGCACAGAGGTGGGGAGCAAGAGAGCTGGGCAGCAAGAGAGCTGGGCATGTATGCAGGCTGGAATATGGCAATTTCCAAGCCTTGAGGGTTGCTATTGAAAACTGGAATCAATTTGGGGCCAACCCTGGATTATCATACACAAGTAAGCATGGAACAAGAAATGTGGAGGAGTAGCCATTCATTTGCCAGCCCCCTTCCAACACCCAGGCTTTCTCACTTCTCTCCTTTACTTGTTATTGATATTACCGTTGGTAATAAATAAAAAGCTATAGTATCATCTTTTGTTGTTATACTGTGTGGCAGACCGAAGCGGAGCATGCTGAAAGGGGGAGGTAGGACCAATTTGGAAACAGACCAAAGTGGCGCACTCACGGACCAAAGCAGCACACTCGCAGATCTTTACACCTTAGAGGGAACATTGGCCCCACGATACCTTTTGTTCCTGTCTTAGGGTCCCCAGCATGTTCAGTAGCATTTTGTTGAACCATTTGGGTTAGGGATCCCCATGTGGATGATAGGGAGTTGTACAGGATTCCTGTATCTTTGTCACACTCGGTACCTTTTTGAGTAACTTGCTTTCAAAATCCCTGCCCTAATCAGAATGTAAGAAGGCGAGCAGTTTAAAGATGGAGAAATACTTCTTCCACAACTCTTTAGCCACCTTTTTGGTGGTTTGGTCACAGTTCATAAAAGCCTGGGTATAAGGAGTAAATTGGTCTGTTATTACCAGGATGTTGCTTTTTTGATTTCCGTCTTCCTTTATGGTAAGAAAATTCATGTAAACTAGTTCGAGTGGATGCGAGATCTGAATATTATGTAGGTAAGCAGTACATGATGGCAGGGTCTTTTGCTTTACACAGCACTCACAGATCTGGTATTTGTTTTTAATGTCTTCAGCCATATGAGGCAAGAAAAATCTCTCTCACGCTAAAGCTAGAGTCCAGTCTATTCCCAAAGTTGTTGTGAAGAGCCTGCAGAACTTGTTCTTTGGGGAGGACCAGCTGTAGCATTTTTTGTCCTTCAGGACCTTGTACTACTTGATGCAGTACGCTATTTATTAGTTGTAGCATTCTTTTCTTCCTTAGTAGGAGCTGGCCTGTTGGAATGTCTACTTGGTCAGAAGGCGGCATAATAGTCCCTCCCCTCTGAGCCTGTAGCACATCTTGGATATCGGGATCACACTCCTGGCTGGCTCATCACCTGGCCGCTGGAATTTGAGGTCGCGCCAGAGGAGTCAACATGGTGTAATGGCTCCAGGGCTGGGAAATTCCTCAAACAGCCTCTGGCTGTAGCACTTCTTGGGCTTGAGTAAGATGCCCTGAGACAGGACATCAGCATCAACATTTTTACATCCAGCCTGATAGTGGAGACTGAACAAAAAGTCTGCTAAAGCAGCAACTCAGCGATACCCGGTGGCTTTCACCGTGGCACTGGTTAGAGCGTATGTTAACGGATTGTTGTCAGTCCATACTTGAAATGTTGTTCTGTATAAATAATCCTGGAACTTTTCAGTAATGGCCCATTTAAGGGCCAAGAACTTTAATTTATGAGCTGGGTACTGAGTTCATTGGGCATGAGGCTTTGGTTGGCAAATGTTACAGGGCATTTTTGTCCTTCATGTGCAGTAAAAGTTCTGTTATCCGGCATCTTACAAGCTGGCATGCTGCACTAACCGGGAGGGGTGGGGGGATGCCCCAGGCACAGCATGAGAAGCAGCAGCTGGGGCCGCTCAATTAACCAGTGCAACAGGGCAGCATCCTAGGGGTGGCTGTGATATCCCCTAGTGCCCCCTTACCATGCCAAGTTTGCCTGGACACGCTGGAGCTTGATTGGGTAAGTCTGTCACACCTGCATGCTCTGGAAGGCCAAGGCTAGCAAGCCAGCCTCCAGATTCCAAAGGTGAGGCAGAAAACACAACTGGGATCCCTGCTCGGTAGCAAAAGCCCAGAAAGGTTTATTGTTGTCAGACAGTGCACCAGTTAGTTTGATTAACAGTCAGTCCAACTTAGTGAAGCTTGTACATGACAGGTAGAGACACTGTATGGTATCCATGCTTGTCTAGGTCTCTACAAGGGACAGGTTGTGCAACCCTTGTTTTCATACTTGCATGCCCTCCCCCATCTTGTGCCAATTCATTTCTTTCTCTCTCTCTCTCTAATTGTTCATCTCTACTTCTTTTGTTAGCCAAGTTTTCGCACTTGTGCTTGTTATCTCTGTCCCATTAATGAGTTCTTCTTTTTTGGCTGCTGCTTTCATATTCCCTTCAGTGTTTTTTTGCTCATTAGCGTGGGTTTTTTTCTTTTTCTTAATGAGTTATCCAGTGGTCATGAGGCCTCTTTCTTCCAGAATGCTGCTTACTAACGCTCTGTATAACTACAGCCTTGCACAACCCAAAACAGCTCCACACAGCCTCTCATTTCCAAACCAGCATCACCATGCTCCTTCTTCACCTTGGAAGGCTGCACATTTTCCTTCCTTGCTTCTCCGCAGAGCCATCCCCGAGGTGGATTCAGGGGGTGGGGGTGCAGTGGTGCAGCCGCTTCCCCCTCACTCTTAATTCCTGCTCCACCGAAAGTTTAAAACCAACTACCTGGCAGTGATGGCAGCATTTTGGTTCAGGCAGCAGTGAGGGAGTCAACCAACTTCATGGCTTCTTGTAATTAATCTACCTGACTCTTTGTAAACTCCTCCTTGCATAGGTATTAACCACCCTCTTTCCTTTTTTTTAAGGGCCAGGATATCTCACCCATCAGGCTAGCCTTCCTTTGGCAAGTCAGCTGACTGTTAGCTGCTTCTCTAGCCTCTACATCACAGCCCTGCCAACTGGTTTTGACTTGACCTACAAATGTTCACTCGGTGGCAGAAAGAACCAGGGGAGCACCGGCAGCTCGGGCACTCAGGAAAGCTAGCTCTTGTTTTCCAATTCTGAAGAGGGGGGCGGAAAAAAGACACCCATCTAATTGTAACTATGAAACGAAACCACATTTGCTTAGTGTGGTGCTGGTGGAGTTTTTCTATGTGGTAGAGGACAAAGCAAATTCAGGTTTTGTTGGTGCAGTCCAGTCCTATTGGTTTCTGCTTCAATTTAAACTGAACACTAGTGCCCCAAAGGTATTAGTAAAGCCTCTAGCTTTGTAAATGCAGAAAAACTGTGTGTTGCCCTGTATGGCCAGAGACACCTCACCATGTGCACCACCCCTATTCAACACCTTAGGTCTGCCCCAGCGTTGCCAGGTCTTAAATATAAAATTAGCTCAAAATTATCATTTTTGCTGAAAAACTATCATATATGGAAAGATATGCAAATAAGTGCGCAAATAAGCATGTAAATAAGTCATCTTATTTACTTTATATTGCTCACTATAACTCGCCAGTTAGTGAGTGAGAAGTGGGTCATCAAAGTTGAGGCTTTTTTTTATTTCAAGGGAAGCTGTCCTAAAAAAGTGCTGACTTGCAAACCTGAAATATGGTTAAAACTCCTTGAGAGTGGCTTGGGCTTTGCAAATCCTGCATGAGTGAACTACCTTAAAAGTTATCAGGCTTTTTGAACGCTTTTACTATTATTGATGGTACGTGGTAGAAAGGTTGAAATGATCCTACAAATACAAGAATAACGTAAACCAGACAACGCTGCACCTTTGCGCCTGCGCAGCCTCTACGGCTTTCCTTAGGGCCGCAGGCTACGCACAGCCCTCGCCTCGCCCCGCCCCCCAGCAGTGACTGAGACTCGAAGAGGGTTCCAAGCCGCGCCGAGCTACAGGAGAAGCCACGTGATGAGCGTAGCGGCAACGCCCCGCCCACCCAGGCCTTCCACAAGCGGGTGGGCGCGATGACATTAGCACCTTCGGCATTCCGGCGCGACGCCCCACCTTCTCGTCGTCCTTCCCTGCTGCGGGCATGCGCAGTGACGTCCGCGCCCGGCTTTGTGACGCGCGGAGCGTAAACAAAGCGGTGCATGGTGGGTAGAAAGGGGGGTGGGGGGAGTGTTCCGCCCAGGAAGCAGCCTCCATCTTAGGGCCTCGGCGGCTCCCGCGACCTAGGTCTGGCCCCGAGCCCCCGGGCCCTCGCGGCGACGGTGGGATGGCGGCGGACAGCCGGGAGGAGCAAGGTATGAGTGCGGTGGCGGTGGGCCCGGGCCGGGGGGGTGTTGGGATGTGTCATTGGCGCCGCTTATGTAAGTCCCTGGGGCGGCATCCGGCCTGGTGTGCCGTGCACGGATCTGTAAGGGAGGTCCCCAGCACGGCACCAAACCGCATTTCTCATCTCTCGTTTTGTTGTTTTATTTAACTCCCCGTCTCGGATGGCGGGGGGGGGGGGGGATGAAGCCACTGCTGTCACTTCCTGAGTGGGTCAGTGTGGGCCTCATCCTCTGAAAATAGGTGCTCTAAGAAACATTTGCAGAAGAAATGCGAAGCCTTAGTGACAGCTGTCAGATCAGGATTGGTAGGCCAAGAGAGAGCTCTTCAATCTGGGGTGTTAAATCGTTGGGCAGATCATATCTGTATCTACTCAAAAAAATCATTTTGACTTCATTCAGTGTGCAAGAGGTGATCTCTCTTATTAGACTGACTAGACAGTTGCAAAAAAAAAAAACCCAGACTCTTTCTTTACAAACTTTCGGGGGCACATGCCCTTCCTCAGGCATAGGGGAATGCAAAAATTGTAAAATTTCTCTGAGGTAGAAATGAAAATTCATATTTTACAGGAAGGCAGTGTAAGATCTCTTGCCTGGGAAAATTTCATTTCATTTTTCATTTTCTGCAAGTTAGGCTTGGGTAAAAGTTGGAGCAGTGTATTTACCCCAAAGATGTCTGGCAAGCAGGGTGTTGAGTTATGCTTCTTTCTTCTTACAGTGTTTAATTCTAGTAGAAATTGTCATTAGCCTTATTTTATATAACTCCTAGGCTCTAAAAAAAAGTGTGGTTGGTATGCTTGGTCAGTAGTCCTGTATATGTAGCTCAGGTCACCTGCAAAGGGTATCTTCAACATGACATAAAACCATATTTTTTTAAACTCCCTGTCTCTGATAACAGCACAGCCAGATAATAACACTGTTATTTCTTTAACTGATTGGTATGTTAGCGTTTCTTAATTTCTACAGCTATGCATACTTTTTAACCATGGGTTTTCTTACAAAGTGGAGAAGTTGGTGGTAAAATTAGTTTTAATTTTTAAATCCTTTGTGAAGCTTTTGTTTCCAGGTCTTTCCCATAGGACTCACTGAATCACATTTTGCTCTCACAGGTTTAAAAATACCTTCCCACTTTTTGTATGTTCAGTCTCAAGTTTAGTTATTAAAGTCTTTGCAACTGGCTAAGACTGGACAAACCTCTGAGCTCATATAATTTCTTCCAGCTCTGCTTGGAATCTTGGAGATGCTTATGTCTTGCACAAGAACATAGAGGGGGCATACATTTATTTGTGCTTTTTGAGAAATGGATGATAAAAGTGATTATGGTATAGATAATTTTGTTGTTTAGTTGGACGTGTCATTAACAGAAAACCTATATTGTGCTTTATAACAAGATGCAGGACGCAAGGAATGGTTTGAAGAAAATTGAGATGATGTTGGAATGGATTGCATTTGACTGTATGGACTACACTTTGAATTTACTTACAATGCAGACTGTAGGTCTGTACATGTCAAACATGGGGTGCTATTTATTCTGAATATGGTGAGAGGTTGTTAGTATGGGGTTTTTTCCCCCTGAAAATAGAGGTCTGGAAAATTCTCACTTTGTTCTACTGAAGTTGATGAGCTTTTATTTTTTCCTTTCCTCCCTTTATGTCTTGATCTTTCAAAATGCTGCTGAAAGGGCTGCAGTGAGGAGACAGGGAAGGGAATTACCCTAGTCGCTCTCCCTTTCAGCACCCGCTTTCTGCCACTGTGTGACATAGTCCTGTCTGGTACGCAGAAAAGTCATGGGCTTGTGCCATAGCATGGGTTTCTACCCTGTTGCGAAAGGGGCCTACCCAGTGTGTGGCAACTGATTCTTCCAGACACTTGGAAAAAATAAGCAGGGATGGAAAGATTCAGAACAAGTGCTCCAGGGGTGAGGGGGGACAGAATAGAGCACATAGGGTAGATTGGGCAATGTCCACTGGCTCTCAGATGAGTCCAAGGAGCAAGTGGATGCTGCCCAGTGAAACTCTACACACAGATGTGAGCAGACCAGGGACAGACCCGTTAGTTACTTTCAAGGGATCATGGGCTTGAAAGATATAACCAACCCCCCTCTTAGAAATGGAGGCCACTGAGAAAGTAACTAATTTCATGGAATAAAAGAAATGCAAAATGGGGATGAGAGTGAGTGTCAAAGGTTCAGAACAAGTGCACTGGGGGGAAGGGATATGGAGCAGAGCACACCAGCCAATGTCCATTAGCCCTGGGTTGAGTCCAGAGAGCTAGTGGACACTGTCTAGTGAAACTGTCCAGAGATATGAACAGACCAGAGACAGAAAAGCAGTCCTACAGTCCCTAAGGGTCTCCATCTTGGAGACGGAGTCTCCGTCTCCCCACCCCCCGAGCTTTCTTCCTAAGTAGCTCACTAGGTTGGCCAGGACCACGAGAAGATTGCCCAGGAGGTCTCAGTATTTGGGCCCATGGACAGAGAGTGTTTCTTTCAAGGGCTCATGGACCATTGCCTGCCAAGGAGAACTATAAGCTTCACTTGCAAAGGGAGGCCACTGAGAAAGTAATGGCTAATTTCTTGGGACAAAATAAAGACTAAATAGGAATGGGAGTGATGGTCAGAGGTTCAGAATGAGTGCACCAAGGGCAAATACTGAGCAGAGCACTAGCCTGTGCTCACTGACCCTCAGACAAGTTCAAGACTGTGGGGCTTCATTCCTCTCACTGCTCCATACGTGTTTCTGGGTGGAGTACCAATGGGTGGCATCCACTGGCTCCTTGGATGCCTTTGAGGACTGGTAGGCACGGCCCAGCGGGCTCTGCTTGGTGTTCCCCTCAGGAGCACTTATTCTCACGTTTTGACCCTTTGACTCGCACGACACTCCCACCCTGTTTTTTGTCTTGGTTGTCTCAAGAAATTTAGTTGTATATTTCACCCATCAGCCCCACATAGTAGGGGCTGTTAATTAGCTACATGGGCCTTAAGACCCATGCTAACTTGAAGGATGCAAATAGATTGACAAGTCCAAGGAGCCAGCGCTATGAAATTCTGCCTGGAGACATGACTGGACAAGGGATAGGAAAGTGGCTTTGCAGTCCCTGGGGGTCTCCCTTGCCAGAGCCTCCTTGTTGGTCAGGTAGTTCTCTAGATTGGCTAGGGCCAGGAGGTGGGTTCCTGGGATGTGGTGGGGCCACAGGTGCGGAGGGTGTAAGTAAAAATATTTGGGGCATAGTGCAGCCAGAACCTCAGCAGGCGGTCCTGGAGGAGGTAATGAAGGGGCTGGAGGCTGGCACACTCCTGGTAGACATACGTCTGGGACTTCCTCTGCTTGTAGAAGAAGCAAGTGTCAGGGGTGTCCTTGAAGTATGCCATGTGTAACATGGGCTTTTTCATATGCCATTCTAAAACATGGGCCAAAGCCTATCAAAGTAGAGCTATAAGCCCCTACTGCTAAGGGGAGCCACTAAGGACCCATCACTGATCACTTAAGGTAAACAAAAGACAAAAGAGGAATGGGAGTGAAGGTCAAAGGTTTAAAACAAGTGCTCCAAGGGGGGACATCAAAAAGATCACATAGGACAGTGCCCCTTGGCTCTTAAATGAGTCAAAGGAGCCAGTGGACACTGCCCAGTGAATGGACCAGGGACAGAAAAACAGCCCTGCAGTCCCTGAGAGTCCCCCAAACCAGAGCCTTCTTGCTGCTCGGATAGATTGCTAACTTGGATAGGGTCAAAAGGATGTTGACCAGGAGGTCTGCGGACTTGGTGGGGCTATGGATGGGAAGTGCATAAATGAAAAGTTGGAGGAAGTGATGCAGCCAGAACCTCAGCGGAAAGTTCCGGCAGAGGCAGTGAAAGGGCTGCAGGTCGGTGCCCTCCAAGTGAGTGTGCGCCCACATCTCCCACTGTGCACAGAAAGGGCAAATATCAAGGGTGTCCATGAAATGAACCATGTCCATGTGGAGAAGATGGTCCAATGGTCTGACCCAGTAAATGGCAGTTCTTATGTAGTAATAATAGTAATCATAATTTCAGCTTAGGTTCATGTGCATGCTGCTGGTGCTTTGTGTTCAGACCCCAGGGAAAGGAGTTATGAGACTTGTCTCCAGCTAAACCATCTCTTTTGTTTTAAAAAATCTGCTTTTTCTCTGGTCTAGAATTAGAGCTTGCAGGTTAACAATAGATCTAGTGGCTTGGTAATGTTTATTGCTGTGCACTGCATGTAGATGCCAGTCTAGTATGTAAAAGGCATGCTGCTCCATTAGTGTTTTCCATCCCCATCTGGAAAGCCTCCAACTTGAGTAGGAGTTTTACAGGCTTTACAAAACAAATACTGCAATAAATGCATGAGAATGGAGAGGGAAAGTTCAGTTTCATGTCTCAAAGCAGTTTCCTTTGAAACTCTGAGCAGAAAAAAGGGAATGTATTGAAGATACTCTAGTGAGAAGTGTCAATTCAATTTGAACTGCAGGTAGGAAATATTTTTAAAAAGTAAAGCATTTTTTTCCAGTGCACAGTTTCCTTATCTGGATTCCTTTGCATAGTCACATTGCAAAAAAAGTATTAGTGACTGTTGGTTTGGTATTATGCAAATACATGTCTATCAAACCTGCTTTGGGAAACATTTTGCATAATAAATACGAAGTCTTAGTTACAACTGTAAGATGTATTCGGGTTCAGTAGCATTGAAAGGAGCTTTTAAATCTGGGTTGTTAAATCATTTGACATATATCACTATGCACTAAAAAAACCCAAACATTTTGACTTGCAATGGAATTTGCCATTAGTGCTATTTTATATAACTATATAGAAGGTATGGTGTTGGTATCATGTTTGGTCCATAGTCCTGAGCTCTGGTATGTGTAGCTCAGGTCACCTGCAAAGGGTATCTTCAGCATGACATAAAACCTTTTTTTTTTTTTTTTTTAAACTCCCTGTCTCTGATAACAGCACAGCCAGATAATAACACTGTTATTGTCACTTCTCTAACTGATTGGTATGTTAGCATTTCTACAGCTATGCATACTTTTTAATCATGGGGTTTCTTACAAAGTGGAGAAGTTGGTGGTAAAACTAGTTTTAATTTTTAAATCCTTTGTGTGGCTTTTGTTTTCAGGTCTTTCCTGCAGGACTCACTGAACATACAAAAAGTGGGAAGGTATTTTTAAACGTGAGAGAGTAAAATGTGATTCAGTCTCAAGTTTAGTTATTAAAGTCTCTGCAACTGTCTAAGACTGGACAAACCTCTGAGCTCTTAAAATTTTTTCCAGCTCTGCTTGGAATCTTGGAGATGCTTATGTCTTGCACAAGAACGTAGAGGGGGCATACGTTTTTTTGTGCTTTTGAGAAACACGTGATAAAAGTGGTTATGGTATAGATAATTTTGTTGTTTAGTTGAATGTGTCATTAACAGAAAACCTATATTGTGCTCTATAACAAGATGCAGGAAGCAAGGAATGGTTTGAAGAAAATTGAGATGATGTTGGAATGGATTGCATCTGACTATATGGACTACACTTTGAATTTACTTACAATACAGACTGTAGGTCTGTGCGTGGCAGACAGGGGGTGCTATTCATTCAGAATATGGCAAGAGGTTGTTTAGCATGGTATTTTCCCCCCTGAAACTAGGGTTCTGGAAAATTCTCACTTTGTTCTGCTGAAGTTGATGGGCTAATATGTTTGTTTCCTTCTCCCCCTCCCCCTTGATCTTCCAAAATGCTGCTGAAACGGCTGCTATTTCAGTGTGCAACTAAATTGCTGTTTTAGTCTTGAAACATGGAATTTAGCCTTTGGTGCCCAATTTGGATGGGACATAGGAATTGGAATACTAGTGTTAGTCAGAGAATAAGTGCGTAGCTATTATTGGATTATCCACGGTGGACTTAAATCATGTTTATAAATTACTAATTTAAATTGGCAAGCTAAAAACACTTCATTTTATTTTAAATCATCATTTCTAACCTTTGTTGCCATTTGCGCTGTTGTTATATTCCCTATTCCTAGTTGATTCTCATTTAATTGCTATCCATTAAAACATACTGCTTTGCAACTAGATCAGTGTTTCCCAAACTGTTGATTGCGACCCCAGATAGGGTCACAACATCAGCAGTTTGGGTTGTGATAAACAGGGATCCTGTAACTCTCTCCAAGTAAGTCTGTGAAAGCGGGAGTGAGGGGGAGGGGTGGTGCACGGGCAGCATGAAGGGGAGAGGGGGCAAGGTGACATGTCAGGGAGGCATGTGCCCCCATCAATTTCTGCGCCCTCAGCAGGCCATGGCGCTGCAGTGGGCTGGTATCTGGGGCTGGGGCTGGGGCTGGAGCTGCCTCTGCGGGCAGGATCCAGCATGGGAAGCAGTGCTGTACTATCATGGCCACCAAGGTGAGGCACAGCAGTTCTGCCCCCACTGCTGCCAGGTAGGCAGGGGGCTCCTCAGCTTGACAGCCATGGCAGCACGGTGCTCCCGCCTGCGGTGCCTCATAGCCTCAGAGGGGAGGACAGCAGAGTGGAGAGCCCCAAACCTGAATCGTGGAGCTTGCATCTTCTGTCCTCCCTCCCTCCCCATGGGCTCCATTCCAACTGTGCTGCTTACAGAGGAGGTGAGGGACCCAGGCTCCTACCTCTGCTTTTGCCACAGCAGTCACCACAGTTGGGCCTTGGGTGCTGCGGTGGGGGGGGCCAGGGTGTGGTGAAGAGGGCAGGGAGTGCTGGGTCCTGGCACTGAGGCACCTAAGGGGTATGGGGGGGGCTGTGGGTGAGGAGTGGGAGGGCCAGGGGAGTGTGGGGAGCCTGGTGGGGTGGGGGCTGGAGATTTGGAGTGATGGGTCATGCTGAGGAAAAGTCACATCTGTGTAATTTACCGTATATATGTTCAGAGCATTAATTTTTCCTTTTTATTTTGTTGCAAAACAGTGAATAATATTCATATTTATTAGATCACTTTTTTAATTTACTATTTGCGCTGAGCTGCATTTGGTTGGAAATTCAAATTTTAAAAGCCTGGAGAATTAGCATTTTAAATTTTTTAGCTAAATAAGCTGTTAATTGTGCTTGATATGTAATGAAAAAGCATGTTTTGGTAGGTTTAAAATTAATTTATTCAAACAGGAAGTGTTAACTGTAGTTAATGAATTAAACTGATTGTTTGTGGTCGACATCCTGATGTTTTTTGGCATTTGGGGTGGTTTGTTTTTTTTGTTACCCTGTTGGATCTCACCTGTGTGTTTCACTTGTACTCATACATTGGAAGAGGACAACAAGCTTTTTATTTTCTAAATTCCTAATTGATTTTTCAGTTTTGAATGAACTAGTTTTATTAAACAGAACTAAATAAAATTAAGAAAATCACTTCGAGAACAAGAGGCCAAAAGCTGGTAGTTGTCAAAAGCTGGTTTATTCCTTCAACAATCTGGATTTAGGCCTTAGCCAGTGATTTCTGTGATTTTTTTTTTTTTTTTCATAGTTTCCTACCAAAATTTTGAAACCTAATCAAACATGTAGAATTTGATTTTTATTTTTTGTAGAGGTGCACCGATGCATTGGTCCGGTATCAGATCGGTTCCAATACAAAGAAAATTTACTGTATCTGATATCAGCTCGATGGGCTGATAATTTGGCCAATAAATGCTCGTGCTGTGCACAG
>NW_017728912.1:24056369-24058921 GCF_001723895.1 Crocodylus porosus | reverse complement strand
GGCTCCCACTGCTGCTTGCACCCCAGGAGGGCCTGGGGGATGGATGAGGGGGCATGTGCCCCCCCAGGTCTGCATGGGGTAGGGTAGGGTGGGGTGGGCTGCAGCTGGGGCTGCATGGGGCTCTTTTTGGTGGGGGCTGGGCTCAGAGCAGGTGCCAGTGGCACTGAGAGGCTGCTGCAGCCACCCCAGTCTCACCACAGCTCAGTTCCTAGCACTGGCACTGCCCGGCGAATGGGTGGAGGCAAGGCATTGAGCCAGGGCTGCGCTCAGTGGCTGACAACAGCAGTGCTGAGAGTGGAGCTGCAGGGAAATTTGGGGTGGATGCAGCCTCCTCCCACCACTGTGGGCGCCCACTCTGAGCCCAGCACCCGCTGAGAAGAGCCCTGCATGGCTCTAGCTGCAGCCTGCCCAACCCCACACAGTTCCGGGGGGCACATGCCCCCTGTACCCTCCCAGTGTGCAAGCAGAAGCCACCTTCCCCCGCCTTGACAGAGCCTGCCACTGCCCCCTTCCTCACCACTGGGGGCATTGATCTGCACTCCCATGCCCCTTCCCTCCTGCTTTCACCACACCAGACATACCAGCTGGAGGTGGCTGTATTGGAAATCAGATTAGTATCAGTTGATATGCCTCCTTAAATATTGGCTATCAACCAAAAACCTTTATTGGTGCACCCCTAATTTTTTGTTGTTATTATCATTCACATGATTTTTAGAGTAAGTTAGACCTTAGGGTAGCATGTTATAGTTTCATGTTTGACCTTTGAGGAAGGGGGGGGGGGCGGCCGTGGGTTACATATGTGTATTTTAAAAACACATTTAAGTGTAAATAATATTTATTTTTCATAAAACCATAGCTTGGCATGTCCCCACACTGAGCGTGGTGCATGCCCTGAAGAGATATCGTGTTAGTTTGACCTGGCTTACACAAAATCTGTATAGATTGTACTTCAGTGGGGATTTTTGGCAGTTTATCTAATAGCTCATTGTCTAGAGGGGGGGTGGCCCCTGCCAATGCATGCACCCCCAGTGGAGGAATGTGCCCCCCTGGATTTGTGTACAGGGTGGAGGCAGGCTGCCCACTTTGGGCTTGGGCTTGGGCTTGTGACCAGGGCAGCACCAGCCTCTTCCCAGTGTGGCGGGTGGGCTCAGCTGTGCGGGGCAGATGGTGGTGGCACTGGGAGGGGTGGCTTCAGGGGCCTAAAGTGAATTTTGGCGTAGTTATAGTGCCCAAACTCCCCCTAGCACCACCCCTGCTCAGGGTACTCAGCTCGGATGCTTTTCCCTCAGGAGCCCTGCCCTGGCCACATATCCCCTGCCTGCTTTGCAGTGGGGGAGCTCCTGGAAACTGATCAGTACATAAATATTTTGGTCTCTACACCTGATTATGGTTAAACCATTTTATACTTTGTGGCTTGCTTCAGGCACAAGGTGGAATATCTGGTTGCAAGATTCAGCTTATCTTCTATACCTCCTGGGGCAGATATCCGTCAGTGACAGTGAGGATCTGGGCAAAGCATGATACATGCTACCAAAAAGAAACCTTTTGAATTATCTTCCCTGGAACTAGCACAATGAATGTCACAGCTCTTGATTATTTTACAGTAAGGAATCCAGTGGTCTGGGTACTTCTTAGTAACAGCAGCAAGACCACCTGCCTATGAACTCCTCCTCAGACTCGTTAAAATAGCAAGACTGTTTTGTTAGCAACTTACTATTTCCCTGGTTGTTAGCCTAAGGCCCAGAATCTCTTTTTTTGTCAAAAGCTATGCCACAGAAGTCAGATGAACTTTGACCATATAATGCCCATATTCAATCTGTGGTTCTCTTATTCTTTCATTAACTTTTGTTGATGCTTCACACTGAAGTTATTGGAAACCTATTTTTTCATTGGACTGTCAGTGTCTTGGTATGCTTATTAACATTGTAGACATTCCAACTTGCTATAAACAGTCATTGTTTTAGGGAATGACTTCAGATGGATTGTCAGTAGTATTTGTGATTTAATATGGGGGGTTTTTTTTAATTTTTTCTCCCCAGATGGTGAACTGAATGTTCTGGATGACATTTTAACTGATGCTCCTGACCAAGATGATGAGCTCTATAACCCTGATAGTGAACAAGATAAAAATGAAAAAAAGGGTAGGTGGATATTCCTCGGAGATGCCATTGTAAAAAAGTAATTTACCAAATTTTACTGTACACAGATTATTATAGTTGGCAAACAACAGTAGAGTCCATTAAAGATTTTGTGCCTCAACAATATAATCTAACCTGAAACATTACATTGAGTTCTGTGCACCAAGAGCACATGTTCAGTGTTGGCATTCTTCAAATAAACCTCATTAGAAAGTCATTTATGTAAATAAACTTATTTTCCTCTAGTAAACCAAGTCAAGCCTAAGAGCAAGGCAGTTCTTCATTCCAGTTGTTCAGTGGCTTGTGTGGCGTTGGGCTGGGCCCTGATCTTTGCATTTCAAATTCCCCTATTACAACACTTACAAACACAAACCTGCCTGAAAACTGATGGGAATTGTAACAAACTATTGACTT
>NW_017728912.1:24011397-24056269 GCF_001723895.1 Crocodylus porosus | reverse complement strand
AAATAAAAAAAATTACAGTCACTAAGCTTACTTCGAGGAGTAATACCACTTGCTGGGGGGTGGGGTGGGGAGTTTTTTACTTTGTTTTTACCTGTTACGTAAAATAACTTACTTATTTTTATTAATTTAAGGATCAAAAAGAAAAAATGACCGGATGGAGACTGCTGAAAGCAAAAGACAAAAGCCATCAGTGCATTCATCCAGGCAAATGATTCTAAAGCCACCTAGTTCATCAGTTAGCAATAATAAGAGGATAGTGAGTACAAAAGGAAAGCCTGTAGCAGAGTACAAGACAGAAGAGTATCAGAGGTCTGACAGAAGCAAGCGTCCAGATGGTGATCGAAAGGCACGCATGTCAAGTGGCAGTACAAGGGAGCTTTATAAAGGGCAACCTGAAAAAACTTGCATGAGGAAGAGGGATGTTGACAGAAGGGCAAAGTCCTCTACGCCAGATGGTTCAGAGGTAGTAAAAGTTTTTGCAGCCTTAGAAATAAAGCAGTTCTTTGAGACATTTATAAGGCACGTTCTCTTGGGACTGTGTGTGCATCCTAATAATGTTTTATGACTGCTGATTCTCTTTTTCTTTAAACATCAGAGAATTAGGCATGATGTGGACAGAAGGCAAAGCAGATCCAGCCATTCTTCTAAAGAAGAGGTGAACTCTGAGGAATATGGTTCGGATCATGAGACTGGCAGCAGCGGCTCTTCTGATCAAGGAAATACAGAGAATGAGGAGGAAGGAATGGAGGAAGAGGAAGATGAGGAAGGAGAGGAAGATGAGGAGGTAGAAGAAGATGGGGAAGAGGATGAAGAGGAATATGAACAAGATGAAAGAGATCAGAAGGAGGGAAATGATTATGACACTCGAAGTGAAGCCAGTGATTCTGATTCTGAATCTGCATCTTTCACAGATGGGTCAGTCAGATCTGGTTCTGGCTCAGATGCATCAGGTAAATCCTTTCTTAGACTAGTTGTAGATAAGACTTTCCCTGTTTTTAATCTGTTAATATTCAAATTTAACATTTGTTTTTGACTCAGGCTTTTCCTTTCATTTTTGGCTGGTGTTTCTGAAGGGAACCTAAGCTTTGAGCCTGAGGCAGGACAGTGGAACACTTCTGACTTGCACTAAGGCTTGTCTGGAAGTCACTTACCACTACAGGATCAAATTATTGTAGATAAACTTTGTTACCATTTTTCTATTTTTAACACCCAAAACTGTTGTAATCAACAACTTTTGGTGTTTCTCCCTGCAAAGCTTCACTTGAATGTAAACATTTGATGGGAGAGCTATTCAGTATAAATCTAGATGGCCAGGTAGTCGGGTTAATACAGTAGCTTTTGTCTTTGGAGAAATGGTTACTGCAGTACATCCTTGGTTGTTTAATCCCTTTGAAAAGCACTTTCTGAAGTCTTTTGGATAGCTGAACTGGTTCAGATAAGTGAAATTGCAGCATGTTGTGGGGAGTTATGCATGCTAACACACAATGAATAATTCAAAACCATACATACTTGACAGTGCAGATGTTAAATACAGTAGATGTTAAAAAGAGTTTGTTACAAAATCAGTACTAACAAATTGGTAAAACAAAGTTGCTGTTCAGATAATGGAGGAAGTGCTGTTCAGTATGGCCAGTTTATATGTAATTGTCTCATTTTAGAGATCTGCCACACAATTTGGAAAGACCAGGAATCAAGAGGAGCCTGTAACTAGGCAAATGGGGAGAATGGGACTGAAACGAGTCTCGTAACAGCTCTTTGCAGTTGTGCATTGTGCCTGATTCTCACCTGTCCTGCTGGTGCTTTGCTTCATGAATACAAATTGCCCACAGAATTTCAAATAGCCTTTTTGGTCAAGTGTAGACATGTGCTTGTCCTAGTATGAATAGACTTGAAGGTTAGATCAGATCCTGAAAAGGTTATTCTAATATGACTTAGGCTTGCTAAACAGAGCATATCATCACATTAGCTTTGGATTTGGTAAAAAAAAAAACAACAAAACAATCCTATTAGATTCCTATCCTGTAGCTTCCTTATTTGAAAGGTGCATGGATGGTTCTTCTAAGTAACTTGGATGCAGGTAAGGTGAACCAGCCTTGATATTTGGAGTCTAGAGGAACTCTAGAAGAAAGGGGAAGCTGTAATTACTTTTTAAATGCTATGAAGTAATAATTTAACTCTTTGAAGGGGCTGGGGAAGGGTGTCACTATTTACTATGTGCCACAGTGTTTTGTTTTCATTCCTATTACTGCTTGACTAATTTTCAATGGACTTGTGAAGCAGTCTTACAGATCATGGTATAATTCCTATTAAGTATGTCACTAAAAATTTGGCTAACACATTGGAGAGAAGAACTAAAATACTCCAAACTCAGTGAATTACTTATGTATCTTTTTGCATAGAATTCTCAAACATTTGGTGTTTGTTTTTCCTTCGTGAGCTTAGTTTTTGTGAATTGGTGGCAGTACTTCTTAAGTGTCATATTTTTGGGGAAGTGTTAGCATAGTAACTAAACTTTTCTTGTAAAAGCCAAATATCAGTCTGGTCATTGTGGATACAGTTTGCCTACTGTCAGTACTTTCATCTCAGCTTTATCTTTTGGTGTGTGACGTTTACAATACTACTACTATTTGTTCTCTGGGGTTTTTAGATGAGAAAAAGAAGGAAAGGAAGAGAG
Source organism: Crocodylus porosus (assembly GCF_001723895.1). Lineage (NCBI taxonomy): Eukaryota > Metazoa > Chordata > Crocodylia > Crocodylidae > Crocodylus > Crocodylus porosus. The sequence continues at coordinate 24,053,595 of NW_017728912.1, read as the reverse complement.
CTAGAGGTATCTCTCCAATTGTTTTTGATAGAAGTGGAAGTTCTGCATCAGAATCTTATGCAGGTATTCTTTCTTTTTGTTGCTTGTCATACTGACTGACTTTGACTCTTAATGTGATACCTAAGAGAAATGTAACTGGCTGTAGAAATATGTGGGGTATGTAGTTTGATTATTTGGTATTTGATTTGATTTCTGGCATGTTCTGTGTGGATAATTTTGGGGGAAGTAGGCATCTTGTTTAATGCTATTTTGTTGCTTAAGTGGAATTTTCACTTTTTTTTTTTTCAAACTTGGAAGATGATGATTCAGTGACTAGTTTTCTGAGTAGGAAACTGTTCAGATAATAAATATGAAAAACCAAACCCAAACCAAACTTCCCAAAAAATCAAAACAAAACACTCGTGCACATTGAACAGTATTTTTTTTGTGTGTGGGTGCGCGCCAGGAAGAATAATTTGTCATGAATGAAAATTGTATGTGACAAGGCTGTAGAAATTGTATATTATCTCTATTAAGGCTCAATCTGAACAAATGTACTTTGGCTAAACACAGGTTCAGAAAAGAAGCATGAGAAATTATCATCTTCCGTTCGTGCTGTCCAAAAAGGTATCATTTAAATTTGAATTTTTAATGCATGCCCCATCACATGCCATTGTCTGTTTGTTCATTAAGTTGCGTCAAAATGGTAATGTTCCAATATAAATCAATTTGAATGCTTGATTGTTGCGGGTATAAACAGCAATGCATCATTTTGATTTACTTCTGCATATCTTTAAAGAGCTGCACAGACATCAATCAGATTCTCTTGCAGAAGCAACAAAGCAGAAAAGAGATGCTTGTACTTGAGAGAGGAAACTTTTTTTAAATAGGTACTCTCATCAAAGTTTAATTATACAAATGTTTTGCGGTACCTCTATAAGGCAGCACTATAAGCCAGAGTGCAAGTATATTGGAACCTTACTAAAATATTGATTTATTGTTTTGTGTGTTTTTAATAATAATTATTATTATTATCTTTGTGTGTGTGATGTATTAAAACTTTATTTACTTATTTATTTACTTATTTTTAAGAAAAGCTTGGCATTGTATGCTCTGTGGCTTAGATTTCAGCGTTTAGGTTGGGGATGGGGGAAGGGGCTTGACTCCTGATGTAGGTATAGATCAGGAGGGATAAATTTGTCTTAAAAAACCCATGCCCACATTTTGAAGGAAAAACTTCAAAAGTTAAACTTCAGCTTATTTGGAATTTTTTTTCAGACCAAACCAGTAAACTTAAATATATTCTCCAAGATGCAAGATTTTTTCTCATCAAGAGTAACAACCATGAAAATGTCTCACTTGCCAAAGCCAAGGTATGTTTAAACCAGCTTGGAAACTGATTTATTAAGAAACTTGCTGTTTGGGGAATGAAGCACACTGTCATCCAAATTTTCTTTTGTGCTGAGTAGCTCTTGGCTCAGGAGAATGTGGAGCTCTTGTTTGCTTCATAATTATTGAAGTGAGGTTCTGGCCCCACCCAGTGCAAATTAGAGTAGCCCCTTGACTGTCCTTAATTTATGCCATCTGGCTGTAGATTCTGAAGATCGGACTAAGTGATCTCTTTGAGGTCCTTTCTAACCTATTTATGGCTGCCGATACAGGTGCTTGGGGATGGGGGTGTATTACTTAGAATGGCTCCCAGAGAGCCACTCTAATTAAAATGCCTCGCTGTCACATGTATTAAGTCCCCACACATTTAAAAATGGCCACAGGACACTCTCTAAACCACATTCAATGAAATTTAGGTAAAGTACCCCCATGGTCATTTTGTAATGTGCAGGGGATTATATATGTGACAGCAAGGCGATGCTGGAGCGTTCTAATTAAAATGTGAACCAGAACATGTATATATAGACACTGATTCTGTTCCTGAGAAGTGAAGCAATATTTCCCCACTGCAGAGACTTTCTTAAACTGAGAGGGTAGCTGGTGTGACAGTGGTATCAGAGTAGACTCTGCTGATGTTAAATGTTGTACTTCTGCAATGGGAAACTTCACTAGGAAGCTGCAGCCAGATTCTGGTTTCTGAATATTGCTGGTTAGCATCATGCTAGAAATTCTGATTGCTTGCAGTTAACATAGAGAAATAAGTATGAAACTGAATTCTTCTGCTGATGCCATTATGCCTAGGACATAGTCCTAAATTTGGCAAGAGAAATCTAGGCTGTTGGTCTTTAGTAACAATTTGTTCCAAAACATAGGGACAGAGGAATTTGAAGTGGAAGGCTATTTTCAGTAACATTTGAGTTGCTACAAGAAATTTACATATCAAAAAGATGTGGCTTCTACATCTGAAATACATGGTACGCTGTCAGAATTTCTTGAACTCGGCTAACAGTGTCCAGTGTCTAATTTTTGGTTACTAAATATACTAAGCAAATGCACAGTTCCTGTACTGTTAAATGTTCCTAGTATGTCAGTGCAGTTCCTGTACTGATAAATGTTCCTAGTGTGTCAGTTTCTGTTGATTTTTGAGGGTTTCTCTTGTATTCAGATACAGTAGCTTTCAATTACCCTTTGAATTCTTTGGTTACTTGCCCTATAATTAGGTGTACAATAGATGCTTCAAGCTCCAGAACAATAAAATTTGGGTTGAAACTAACTTTAACTAGATGCTCCAAATCAGAAAGCGGGATGTCTAAAACACTGAAGCTTGGCTTTTCCTCTTTAGCAGCTTTTCTTGCCTGATAAGTTTATTTAACAGAGATCGGTTGTAATTCTGTTTGGGTTATAGCTGTGTTATGTATCTGGCAGGAGGAAAAGGCTGTTCCCAAAGAAATTGTTTGAGCCTTCTTAATGCTTTCCATAAGAAGGACACTTTTGTGTCATTGTATATTTGTGTGTCCATCTACATGTGTTCTCCATTTAACTGTGGAGCAGGTGTACCTTTATTTAGCTGGATTGTTTATTCTTGACAATAGAATCTTTACTACTGTGGCTTCTGAATCTATCAGTTGCTTTGAGATTTCCATATATCCCTTAAAGGGCAATTCATATTCCACCCTGTTATGACAGATAAGTCAGAGAAGCACAAAAATATCTGCTCTGTGGTTATATTGTCTGCTTAAAGTTGCATAGCAAAGTTATTGTGGGTCCTGTTTCTGGCTAAAAAGTGGTGCTACTATAGAGGTATCTGAGCCACCTTCTTGCTTACAGAGTATGAATAGGCCATTTGTATTTTCATGTATTTGGAAAGAAAATCTAAGAAAACATTGTTGCAGCATTATCCAGTTAGGGTAAGGCAGGGATCTCTTTTGAAAATCGTGCTAAAACAGATTGAAGAGGTAAACACACATTCAACAGTGCTTAAAATTTAAAATGTTTTAGTTACACATGTTACTTGTGGGCCTGGTCTAAAGCTGCAGGTGACTATACTACTTTTTTGTTTTAAAAAGTCCCTTTGTGTTCATCTTCCATGGAAGAGGAGAGAAAAAAAGAAAAGCTATATTTAATGTCTTCATTCTCCATGTTGCAGTTGGCAACAGCATATTCATCCGTTATTATTTCAAGTTGTTACATTGTCCCTTTGTGTACATCCTTCAGTGACTTAGGGACAAGCTAGTATCTTCAATGTGCAGTATTTGTTCACTGAAGTACACAGTGAAAACCAATTTGCAGACCAGCCATTCCTCTTGCAGTATCCTTTAGCTTCCCTCTTCCCATGTTGGCAAATCTTGTGATTTTTATTTTTTTTCCTTGTGAATTTTTCTAGTTAGGATTTGAGGCTTTAAGTACAACACCAACTCACATAATTTATATGGTAATCTCATACTTAATTTTTACAATAAAGCTTAAAGCTGTCATGGCTCTAGAGAAGAGCATAAAGATACATGAGTGTGTCTTAAAGGCTCAAACCTGAAGCCAAAGCCAAAAAACCTGAATGCTTTTTAAGATCTTTTGTGAAAGCTGACTTTCGTAACTTTTTTGAACAGTTAGCTGGAGAACTAGTCACTGTCAATCTAGAGACATAGATTGCCCTCATTACTTATTCCCAGAACACTAGGATTATTACTTGCTACCTTTTTAAATAAATTTTAAATTTAATACAGCTGCTTGTAGTGTTTAACCAATGTACATTTCCCTTATTCTTTCGATAGGGCGTGTGGTCAACTCTTCCGGTAAACGAAAAGAAGCTCAATGCTGCATTTCGATCAGCGAGGAGTGTTATCTTGATATTCTCAGTGAGAGAGAGTGGTAAATTCCAAGGTAAGTGACGGCGATGTTTGGCTGTAAAATTAGGTTTTTCTCTTGTCCATTGTTACTATGTGCGTTGATTGCTTTTTTTTCTTTTAGGGTTTGCAAGGCTCTCATCTGAATCCCATCATGGAGGATCACCTATACACTGGGTGCTGCCTGCAGGAATGAATGCAAAAATGTTGGGAGGAGTCTTTAAAATCGACTGGATTTGCAGGCAAGTGATTTTGTTCATTTAAAAGTTTTTTTTGTACTGTGTCTAGCAAGGTATTTAAATTCCATTTGTTTTTCTAACCATCATTTTAGGACTGGTTTTTGACTAGGTTGCTTTGAAAATTTATCTCTGGTTAAGAGAGAGGGCTCTATCTTACTGGCTTTGAGAGTTATTCCCATAACTGAGACTGCTGTAGCAATTTTTTTTTTTTTTGCATTGACTCTTAATGGTTGTAAATGAGGAATTTCATGTGCTTTCATTTTTTTTCACTGGCTTAACATGCTGAGAATACAAACTGGCATTTGTTCCCAACTATCATTTCGCCTCTTAAAATGACTGTTTGTTTTGAGATTCTCGTCTGTCAGCCCTGGAGAACAAAGAATAATTAAAGGGGAGGTTTTTTATGATTTTGGAGAGTTGTCCTTAATCAGATCTGTTAGGTTTTGGCTAAGTAAATAAAATGCAGCTGCCTCAGAATCATTGAAAATAAAGTCCAAATTGGGAGGGATAGAAAATATATCTTATGATGTGGACATGACACATTTTATATAGCAACGCAACTTATTAGTCCACCCATCAGTATAAATTATACTACTGTCTGAGCAGGCAGTCCTCCCAAGATAGCTGCCTACAATAGTGGGTATAACTGTTTTCCCATTAAGTGACAGGGAGCAAGTAGTAATTACTTCCATTGAACAAAGAGCTACCCCAAGACAAAATTGACTAGAGGTGTCAATACGTGAGCATATTTTACTGGCACATAGGTATACCTATCTCATTTTGTGCCTTTATTCAGAATGGAGTGACTTACGTAAATGTATCATGCTCACAGCTTTGGATGGAATAAATGTTCCTATTGTGTGTGAAATGCTAGGAACCTGGAGGGACCACCTAGGTGGTGTTTTAAAACTAATACTTGCAACCCAGGGTACCAGGTGTATTGGTTAATTGTAGGAGTATGTTTCTTCTAAGGGATTCTTTATAAAAATAAATCAGTAATTTAACATTTCCCCAGGTAAATCTAGGTAGTTGTATTCACTGACATTTTGATTGTCACAGTTTATGTTGGTGTTAAAGATAGCGATAAGTCTTATCTCTGTATGTGGTGTGAAATAACAGAGGATAGGCTTTTTGAAATTGTGCTGAGTCTCAAGTTTGTATAAGAATGGCAAAACAGAATTTTGGTGGTTGTATGAATTTTGATTATATACAAATTTGTTGTCTATATAGAATAGGTTTGCTTATCATGAACTGCATAATGTCAAATTTAAATAAAAATGAAATAAATTAATAAAAATGAAATAAAAATATCAGAATTAAAAAAAAAAAAGTTCTTGAGAGACTAATCTTTAAAATATTCATTCAGGGTCTTGTCATAGTACAAAGAGTTATACATTTGTACTGATGCAATGTTCTGTTTTATGCATTTTTAACAAGAAGACAAAACCATAAATGATACCACTTGCATATTTAGGCGTGAATTACCCTTCACTAAATCTGCTCACCTGACCAATCCTTGGAATGAACATAAACCAGTAAAGATTGGACGCGATGGACAGGTTTGTTAATTTTTAAACATTGTCTTTATTTCTAAAGTAAAACAAAAATAAAGAGTAGGAAATGTAGTCGGAGGTTTGAAAACTTTGGGGTTCTTGTACCTTTTGAGTTCTTGTGGTATAGATTTTATTGGTAAGAGCATATGTCAGCAAATTTGATTTCTTACAACACTGGTGAGAACAGTGCAGGAAAAAAACAACACAGTAAGTCATATCACAATGGCTCAGATTTGCAGCACCTGATGAAGACTAACTTTTTATAACAGATGACGGTCACTAACATTTTCTATTATGTTCTCAATCCAGAAAGAGCCCGTATGTTAGAGCATTGTGCTTTTGAGTTTGTTCTGAACAGTTTTATGTGCTGGATTTGGCATAAACTTGAGGGGGTAGAGGGGTGATACAGATTCTGTTATTGTATTTACACTTTTTAAACGGAAGCTAATGATTCAGCTATAATACTATAATTCAGTTAAATGGACACTGTCAACTCCAGTAATGAAGTCTGTGTAAAAATACTTTACAAAATCAGCACAAACTATCTGGGAAAAAAACAACTCTTCTGCATAGTGGCTATTAACAGGAAAGTGGGAGCAATACTCCTTGAAGTAAGATGGATGTAGACACTGCAGTTGTCTGGAGAACAGGGAGAAAAAAGTAATTTTAAAAGAAGCAAATATGACTAGGCATATTTTTATATGTCAGTGACTTTGAACAGTGAAAGTGAGCTTTAAATTTTGGTTAAAATTACTTGAAGGAAGTTCAACTGGTTATTGTTGACAGTTTCCATTTAAATGGTTAAGAAATGTGTTTACATTTTTTTTCTGTCCACCTAACTACATATAGCATTGCAGTCAAGCCGCTTTACAGTGCTTATATGAGGTGCTGAACCTTTTGGAGGGAATATTCCAGAATACTGGTAATGTGTAATTAAAACATGTCTCAAGTTAGCTGTCCATTCTGCAGCTTGCTACAAGAACTATATAGTATACAATATCTAGACAAATTTAAAAGCACCTTCCGAACCCACTTACGGTTCTTCCACTGAGTTTGGAGAATGCTTGATTGTGCATAACCTAACTGTATATCCCTGCACATGGATTCTTGTCCACATAATCCAGACCCTTTAGGTGGTGATGACTGTTTCTTAATTGATCACAAATTCGTACACATTTTTTAATTGGTTACAAAACACTCCTCGTACTCTCACTTAGGCGAAGCAGTAGCCTGACTTGAATGTCTTTAGGAACATATTGTCCCAGGGTAAGATGGTTCTGTGAATATGTTAATTAGACCCCACAGAGTAAAAGGTAACCTAACTGTGATGTGCTCTCAGTTTCTAGTGATACTGAAGCCTCTTCAAAGTGGTGGTGTTTCTGTGTCTTGGGAAAGTAATTAATGGGAAGTGTTCCCTGTCTTCAGCTTGTCCATCACTGTTCAACTTCTAACCAATTCTAGGAAATTGAGCCTGAATGTGGAACCCAGCTTTGTCTCCTATTCCCTCCTGATGAAAGTATTGACTTGTATCAAGTCATTCATAAAATGAGGCACAAGAGAAGAATGCATTCACAGCCCCGATCAAGAGGACGTCCATCCCGTCGAGAACCAGTCCGGGATGTGGGAAGGTTAGAAACGTTCTTTGGACTGATAGTAGGCACATGTATCAGAATAACGTGATGGAGGAATGTGATTCGTCAAAAGCTTTCCCTGCGATAAAGAAGAGAGAAAATCCTCAAATCAAGCTGCATGGACGAGTTTGTGGCTTCATTGAGGATTTCACATTGTCTGTCATTTTTCAAGAGGAAAATGGGGATCTTTGCTTTTGCAGAAAAAAGTTCTTAAAATAAAGTGCTCTAGTTTAGACTAGATCTTTAATGCAGATAATGCACCATGTAATGCTAGCAATAGGTAAGCTTGGATTTCTTATGAGCAGGCTAGATGGAGGAAGAGGAAGTCTTTATATGCCAAAATGTTTTAATATTTTGTAAAAGCCTTTTCTTTCAGGTGTATCTCTGGATAAGCCTTATCAAATATGGGACTTTTATAAGGATCACTTATAATTTTTCAGAAGATGCCGCCTCATATTGAGGATAAAATATTTAAATTATCTTGATATTCAAGAGGAGCATTATTGGGACTGTTTCAAATTGTTTCACCGTGATGTGTTAACCCCATTGCCAAATATTCTCTAACATGTAACCACTGAATTCACACATCTTGCTGAGCTTCTGAAAACAGTAGGTTCTTTCCAAAGGGAAGCAAGTGGCCCTTGGAGACCCGGCAACAAACCAAAAAGAATGGCTGTTGCTGTGTCTGCTATACAACCTTTCCAGATGCTGGCAGTACTCGTGGACTTAAAATGTTTTTACAGAATCGACATGGTTATTGATCACTGCTTTATGAACTTAACAGCATTTACCAGAAAAAGGGGGTATAACTTGGTACAGAGTTGGAGAAGTCTTTGCAAAGAACTGATATAAGCCCTTCTGCCAATCACCTTTTCCCTGTCTAGCCACTTTGCATACAGATAAATCTAAAGTTTTTTCTGCTAAAGACTGATGCATGGTTTGGGCTGAAACCTTTGGTTAAGTTTCCTCTTTGTGGAAACATCCTGTGGTAGGTACAGATACCCAACAAGAGTCCCATTTCCTTGAGCTTAAAAAGGACACTGTAACGAGTAGGTAGGAGGACACCTGGCAGCGCCCCCCTTTTTTGGCTTTAAAGGACTGAGCACCAAGATGGCTTTTGAAGTTAAGCTAAGAGGTTTCCAGTGCAATAAAGTATTTACCAGTGAAGGTTTTGCAATGGACTGCAAACTATACATATAACACCACCACACCTTCTCAAGCCTGCCAGGGCCTCCATTTATGTTTGTGGCTTACAGCTTAAAGTCAGTAGTTGGACTACTAAATGAACTGTTACTATCATATTTTATACCGGTCGTAAATGCACTCTCAAAACTACAAGAAAGCGGTATGTTTATTCTTTACACCAGCTTTTATTTTTTTCTTAATCTGATTTTGCTGTAGATGCAACTGCTTTGTTCTTGGGTTTTTTGCTCAGAGGGTGAGGAATCTGCTCTCCTTTTTAACAAAAAAACAATCAGTTAAAGCGGACTTTAAAAAATGAGGGAGGAGGGAGGGAGGAAAAAAGATTATCTACTAAACAAACTTAGTAAAATGGATTGTTTATTATAGTTATTTAATGGGTATGGTTGCAAAGCAGTTAATAGAGTTAAAGAAACGTAACATTTGGCATAAATATTTGTTGATGAAAAGCTTGTTTTTGCCTAAGGTTTTGAAACGTTCATGTTGAAGAGTGATGGATAGTTTTTATAATAGTTTCTATTCCACCAAGATGAATAATAACCAGTTTTGTATCCTACCATGAGCTTAGTGATGTATGGAGCTGGTCTTAAGATTGGCTTCTTCATTGTGAATGAAGTTCTTGGATATTATTTAACACTTCAATAATGAAGCAGCTCTCTTTAGAAGGGAGCTTTTATTTTCTCATTTATTAGGAAGCGTAAAAGTTTGGAATTAATCTTTACTCAAAAGCACTGATTGAATAATAATATTTAAAAGTACCTCTTGCCATTACCAGGTTAGAAAGATAATGGTGGAAGAGGTATTATGCAAGGCATATATGCCTTTATTTAAAAACACATCCAGGAAGATTTTCATTTTACAAAGAATTGTCTGCCCTGTAGTTAGAAATCTGGCAAAATTTTTATGTTAAATGGAAAAGATGCTTTATTCTTGGAAATGAGATCAACTGTATTTATATTTGTAGAAACTGATTTAGTAGTCAGAATTAGCCTTTTTTGTCTATTTTTTTTTTTCTAGGATAGATTAAGATGGAATGTGGAAAATGTAATGTTAAAGTGTAAGTTAAGAGTTCGTTTTGTTTTAGCTTCTTAAATATTCTCTTTGGATATTAAGGGATAGTTGAATAAAATTCCTCTTACCAAGAGCATCTGTTAAGAACAGTAAAGTAATGATAAAAGATCACTAGCTATCTAACTAGATCAGAATATCTTTTGTGATGATTTATGTTAAAACTTGTTTCTGTAGATAGTTTGAAACCATAACTGAAGTGGACTGAGTTCTGCCCACCTTGAGCCAGAGATCCTGGAAAGCCTGTGGGGCTTTCTCCAGAAAAGTATGCTGCTCTGAAGAATGCTCCAAACAAGCTTGTTTAATCTCTGATATCTAATTTGTGTAGGCGTCGACCAGAGGATTATGATATTCATAACAGCAGAAAGAAACCAAGGATTGACTATCCCCCTGAGTTTCACCAAAGACCAGGTTAATATCTTATTATGAAGATACATGTGTACAGCTGTGCAAGTGTTTATAATACTACAGAATTTTGAAGTATTAAATATATAACAGGTGTTTATGTGGCTGGGGTTTGAGTAAGACTTCTGAAAATCACTTGGCACTAGTTTAATTTTCTTCTCATTGAAGTCGGTAGTAAAACTTGTTGTTTTTGGTGGGGAGCTGAGTTAGGCCAGTGCCTTTGAAAATCCCTCTCTGAACATAACAGAAATTACTGAAGTCTTACACTAGTTGGACAATAGAAAATTAAAGTAAAAAAAGTACATTTATGTGGTACCATAAAGTGCCTGGTGCTCTGTGCCTGTTCAGTGTTTCATGTTACACGATTGTTAAAGGTAGTAGATGCTAATTGCTCACTTCCAAGAATCTGCTGTGGCTGTAATGATCTGCTTTCCTCTGGAATATCATCATATCTCTTGCTTTTAATTTTCCAAGTATTTCCCACCACAGAGCAGTTGCCTAAGAAGCCTAGATTTGGAGCAGCCCAGGTTTGGCGTTGAACATGCAGTTAGTTGGTAGAGGCCATCACCAGGGAGTCAGTTACATGACAATGGTCTTCAAGCACTTCCAAGTAGATTAGTAAAATAGTTCTAACCTTCATCTGCACAGATGTTTTCTCTGTACTACATACAAGCCTATGCAAGTGTATCCATCCTCTTTGTTACTGCATTATTACTTCAAGCATCAAAGAAATTGTGAAGTCTGTTGCATTATTTTGTGAGCCTTTTTGAAACTGGAAGTAATAACAGTATGTACAAGGACGTATCTGTAAGGAAAGGCACAATGGAAGGGTACATTCTAATGAAGGACTATGGGTTTTAAAGATTGTTGCCATGCTGTGTTGAAGTTGTTTGATAACGCTGCTTGATGTTTGAACAGGGTATATAAAGGATCCCAGGTATCCAGAAGTAGACAGGTAAGATGTGTTCCTATTCTTTTATTTGATGCCGTAGTAACTTGTTGGTATGAATAACTTGGATTTAGTTTTACGCATTTTATTCCCAACAGACGATTTTCAGGAGTTCGCCGAGATGTGTTTTTAAATGGGGTGAGTTAGTGCCCACCTGTTTTGGTTGGGGGGTGGGGAGGTGTTATTTTTAGCATAATGTTCAGTGCTTTCAGAGCTGTGAGCAGTCACTAACATTTCTGTCTGTCTTTGCAGTCCTACAACGATTATGTGAGGGAATTCCACAACATGGGACCACCACCACCATGGCAAGGAATGGTTTGTATTTTCTTTAGCTTCAGTTATTTTCTTGAATGACCCTGCTTCTTTTTCTTTTTTTTTCTTTTTTTTTTTTTTAAATCCTGTGGACCTGTTTTATTATATCCTGACCTATCCTACTGCTCACTCAAATACTGCATATTTTTGCTGTGCTGTGTACATTGAATATGCAAAAATACCCGAGATTGAGTTGGGTGAACTACGTATATGAAGAGATCATGCATAGAAGTTTTAGCTAGTAGTGATAAACATACTGTTAACATTTCAGAGGCTGCGGTCACAGCATAAGACCTAGGACAGTAGTAATCCATTCAGCTTGAGTGCATGGAAGCTATAAGATTTGAGGAAAATTCTATTTTTAAATAAAGCCAAAGAATGTGAAGAATGTCCACACCCTTCTCTCCTTGCCCTGAATCCCTGCATTCAGATCACTAACTGGCCTTCGTGTCAGACCCGCAAACAAGAAAACAAAATGTATCAAAAAGGAAACGGGCCTCTGTGGTGCATTGGAAGGCTGTGTCCATGGGGAAGATGATTGGCTTGGGCAGTGGAACTTCTTAAGGAAGCAGAGTGTATTTGGCATCAGAACTTGGGTAAAGCCATGGCTGTATGGTGGTGGCAACAGCTATTTGATTAGGTTATCTCTGTACTCAGGTGAGGGCACATGCCAGCAAAATCCAGTTAACTCATTTGCTACTCAAAACATGCCCCTCTTTGTTCTGCTGGTTGGTGGTTGGCAATATTTTGTACTTACTGATGAATACATATTTTTGATTGTGTAGCTCCTTGCTTTCTGACTGTGGATGTCATCATCATGTATGACTTTTTTAGTAACAGATTTGTGAAATATGTGGCTATCTTTATTGTACCTCTTGCATGAAAGAAAGGGATGCCTGCTATAGATGGTGTTGTGATTTGTTCTCCTTTGCTGGAACCCTTTTCCCTCCCCTCACAAAAAAGATAAGATCCCCAAACTGAAGGAGAATCACAGCAACTAGGTCTGGCAGACTGCAGAGAGGAGTATGCCTCTTCAGACATCACTAAATCTGCTGACACCCATTTCTCCCCCCACCCCTCTTTATCCCCCCCTTCTCCCCCTCAGGTTTAGCTGAATACTTGTCATAAAATTCAGCTATCCCATCCAGTTTGGGTAGAAATTACACTGCGAGCCAAATAGTGCTCCTCTGTGTGAAGGACCTTGCTGACATGTTGGAATGAAATTGAGGTGGATGGGGGCAAGAGGGAGAAAGGAGAAATGGTCAGGTGGCTCTTAAGTTTTAAAGAAAAACTTGGCTGCTGTCACCTGGAGCAGGTTATTTTGTCATGTAGAACAAGCTTGATGCTCTTACTGTGATTATTCTGATTCAAGTCAGTGTAACGAATGGATTCTTTGCCAGTGAAGACTCTCATTTATGCCAAAATATCCTTGTCTACACGCAGAATAGAACTGGCTAATTAATGAAAGCTGAGGTGATTATGATACTACACGTCAGTGCTTTGGAGCTATACCTAAAACACTTGGTGCTGGTAGTTTAGGGGGAAAATGTCTCAAGGATCCTGCTACAATTTATAATGCATCCAACCATACTTCCTTTGCATTGTAAATATTCTAAGACATTCTGTACCTGTGGGTGAAAAATCTACTCGGATAGCATTTTTCCTAGCTTTAAGTGCTGTTTGTTCTCTGCTTTGGAGCACTTGATAAACATGCTGTACTTTCCTTGCAGCCACCATATCCAGGTCTGGAGCAGCCTCCCCATCACCCTTACTATCAGCACCATGCTCCTCCACCTCAAGCTCACCCTCCCTACTCAGGACACCACCCAGTACCGCACGAAGCAAGATACCGAGACAAGCGAGTAGTAAGTGTACGTACTGGTGGGGGGAGAAAGAGATTGTACGGCAGAAATAGGAGTAACAGAAATTCCAGGGATGCCAGCAGCTTAAACCCGTGAGGGTTCTGAAAACCTTGGCCTTAATGTAAGTCTTCTAAATGCATTTTTATAAGTCTGGTCATCCAGGTGAGAGAGACTTGAAAATCCCCTCTAGGAGATGTGTCAATACAGAAATCCCAGCATTTCTTTTTACAGATCAGTGGCTGTTTTTCTTTGTTGAACTCTTTGAAGAAGTTTCTGATTTAGGGTCCAGTCTTATTGAGGACTGGGGGGTGGTTTCCAGGACCATCAAGTCTGTCCCCTGTGTTCACAGCCATTTATCTAAGGATATCCCAAAACAGATACTTCAGACTGCCACACATAACTACAAGCACAAACCAGAAATACCATGAACATCCTACTATGTGCTGTAGGGAAGACAAGCACACTGCCAGGGGTTTTGGGGTATTGCCTGATATGTTCAGAGATTCCCAGGAAAAACAGTGGCCAATGCTGTAATAGGAAGCACCCTTTCCACCACCCGCCATGCTTACCAGTCTGACCTAGAGGGAAAATCCCAAATTGCTGCTTGACTTTCCATATTCAGTTATAGGTGTGACCTTCACCTGTTGGTGTCATTGCTTGTAATGCTGTGTTTCTGATCATTTACCCTTCACTGTTGGTAGAAAAAGGGTCATTGTAGCAGTGCTCAGTGCTGCACAGTAACCCAAATACTCTAGACAAGAATAGGTTGATAGGACAGATGAATGTTTGGTTCCCTGGGGACAAATAGCAGCGACACAACTTGCACCACAGCTGCTTGTCCCCAGGGATCGCCTGTCCCATGTGCTCTTTGGCAAATGGCAAGTTGCCCTGGGTAGGGTAGGGAAGGCTGGGGCCTGCACACCTGGGGTCCTGGGGGCCTCCCGGAGCTGCAGCTGTGGCAATGCCACATGGAGCCTGTCTGGCAGCAGAACATGGCTCCAGATGGCCCGGCTCCTCTTTTCAGCAGCACGCACTACCTGAGCATATATCTAGGTGTCAAAAAAACTGGCGCAGTGCACAATCAGACAATGCGCCCTTGCAGCGCAGAGAACACCGAACTGTGCGGTATGTGGCACTGCAAACGTGTCTGCAGTGCTACATCCCACACAACCGCGTTCATCTGGATGCACGCATAAGAGCTTATTTTGGGGGACCTGGCTTCTGGTTCTCTTAGCGGTGGAATTAGAGCTTCACTACCTGCTGTGTGGTGAAACATTGAGAAGACAAAATCATAGATAACATCCTGAAGTCTCTTCCAACCTTACTTTTCTAATCCAGCCCCCTGCTCCAGGCAGGGTCATCCTTATCTAAACTAGCTCACCCAAACATTTGTCTAACCTCTTTAAGAACTTTCAAGGATGGTGTTCCTTATTCTCTAAGTCAGGGGTTTTCAACCTTTTTGGGTCAGTGTACCCCTGGCAACCAAACATGGGGGGTGGCACACGGCTGAATGCGGAGCGGTGGCAGCTGCTGCATGCAAGCTTCCCCTACCCCGCTGCATCTGGCCAGGCAGGCAGCACCTGCACAGCAGCGCGAGATCATACGTGGTGGTGCTCCATCCCTGCCTGCCTGTGTGTACCCCCTAAGGCCATCTCAAGTACCCCCAGGGGGACACGTATCCTCGGTTGACAACACCTGCTCTAGGTAATCTGTTCTAATGCTCAACAACTATCCCAGTGAGAGAGTTCTTGCTTTATATTCAGTCTAAATTTTGCTTGTTGCAATTTTAAGATGGTTACTCCTTATTCTGCTCCCTCTGTCACCTTCCTTTTATAATGGGGGTGGCCAGCCTCTGGTATGCATGCTACAAGTGGCACAGGGCAGACTGGGGAGGAGGGAGCATAGGGCAAGGAGCAAAAAGCAGAGCAACAGATCAGGCAAGGGAAGGGTATTAGAGTGGCACTCGGGGAGGATGTGCAGGGCTCACCTTGCAGTACAACTGTCAAAAAGGTTGATTCCTCCTCCCCCCCCCCCCCCAATCTAAACACCCTTTAAGTATTTGAAGACTGTTAATAGATTCCTGCCTCAGTCCTCTAGGCTAAATAATCCCAGTTCTTCCAGCCTGTCCTTGCAAGTCACACTTTCTAGACCTCTAACCTTTCCTTTTATTTTTTTCCCCTTTTGGTTGCTTTCCCCTAGGTTCTTTCTCATTTGTTTACAAGTCAAGGATTTTTTTGTAACTTGAACCAACTATATTGTGCAGCAGCTCTCCTCACTGTCTTTTGGGGATCCAAATGCCCTTCCTTCGGTCTGAGAGGCAGATATATAGGCTGAGCTCAGTATCAGGGGGAAGCTTCCGTTTAAACACAAACTGCTTGGAGGGATGGAGTGCTGTGAACTAGGAGTGAAGATGTGTTATAAGGATCCATTATGAAAAAAGTGCATTATAATAAGCAATCTAGTTTGGGGCAGTGGGACCATTCAAGAAGGAAAGATAGTTATTTCCTGTGAAGTGCAGAGAGGCTGGTAAAAGTTTTTGTTAGGTGGTAGTGAGCCACAAAGCCCCTGTCTGTATTAAATTTGTAACTGGACAGTAAAAAAAAAAAAAAAAAAAAAAAAAAAAAAAAACCTGAAGTTTAATTTTGTCCATATCTTCCTTGAAGTGTGATTCTGAACACAGCCCTGCGGGTGAGGTCCCACCAGTGCTGACTAGAGTAGGGGAATCATTTCCACACTGTTGCCAGCAATACTTCTGTTAATATACCCCAGTAAGCTGTTGTAACAAGAGCACACTGATGGCTTATATTCAGCTTCTGGTCCACAATAATCCCAGTCTGGTTTTGTGCTTGTGACTGTGCAGTCCTAAGTACAAGGCTTTGTCCTCATTTGAATTCTATTCAATAAATTGTAGCCCTTTTTCTGGTTTATGAAGGTCCTTTTAAATCTTAATCCTGACTTCAGAAGTGTGTGCAAATTCATCCAGTTTGGTGTCAGCTGCAGACTTGCTAAGCACATACCTGAGGCTGTGCTCCAAATCCATAAATGAAGAAATTAAAAAGTATCAGATGGTGTTTTGAAGGCAGGTGGGAAGAACTGATAACACGCACAATAAATTGTGCTAGAATGCCACATTAGCAGCTACCTTTTGATCTTGGTCTCCCAGGAGCCCCTAAGTGCATAGCCAGTTTTAGGTAATTGTGTGGGTGAGTGAAATGGTTTGGGTAGTCAGAATGGAAAACAAACTAACTAGAACTGTTCTCCTTTTCACAGCATGATTATGATATGAGGGTAGATGACTTTCTGCGGCGCACGCAAGCGGTTGTCAGTGGTCGGAGAAGCAGACCGAGAGAGAGAGACCGGGAACGGGAACGGGACCGTCCCAGGGATAACAGAAGAGACAGAGAGCGTGATAGAGGGCGTGATCGGGACAGGGAGAGAGAGAGGATTTGTGACCGGGACAGAGACAGAGGAGAAAGGGGCAGATATAGAAGATAATCCTTCTGGAGCCAGTGGTCATTTGAAACAACAACAGCAAAGCTTGTATTTTTTGTGTGTGTTTACAAGTAGTAAATTTTATTTTCAGCTGTCTCAAGTTCATTGTGTAGAAGGATTGATGACCCTCTTTGTTCCAAGCATGCAGTAAACTTTGAACTGGAAGAAAAAAAGCCAAAAAATGCACACAGTTGATGTTTTTATTGGAGCAGAATGGGAAGCAGTTAAGAATGTAGATATTGGTTCATTCTCAATAAGTGTTCATCTACTTAGTGACTTCATCCTAGGTTTGTTTGGGGTTTTTTTAATACTGATGGATAACTGCCATAATATATTCTTTTTTTGCTTTTGTTTTCTTAAATGTAGTTTCACATGGTTCAATGGAAAAAATGCTGCTATCAAGTATGCAAATATTGAAGTATGATTTGACTGTATGGCAGTGTTGTAGCAGCCTGGTTTTTCTGTTCTTTTTTTTTTTAACCTCTGTAAAGTCAAGTGTTTGTTTTTTGTTTTTTTGTTTTTTCCCAGTCTTCAATAATGAAAGCAATATTAAGAAGACACTATTGATATCTAATTTTTAACCTTTTTAAAAGAATCTTCCTGTGTTCAGTAATATTTTGGTCAAACCTCTTGTCTAGCCTTTCTCCTCTCCAAAATGTACACATTGCTTGGAATGTCCACAATTCACGTGTGTGAAACCAGAAAATGTTGCTGTACTCTACATTGCTACCATTTTTTTTATAAAATAAATTGGTAACTATTGAAACTTTTAGTTTGGTTTCCACCAGTTTTCTGAGGGCAGGCTTGTGTTCAAAAAGGGTACCTTCCACCTGGAAGGAATACTTTTGCTTTTGAGTAGGGGGGAATTTCTGAATAACAACAACAGCAACAAAAATTAATTGTAATGGGGCATGGGTAGGGTCATGTTCCCAACCCCCTATTCTACTGCAGGAGTTCAACCCATAAGCTTTGCTGCACATGGATCATTGGAGTATTTTTGTTTTGTTCTAATGGCTACCTAACTAATAACTGTCAAAAGGGGTGGCAGCTCTGCATTTAGTTTTTACTAGAACAGCTCTGTAATTACCATGCCCTCAATATGGGATCTGTCTGTCCATTATTGATTCATTGGATCAGCCTCTATGTTGCATTACTTGTACAATGTCCAGACCCCAGTGTCCCTTGTAGCACAGTTGCCATAGTCAAAAAACTTAAGGGCATGTTCATTCTGAAGTATGCAAACTCACCTGTATTTCTATACTTGGCATACCCTAGCAGGGATAACTGGATAATATTTCAGAGACCACTGTGTGTTCCAGCTCTTGAATGGAACAAATTTTCAGTTGAATTTGCAGTAGTAAATGATGTGAAAGCAGCTTCAGCTTCAAAATTTACTGGAAAACTTTCTTGCATGTATTTCCGTAGCGGGAGCTTGGCTTTCAGATGTGAGTACTGTAGTCTGTCTTCACTACTTCTTAACATTTATCTCCTGATTTATAGAAACCTTCTACCAAACCTGACATCTGTTCCTCCATCTCTGCTGTGTTCTGTAACAAAGCCCCACCATCATACTTTGAGGGACCACACAAAGACCTCAACTCTTGTGCAGAACTGCATATGCTGAAGGTTACTGTGAAAACTTATGCAATATTGTTTGATACCCGTGACAAAATGCATTTAATCTAAGCATTGCATTTTATACTAAATGTGTACCTCTGTATGCATTAAATACAATCACTTTGACCCTCAAAAATAGGAATCAGTTTTATTAAACCATCACAAGTAGTTAAACACTCATTACAGAGCATTTGAGAATAATCTACTAGGCAATGAATATTTGGTTAGCAGAAGCTCAGCCCATGGAAAAGGGGTTCATTCAATAAACATTGTATTGCATGTGTATATAACCTCTCGCATTCCTTCAGGCTGGGCACCTATTCAGAGATTTTCCTGTAGGGGTAGGGTAAAGATAATGGGCTTTAAGTGACTAGGTTTTTTGTAGGTTCTCATTGTTGACATTTTTGCACAAACTTGTCACGCAGTCAGATCTAGAAGCTTAATTTTGATACTCGTGTAGAAGTGTACAGCCAAAGCTTTGATATGTAGTGTTGTCTGCCATGGTTTTCATTGTGCAGCTACGCATCTGCCTTTTGGGTGCAAAGTGTCAGCTGGCCCATGGAGCTCCCTACAGATCTGAAAATGTGGCAGCATGTTAAGTAGTGGCAGTGTTAATAACCATTAATCCCAGAGCTTCTGTAATTACTTGCCCTGCTGCCAAATTTGTTGCCCTTACTTGCCACTTGCCCTGCACTGAATTATCAGGTCCGTAGTGTGTCCTGTGGGTTGGATCCAGATTATGGATCTGCATCACCTGCCTGTAGTGCCAGCTATTGCTGCTGCTGCCGCCAGCCCTGCGGCCCAGGTGCCATGCCCTGCACTCCAGATCCATCCCACAGGGCCAGATAAGTTAGACACCAGAATTGTAGTGCTATTGGACTTGTCCAATTTCTGTGTGCTCCAGTGTAGCCACTGTGGTTTTCTTCATATGTCTCCTCTGGCTGCTAGTTTGCCATCTGAGTTCCACAGTTTTAGCCAAGCACTGAGCCTGTAGCTTGAGAACAGATCCTTCAGCCCCATACTTCTCAGATTTTTCCTTTTAAAAACCTTAGCATCTCAAGTCATGGTCATTTCAATCAAAGCCATCAAAAGTGAGAGAGGCAGCAAATGAAGTTAAGTACCTTTGTTTCCCTAGCTGCATGGTCTGCAGCCTGATATAAAAGCTTGCTTCCACAAGACCTAATTTGCAGTAGAGCTATGTGATAAGTATGCAAATTAAAGCACATTTAGAAGCACTCATAATAGCTGTATAGTGGCTTATTGTAGCACCTGCATAATACTAAAAACCCAAAGTTCTTGATCTGGCCAGACTGTTATCTTTGCAAATTGGCTTGCCTTAATGGTGGTTAGCAGAACAACTGACAGTTTATCGAGCTGAGGACTTTGAGCAATAATGCAATAATTTTGAAAGTCCTCCAGTGTAATTTCTGCAGTTAATGGTAGTCTTTGGAAGTTGCTAGAGTGGGTGATTTGATCCTTCTACTGCAGAGACTAGCTAACCTAGAAGTGGCTGGAGACATCTGATAGGTAGCATCTAGGGATGGCCCATCTGCAGCTCAAGTGACATGGAGAGCCTCTGTGCATGGTATATGGCAGATCAGGAAGAGGGGCAGGCAGCACAATGACAGGGCATGGAGTAGAAAGGGCATCAGGCTAAGGTCATTTGCCTTGCAGATTAGCTTTCTGCCTCCCATGGGAAAAGTAGGAACCCAAGGAAAGATAAAGTTCTGCAGTGGTGAGAACCTTTCCACCACCACCCAAGTCCCTTGTAGCTCATATGAAAGCTCAGCCTGGAGTCCCTCTTCCCTTGTGCCCTTCAGTTTGATCTTTCTCTGCATAGTCTTCCTTGGAGACTGAGAACTTG
This sequence comes from Crocodylus porosus, assembly GCF_001723895.1. NCBI lineage: Eukaryota > Metazoa > Chordata > Crocodylia > Crocodylidae > Crocodylus > Crocodylus porosus. The sequence goes on along the minus strand of NW_017728912.1, from coordinate 24,033,195 downwards.
CTTCTGCTGGTTAAAATGGAGGAGATCCTATGCAAGATAAAGCCTACTTTTACTACTGAGCCCTCTGTGGTGGTGACACTATGGATGAAGAATAGCTGTTCTTTAATTTGTTTGAAGGTTGTGGTAGTAATACTACCATTTCTAGGGACCCTACTCCCTGTTCATGCCTAATGGGAATTCCCATAGCAATAATCCTCAGCCATCAATCAGTCCTTTCATCCCTAGACATTAAAATCAGGGTGAAATTTCACTGTGTACTCTGGGAAGGCATTGAGGTGAACCCAGAGGAAATATTCCATGGGGAAGATTTGGGACTAAACCTATTCAAAGGCCCACTCTAGGTGGTGTAAACAGTCATAGCTCTGTCGGCTTTAATGGCCCCTTGCTGATTCATGCCAGCTGTGGATCAAGCTCTGTCTTCTGAGAAGAGAAGCTGCTGCCACTAGAAATCAAACTACCCATATTTGTATCAGCAATTAGTTCACCAGTATCCAGAGGCTGGGTAAGCTGAGTAATATCCCACAACACTGGGGGAGTTTTGAATTCTGCAGTCTCTCAACAGCACCTGCCTCTACAACTGGCTGTGGGGACAATACTCTGGTTAGTCAGGGTGGAGAGAGAAGGTCTGGGCCCCCAGGGGCGAGTTCAGCTTTTGCAGATCACAGAAAATCAAAATGGCAACCCAGCTCAGAAAGGAACCACATAGCTCAGGGGAAGATGGGACAGTAGAGGAAAACAGGAGCTGTCACAGGAACTTCCATGCCACTCCTGAAATCATTCATTCCCACCCTAGGAACTATGGCCAAGGCTTTCGAGAACAGGGGCAGCATTCTTTGGCTGGGATTTGCAGAAGTTTTTGTGGGAAGTGGCTGCCCAAACTCCACAGCAGTGAGGCACCTAATTCTATTCAGCTAGTGAGAAATCCCTAGATCTTCACTGAGGTCTCTCAGTAAACTGTATTTTGTCTATTAAAGTTCTGATCCCCCAGGCAGCTCCCACTGAGGACAGAGAAAGATCTCAGGTGCTCAGTACTTTAGGAAACAAAAGGAAGTTGGAAGCTTGGATAGAGGCTCAGGTATCTGCATGTTCATTCTCCAAACCTTGGCCTTTCTGGTAGGCATCTTATACAGGTAGCCAACCTGCAGCACAAGTGGTATGGGCAACCTGTGTGTGTGTGGCACACAGCAGACTGGGGAGGGGACAGCCAGCACAGTTGGTCAGGGCAGAGAGGTCAGGGAAATGATAGCAGGGAGCAGAGCAGCAGATAGGGCAGGGGAAGGGGATCATAGTGGCACTCAAGGAGGGCCTGGGGCTTAATTTGTAGCATGCCTGCCAAAAAGGTTGGCCCCCCCCACTGTTTTAAGATACATGAGTGACTGATGGCACCTAAGGGGGGGCATGTGCCCCACAGTGATCAGTCAGCGACCAGTGAGGGGAGGCCCCTCGCAGCCAATCTTGCCAACTGGGGAGGGGCGGGTTCCTCCACAGCCTCAGCACTCCCAGAAGTGGCTGCGGCACACCCACTCCCCAGCTGGTGCTTGCAGGGAGGCACTGGCACTCCTGCCTGCCCCCACTACCTGTTGCCTAAGTGGGGCACACAGCCTGTCGGGGTGCACTGGCACCTCCATGCACCCCCTACGTGTTGCCACTGCTAAGACACCTGAGCTAAACTCCCTACCTGGGCAGTGCCCATTTTTCTAGGAACTGCACTGCCTGGGACAGATCTAGAGATGCATTTTGGCACAGAATAAGTTGAGGACAGCTGGGTGGGTGAATCTTCAGTGATCCCTTCATTTGGAGACAACCATGAAGGGCCATAGGAGAGCTTGGGTTTCATCCTTGTAAAAAGATACAGAAAAAGGTAAAAAAATTCTAGCAGCAATCAATATATTATAAAGCCCTGCATAATCAACCAAAGGGTTTCTGATTGGTGGCTCAGCTAAAGATTTGCCTTTACTCAAACCAAAAGGAAGTTACTGTAAACATCACATAGGCTAAGTGACCAGCTTTCCTAATGTCACTTCCCAGAAGGTGACCTCAGTTCCTCAAGTACACCAGTACACACCTCATTGCAGACCCGTGAGTGATCCCACTGACTTACATGCTTCCTTAAGCGCCTTGCTGAATCTGGGCCTTACAAGAGATACTGAAGCAGCCAACGGGAAGGGCACATCTATTCCGTTTTCCTCTTCCTGACAATCCTACCACATTTCTTACAGCAAAATAAGCAGCACTTGACAATGATGAAAAGAGTCACTGTGGCACAGGTAAGCAAGAACGCCAGGACATCCAGGCAGTGGTACTGGTACCAAGTGAGCTGGTGAGCTGCTGGTCTCAAGTGCTTTGCTCCTTTGTGTCTCATAACAAATTCAATCCAGAAGACAGCTCGGTCCAGAGGTTTCACAGGCTGGTCATGGTGAATCTGTGACAACCGTATGGCATTTTCCTTATAGCTGAAAGAATGGAAGCAAACAGCATTGTGGTTAATTCTGAAACAGCCTTTCCTCCCCTGAGCACAGCATGTGTGCAAACTGGCCAGGTCTCTCAGTTCTGAACATACGAGCTAGCCCCAAGATGTTATTTTTGCCATATTAACCTAGCTCCTTCAGCTGTTCTGGCAGCAAGTTTTGAGAATCCAGCTGGATCTATTATATTATTCACAAAGGAATATTACATCTGAGGAAACCATCTGCAGGGTTTCTCTCATGATTTTGTGTTTCCCAGTCTGAGACAGACAGATGTTCCCCCATTTGAGTCATTAAGGGCAGGGAGAGCAAGCTGCATGGATCCTGACTGAGTAAGAAGCCAAGACAACCTGTCACAAGCTGACTAACCCAGGAGTTCACCCATACAACAGACCAATAGGAAAGTGACTAGAAGTAACTCTAACTCTACGCATGTATGTACATGCGCCTAAACTTAATGCACAGGAAGCAGAAAACACTGCTGCTCCAGGACCTCTTCATGGGTGCCTTTCTCCAAAAAGGAGAGATGGTAGGTGGTCCAAAGATACTGAGATGCAATACAGGTGCCTTGTTTTGTTGGTGCAATACAAGTATTGGAAAGCTGGTGAGATCCCAGCATTCAGTACTTTGGAATAGAGATCTCCCAGGGTGCAGACAGGCATATACATTTGAAACATTTCAAACAGCTTTGAAAACAATTTGAAACATTTCCAAACAGCTAGCGTATAGATGTACCATTGGGAAAAGATGCTTCCAGGCAGGACAAAAATGTACTTGGAGGGAACAAGTACAATTTTGTACCATTTAGCTCCCACCTTGTATCTGTACACGTAGGTTGATTTTCCAGCATTCCCCACTGCCGTATTCTCCTCCCCATGCCCATTCTCCCCACGCCCTCATGGTTGCAGCCTTCCCCTTCCCTTTCCCCTCCACTACTGCTAGCACTGGGATGTCCTGCTGAAGTAGGGAGCATCTCCATTCCCATGCTCAGGCCAGGAGACCCTGTAATCAGAGACTGCAGACCCTATGCCCCTCTGCTGGAACTGAGAGACTCCACTCAGGATACAGGAGCTACAGCTCCTGCACAGCCACACAGAGTCTGCTCCATGCCCCCAGCCTGGTGGAAGTGAAACCTCAGGTGGCCACCCCCTGGCTGGAGACCACACTGGTGCATGGAGCAGCAGAGATGTTGAAGTGTGCCAGCCAGGAGACACAACGGGGGGCGGGGGGTGCGTGTGTGTGCATGCGGATGCACCTATCTGTCCATCCATGGTTGAAACACTCCATTTTTGTTAAATTTTTCAAACCTTGTTATACAGTAGTGTGAAAGGTTTCAAACATTGCATCTGTCCACCCTCTCAGAAGTGAAAGCCAGTGGGGCATCTCGCATCAACAGCATGGAACTTAAACTGCCTGGTCCCATTCCCCGTAAGCGGATATTCAACTCACGTGAAGTTGTTAACAACCATGTTCACTGCATCAACTAAGTCTTGGGCTTTCATGGTGTTAAAATCCAGCTCAACTGCCATCCCCTTGGCCCTCATGTGAGCAATGTTGTCAGGCTGGTCAGCAAACATGGGAATGCCAACCATGGGCACCCCATGGTAAATAGCTTCATAGATCCCATTGGTTCCACCATGAGTGATGAAGGCTTTTGTCTTGGCATGGCCTGGAACAGGAGAGAAGTTTGAAGGAACAGTTATGGCAGGAAGACTCGGACTCCAGAAAGCAAAGTAACTGTTTGTTGCTAACTGGGAAAGGACTGTTTGAAGAGGGAATAGTTCTGACTGCTTTCAAACAGCAGTCCAGATGAGCAATGGCTGTCTTCCCAGCATTTGTGTTTCCATGGCTATACAGCAGTAATCAAGCCCACGTCACCTCTCTGCTTCTCCAGTTTAGCCCAGTGAAACTCCAGCCTCAGTGTTATGTGGGGTGCTCTCCTTTGCATTTGCTCTAGTTTCTCTCTCAGTATTCTGTTCCATGAAACCCTTCCCTTCTCTCGCACTTGCAATCAAACACTGAGTAGCATGGTACCGGGGGTAAAGCAATGCTTCTGCTGCCCTGGTTTTGCACAGTGCTCCTTCAGGACACACAGCTGAGGACAAGAGTAGCCATTCTCATGACTGGGAACCCAAAGCTAATATCTGTGGTTCACTCTTGCACTCACTTGCTTCTTGCTGGCACCAAGTGAAGGCAACTCCCTCCCCGCCCCCCAACAGATTTGCACTGATCTCAGCACCAGGCAGCCTGGCTCCATTGCGCTTGCATGGCCAATCCCACAGGGGCCACCAGGCACTTCTGGATTTGTACAGCTAAAGCGGGGATTCTAAACCAGGGTGCCACAGCATCCTGTTAGGTGTCCAAACTGTTAGGTGTACAAACATGATTCCCAAGATAAACCCAGAGATTCCAAATACAAATCCATAAGTATGATCTTTCTGAGTTCTTAGCGACAGAAAAAAACTGCTCTATTACTGCTTTGTTGTCCTGTTAGGCCAGAGGCCTAAATTCCCCACTGATATCTAACATCAGGAGGGTGATCCAGGTGGATCTTGACAGGCTCATGAAATGGGCGAACAAGAACCTGATGGTGTACAACACCGAAAAAAGCAATGTTCTCCGCCTTGGGAGGAAAAACCTGAAGCATGCTTATAGGCCCAGCAGTGCTACGCTGGTTAGCACTACAGATGAAAGGGACTTGGGGTCATGATTGACCACAAAATGAACATGAGCTTTCAGTGTGATGCTGCGGCTAGTAAAGTGAGCAAAACGCTGGCTTGCATCCATAGATGCTTCTCAAGCAAATCCCGGGATGTCATTTTCCCCTTCTACTCGGCCTTGGTGAGGCTGCAGCTGGAGTACTGCATCCAGTTTTGGGCCCCACAAGTCAAAAAGAATGTGGAGAAGCTTGAGAGGGTACAGAGAAGAGCCACGCGCATGATCAGAGGTCAGGAAAACAGACCTTATGATGAGAGGCTGAGAGCCATGGGGCTCTTCAGCCTGGAAAAGCGCAGGCTCGGGGTGATCTGGTGGCCACCTATAGGTTTATCGGGGTGCTCATCAGGATCTGGGGGAACATCTGTTCACCAGAGCGCCCCAAGGGATGGCAAGATTGAATGGTCAAAAACTTCACCGTCATCAATTCAGGCTGGACATAAGAAAGAACATCTTCACTGTCCGAGTCCCCAAGTTTTGGAATAGACTTCCGCCAGAGGCGGTTCATGCACTCACTTTAAATGCCTTCAAGACACATTTGAATGCTTATCTTGCTGGGTTCCTATGATCCCTGCTGACTTCCTGCCCCTGGGGTGGTGGACTGGACTCAAAGATCCTCTGGGGTCCCTTCCAGCCCAAATGTCTATGAAATCTACTAATAGGGCATGGCCATAGTCAGGTTCCGATTTATGGATAAAGTTCCAGAAATGGGTGACCCCCATACAAGTGTCCTGCCTCCTCTCATGTTCCTGATGGCACATGGAGGGCATGCCTGTGTGGAAAATAAAAGCTGTCTGTTTCCAAGGGGTGCCTCAAATCTATCCAGGGGGCACCTTGAGTATAAAAAGGTTGAGAGGCACTGAACTAAAGAAATACATTTCTCATACTGAAAAGACTAAGCCCTGCTGTTGGAAGCTATTAGAGACAAACCACTCTGATGAACCAGTTACTAGAAAGAGAAAGGTCCCTAGAATACATTACCTGGGCAGTCTGACTTTGCCATCATGAAATGTGATCAATTTTGCATCAGTGTCTTTCTCTAAATAACTAAGCATTCAACATCTTGGACACAATGGTGACTTCTGGGTTACTTCATGTGAAAGCGAGGACACATTAAGTGCATGATTTGTTTGTATGATGCACAGTCTAATCTTTTTTGCTGGAAATGGAAAGAGTATGGGAGGGAGCCTATGAAAGCTCTGACACAATCAAATTCTCACCGAGCAGATCATTTTGGGGTATCCATTCATAAATTCTAGTGTTGGTTCCTAATGTTCCTGGTTTCTTTCCCTTGTACCTCCAAAGAACCTAGAACAGAAATAAAGATAAAGGTACTGTAGTTCCACTTGCAATAAATGTGATTTGCAGCCTGAGCCAAAGCCCAGCAGAGTATGAAAGTGTCATCCCTGTGACTTCAAACAATTTGGGATCAGGTTCTTCTTTTTTCAGGTGTCTTTGAGCTGCCTCAGTGATCAACACATCTCCTTTAAAGGATGTTCCTCAGTGTTGGATGGGAAAGTACCTGCTAGTGCTTCTGTTAAAAAAAGTGAAAGAATGCTAGACTTTCTTCTCTGTAGTCACTGGGGGCTCAAACTTTCTTCCTTGGAAATTCTCTTCAGTTGGATTTCAGTGGGAAATGCCCACTTTCAAACTGGGCCACATAACATTACCTGCTAGGCAATGAAGTTTGAAAACCGCGGGCTTGGGCTTGTAGGGATTCTCTAGCAATGCTCCTGGTCCCATCTAAAACTGACCTTCTGTGGAAGCTGGCTGAGGGCTGTAGCAATCATGTTATTTTTCTCATCAGTCAGGTTGTGAACCATTGAGCCCAGAGAAAACACCACGATGCCATGTTCCCCTGAACTCTGGACAAATTCTTCCATTTCCTGTAAAAAGTTTTTTAAAAAAAGCCTTTGTATTTATTTGGTAAAGAAGCAGCACCCTATAGTGCTATTGAAGCAGGGACAATATACTCAACATAAATATACCATGCAACCTGAGTAGTTTGATGTATAGCTAACACTTGATCTACTTAGCTTATCAAAGGGATGCTTATCAAATTTGATCATTGTGTGTGGGCACGTCTACACGAGACGCTAAAAGAGCAGTAGACTAATTCTACTGTGCATTAGCACATAACAGCGAAAGCCATGATAATGTGCTAATGCACAGTAGAATTAGTCTACTGTGCATTACTGTCACCTAAAAGACACGCACCAGCACTACTGTGCAGTAGTGCCAATTACAGCACATTAAGTTAGTACCTGTTATTACAAGTAGTAAACTTAATGCACGTGTAGATATGCCCTATAAGTACTTATGGGAAAAAGGTTTCTGATAGGGAGCTCTTATTCTAGCTCAGTGATTCTCAACCAGCCAAGGCACCCTGGGGCACCTTGAGATCCTTTTACGTGTCCCACAGAGTGCCACACAATAGGTTTCCAAACAAGATTCACAAGATAAACCCAAAGATTCTGACCTGATGTGGTCTTTCCAAGTTATTTACAATAGAAGAATTTCTCTATTATTTTTCTGTAGTTCAAAAAGGAGTGAAAACTAAAGCTGGCTTTTTCCAAGAGGTGTTTTGAGATTATTGGGAGGTACCTTGAGACTATTAAGGACTGCCTTGAGTCTATCGAGGGGTGCCTTGATTCTAGAAAGGTTGAGAACCACTGCTCTGATAGTCACAATAGAATCCAATGTCTGGATATAAAAATAAAAGATTCTGTAGATAGCTGATTTGAAAAGCACCTTAAAATCTTCACTTGTTACTAATAGATGTCTAGAGCTGCACAAGATTATAGGAAATGAATGAACTCTCTCATTCCTATCTGGAATAAGTATTAGGAAAGGTTCAGAACAGCAGCGCTGTCTCTCCAAATAATGCCACCCATCAGGATAATGTGCCTAAAGGCTTGAAAAGCAGACCTAAGATTAAAGAATAAGCAGGATAGGTCCTCCATTGATCTACACATCAGTGTGGGTCCACCCATTTGACAAGGCACAAACTTTTGCCTTTCACTGCTCCGGGAGAAGTTACTTAAGATGCAGCTGAAAGCAAGACTTGCAGCATCCTCTCTGACTCAGCAGCATCCTCTGTGACTCCGCAAAGCTGCTGCTTTATCACTGTTAATCATTCATTTCCGTATTACCAGTAGTGGGGCACACATCATATCAATTAAACAGATCTGTTTGGAAGCATAGACCATGGTTTCTGTCTGCATCTACCATCTGAAATACAGGAACCCTGGCCAGATGCCTAAATTCACCACTGAGATCTAACATCTATTAATAGGGCATGGCAACAGTCAGGATCAGATTTATGGATAAAGTTCCAGAAATGGGTGACTTCAAATGACAGTGTCCTGCTTCCTCTCATGTTCCTGGTGGCACATGGAGGGCATGCTTGTTTGGTAACATGTTCAGGTTCATTCATTTATTTATTTATTTATTAGATTTTTAGGTATAGAGTGGCTTTCAGTAAAATACCAAAGTAAAGTATATATTTATACAGTATTGAGCATGTTGGGTCTGGACTGTTTAGGACTTAATAGGTAAAGACCAACACTTTGAATTGAACCCAGAAGATCACTGGAAGCCAGTGCAGGCTTTGGAGCACTGGAGAAATGTGCTCCCAGTAATCCATCCTTGTCAGAAGGCTGGTCACCACGTTCTGCACCAGTTGCAGCTACCAGTTGGTCTCCAAGGGTTATCTCCACAAATAGCACATGGCAGTAGTCTAGCCTCGAGCTTTCAAGAGCATGAAGGATGGTGAACAGATCCAAATTTTATAGAAAAGTTGCAGCCTTCTCACAAGGTAGATTTGGTGAAAGGTGCTCCTGGCCCCTGCTGCAATGTGAGAATCCAGGTGCAGCAGAGGATCCAGGAGCACTCCAAGGCTATGAACCTAAGTGACAAAAGCAGGTGGAACCCCATCAGTGATGGGTGTCCCAATCCCAGCAAGGCATGAGGTCTGCCCACCGCCATGATCTTTGTCTTCTCTGGATTCAGCTTTAATTGCTTCGCTCACATCCAATCCCCAGCTGCAGCCAGGCACTAGATAAGGATCTAGATTGGAGGCTTGGGTCAGATGTGGGAAAGATTGGAGCTGGGTATCATCAGCATACTAATGCAATCTTACTCCAAATCTCTACACAGTCTCATCCAATGGTCTCAGATACATTTTGAACAGGAGGGCCAACAAGATGGAACAGTGGGTGACCTCTCAGAAAGGTCCCAAGGTTCAAGATGTATGGCCCACAGATTCCATATGCGTGACTATAGCCCTTCTGGCTATCCATGTGGCAGCCCAGGGGGACAGCAGCAGTATTGCCTAGCGGTATCCCATTGAAATCCAGCAGCAGCTACCTATATCCAAGGTCAAGACACCACCATCCCTCCACCACTTCACAGCAGCAATAAAGGCCACTCCATCGGAGGACTTGTCTCCTTAGATCTAAACGACACATAAGCCTCTTGGCTGCATGAAGAAGGGTTTTCAGTATGGCTGTGTGAAATTTCTCCAGGTGTTTCATTTTGAAGCTGTTTTGATGCATTTTGAGCTTGAAACAGTGAAATTGAACTGAAACAAAAGCCTTTGAAACAGCTCTGAAGTGAAAAAAGGGCACTTGAAACATTTCAAAAGTTTGAGTTTTGAAGTCGTGCTCACTTGGCTTCAGCGTCGGTCCCAGCCAGCAGCAGCAGCCTCCTGTCATCTGGCGCACAGATCCCAGGGCTGCACCCCTGGGAGGATTCTGGCACATCCCCCAGCCCTCTTGGGGGTGCGGGCCCCAGGATCTGTGCGCCAGAAGACAGCATGCTGTTGCTGCTGACTGGGGCCAGCAGCAGCACCAATCTTCCCGGCGCCGGGTGCGGGCTGCACCCAGTGCCAGTCGCAGCTGGCAGCAGCAGCCTCCTGTGATCTGCCAAGGAGATCAGGGGCTGCACTCCTGAGAGGAGTCTGGCAGAGTCCCATAGCCCTTCTGGGGGTGCAGGCGGGCCTCCAATCTGCCTGCCAGATGACAGGAGGCTGCTGGCAAATGACAGGAGTTTTGCTTGTCAGCACCTTGAGGTGCAGTTTCCCAGAAACCACTGCACCTATCTCCTTGAAACTTGGCAAACTTCATGCCCTCAGAAGGGGCTACCATTCCTGCAAGTTTCATCTGAATCAGGCAAGAAATGACAAAGTAATAGGTGGTTTTGTGCTTCTCCATTATAGCCTATGTGTGAAACATGGAAAGTGTCAAAACGGTGAAACAGTTTAAACGAAATGAAATGGAACAGCGTGTTTGAATCAAAACGAAAATCAAAATGAAACACTGTTCCATTGAAACGCAAGTGAAAGTGGTACAATGCTGTTTCGCACAGCCCTAGTCTTCAGCACATCCCTGGGAACTTACAAACCCACCCAGCGAAGTCACGGCAATGAAACTCAGTTGGTATACAATCTGCCGCTTCCCTGGCTCCCTGTAGCTGGTTAATAGAAACAAGCCAGCTAGGGAAGGCTCACTGGACATATCCAAAGGCCTTGTAGCCGATGTAAGCAATGCAAACACATAGTTTAGGAGTAGGCAATCTCCAGCACGCATGCTAGAGTATGGCACACGAAGCCATTTTGCTTGGCATGCTTACCTCCAGGTAAACAGCCTCAAGGCAAGTGTGTACCTGCTGTTGACAAGGAGCCAGGCCAGGGCTGCTTGCAGCCTCCCTGCCACCTGCTGCAAGCAGCCCAGGCTCCATGGTGGGTGGCAGGGGTCTGTCCAGAACCTGGGCCAGGTGTGGCAGGCAGTCAGGAGGCTGTAAGTAGCTCCACCAGGGTCCACAGGAAGTGGTGGGTGTACACACATCTCAGGGCAGAAGGTGGGAAAAGGATATCAGATCAGGCATCCAAAGATCCTCAAGACAGCAAGGTCACTAGCTCCTTTGGAGAATCTCAGCCTCCATTTTTACTATGCTGCTAATCTAATCAATCACACTGTGGCTTTCATAGGATATTCCATCATTTAAATTGACACTGGCTGTTATTTGCTTTCTAAAGGCAGTTAAAGCTTGTGCATAACTAAAAACATGACTGGAGATAGCACTCTGGCTTCACATTTTATTAAACTGAGCACCAGATTAACTAGCACTAGGCTTTAACTATTGACTCCCTACCAAGCAGGCGTGTCATTGATAGGCCAGATCCTACAGTCTAAAGCATCATAGGTTGGGAACTGGCCCTGTGTTTTCAATCAGCAATGGGGTATTTGATTTTGTAGTAATAAGCAGCACTAAAGTTCTCCTTTCCAAAACTTCCATTGTTCTCAGTGACCTGTCTTGGGGTACTGAGCCCACAGTCAAAGAGCACAGAAAGGAATAGTCACATTCTCACTGGGCAGACAAACAGCATGATGATGGAGAGAATCAGGGTACCTCAGGTAATGGCTTTGCAGGCTGGCAGTGGAGTCCCCCAACAAACTCAAAGTTGGGCAGGAATGGGCGAGGGAATTCAAAGTCCCAGTATGTTCGGATCAACCACATCTCTGCTTTCCCCATTGTTTCACACAGTGTGGTGGGCCTTCCTGCAGGCAAAAGAGAAGAAGCCCATATTAGCAATTGTCTTATTCTTTCTGGAGTGGAGGCTACAAGCCCTGAATTTAAGATCTGGAAATTCTGGCCACTGTTATAAAGCAGTGAAGTTTAGCATTTTAGGCTTAAGGGATCTACTCTTCTACCAACTTCTGTGTGACTTCTGATGGCTAGAAAATGGTACTTAGAGGTTTGCTTTTAGGAATTGGTTTGTAGGTAGGTAGATACTGTATTAGAACAATGGTCCAGGGGGACAGCAAGGGTTGTAGCAAGAAACCTTTTTTTGACTGTTCCCCCTTTCCAATGTGAAGCCCCTCCATATGGCAAAAAGCCCCTTTTGCAGTATTTGCCCCCTTTTGGGTATGCTTTCTCTTTTCTACCTTTTCTTCCTTCCTCCCTCTTCTTCTATTATAATTATTTTTATATAATATAAGGTGTACGTGTAATAAAAATATAGGTTGTAGATGCATCAGTATGTCATCCCCCCTACCCCCATAGTATTTGGTCTATTTGTCGTATGTGCCATAGCATTTCACCCTTTTATGTTTTATAACCTGTGCTTTTTAACTTTGTAACAAATATACTTTAAATTTAAAAGTAAGTTGTACCATGTAACAGTGTTAGTGAGGGCGAGAACCAAACCACAACTTCTCTGTATGGAGTGGGTCCCTGAATGAGTCTTGATTGATTGTGTAACACAGCAGCTAGACAGGATAATAAGCTAATGAGTGGCAATTAACACCTACAAAACCACAGACTAAGGAGAGGAAAGGATCAATACAGAGCCAGGAACTCCTTGAAACTTCACTGTTATAGGTACAGAAGACCCAGTCTGAACTAATCACAGCAGTGAATTAATCAAATTTCATCAACGGACTTGCAAGAGTGCTTGTACCTGTGGATGTGACCCCTGGGGCTGATAGCTGCCATCCAGCAACCACCAAGGGGGATGTCCCACAAGGTCAATGGCCCCTGGATTGGGTAAGCCTGAAAATTGGGGAGTCACCAAAGTCTGCCAGAAAGGGATAAAAGGCAGCGAAGAATGACCCTCAGTGGTGCCCTCTTTGACCTGACCAGCACCCTGCCTGCCCAGCCAGAAGGACCAGCTGGCAACCCCCTTCTGAAGCAACATCACACTGAAAGAAGCCTCAACTGGCCATCGACGGTAGACTCCAGTGCTTGGAGATAGGTATATCTTGACATTGGTACTGAATGTTCATAGCTAGCTACTGTGAGTGTATGTGTGTGAATGTATGTGTGTTTGAGGGGATCAGCCCCAAGGTTTATGACCTGACTTTTGCATCCGTCTAATAAACTAGAAATTTATGATGATCCTGTGAGTTGGTCCTTTGTAGCCAACAGGGTTAACTGGTTTCTAAAAGCCTGTTTGTGACAAAAGTTCACAGACTTCAAGGCAGATACTGTGTCTGAGGCCAGCAGACAATCAGGCTAGGAAACTTGAACGGTATACCCTTAACAAAAGATATGCTTGCCACATGGTCACTGTGAACTAGACAAGACGCAGAGCCTTTGGGATTTCTGTTTTTTGTGGATGGAACAAATTAGGAGGCCGGGGCGTGCCCAAATTAAGACACCAGTAAGTGGCCAAAATAAGATGTTTGCACATGATAGGTTTGGAAACAGAGGAATATGATGGCAGAACAGAATGTGGGCAGTATGATGACCACAGAGAAATGACTCAATGTTATCCAGAAATGAAGAGTCATCAGAGGAGAAAACGGATACAAAAGGAGGGACTTCAGAGAAGCAAAAGGTCCCCAACGGGAGAACCCGAGGCAACCACAGGCAGAGGGTGCACCACTAGCCCAACTCACCCAACCCACCGGGGGGGAGGGGGTGCGGTCCTTGACCTCCAGGCTGTTGACATCTGACATTCAAGAAAGAACCACAGGGTGAAGCTCATATATTGACCACATGTACCTTCTCTCTGTGAATCCCAGGACTGGCAGATATAGAAAGTTGGGGGTGGGATTTGTTTGTCTTGCCTGCATTACACTTATCTGCTATCATTGTGTATCAATAACATTTGCCTAGTATCAAATGGAAGAGGTTGTGGTCGGTCTGACAGTTTGGGTCCGCCCAAAATAAGGTATCTAGGTCATAAATCCACTGCCAACAACTTCTGGCAAGTTGCCTCCGTTCTGTTCCTCCTCAGACCCTGTGACTATCTTGTGAATTTAGGTTTGACCATGACAGTGCCTCTCAACCACAGTGCCTTTTAAGATCCTTTTAAGGGCATTGCAGTGCCCAGACCCTGAGGGAAGTACTCTTCTCTTCCCGTCTGGCCACACTGTGCCCACCCTAGCAATCTGTGGACAAGAGATACCCATGGCTGCTCCTCTGGGGATTCCTGCTGCAGCCCTCCTAGTCCCCCTGCCAGCAACACCCATGCTCTGAGCAGCATGGTCTACCACAGGCAGGCAGACATGGTAATGGAACCATGCTTGTCAGGGTGGCTTGTTGCCCTGGTCCTCGCCCACTCCCAGGGCTAGTTGGAGGGGTTGTGGGGGTAATTGGCTCCAGCCTCCAACATGCCAGACCCCAGCGGAGCAGCTCCTTGTCCCCTCAGGTATAGACAGGGGTAGGGAGATGGAAAGAGCTGGGCATGATGGAATTTGATGCAGACCCCACTGCCCTTACCTGGCACCAGCTAGATCAGTGATTCTCAACTAGGGTGCCACTAAATTCAACCCAGGTATGGAGGGGTGCTTGCCCCAAAGCCAAAAATGTTGAGAACCACTAGTTGACAGGCATACAGGATCAGTTAGAATAGTATAGGGGTCAGGGGTGTGTGCTGCCCCCTGCCTGTACTGTGGGGCTGGGGGGCACTGGGTGTGAGTGGGCACGGGAGCCAGCGGGAGCACGGGGCCCACACTGGTGTCCCAGCACCGGCAGGGCCCAGAGCAGGGTGGCAGGAGTGTGGGGTCCCAGCTGGCAGGGTCTCTATGGAGCCGGGCCAGCTCCCCCCTCTCCCTGCTGGTGCAACCCAGCCTGGGCCCACAGACCCCTGCCAGCTTATGCCCTGCTTTGGGCCCCATCAGTGCTGGCCCTGGGACATTGGTCCCAAGATGGTGACCAGGGGGTGCGGCACCTATCAAGGGACAGGGCTACCCATGCAGCCCTCAACAGCCTGCCAAAACTGGGTAAGTGGCCCTCCGCCCAAAATAATTTCTCACCCCTGCCTTAGGTGGTAAGCATGTCAGGGTAGGAACTGCTTTTCAGTGTTCAACACAGTGAGACCTGAGGCCATTACTAGTAAACTTTGCTAGGTATCTCAATTCCTGATTAGAACAAACAAAGTTGCCTTTTGTCAGCCCTTTGTCACATCACGTTCAGAGCTGATTAACTGGATTTTCTTACCACCATTATGGCAAGATACAGCTTGACAGGGCAAGGTGCAGCCTCACATAATTAAAGGGTGGGAATTTCAAGGTTACCTAAGAAAGCAGAAAATGTAACTCCCATTAGGAGAGGTTAAACTGCATCCCTTACACTGAGCAAAGAGGGTCTCCACTGTGCAGGGCTTTAAAAAATAACTAAGTGACTTGAAACACAGTTAAAAAGCATCTCTAACCCCTTTAATGTTGTAATGGACTGTAATATTGAATGTTATGTACTGTAATGTTGTAATGTGAACTACAGCTCTCAGAAGCTTCCAGGGGACTGGAGAAATGAACTGTAACATGCATTACAATTCCCAGAAGGGGACAAGAGGAAGCAGGAAAGCAGCAATGGAGCATGGGACCTGTGGCTGAGAGAGACGTGTGGCCAGAGACTTAGAAGGATCAGCAGAGCCAGGACTAGGAGCTGAAGCAGCAGGCTGAGACATGGGAGCCCTGGCAGACAGCAACAAAGCATTTTTGGATCAGAGGTTTGTTGAGCATTCCTCTGGAGTTGTGGGAGGGTGTAAGGTTTTTCAAGTGTATATACCACAGTTTTAGTGTTCCCTATATGCTATCTGTTCTTGAGTGATTTTACCCCAGGGTCATTGTTTACTACCTGGTGTTGCCAGCCTTGGCCATTTTTTGAGTAACTGCAGTGTGAATCTTTGGAAATGTAACTGCTAACTTGGTCAGCAAGTAAAGGAAACCACCAAAAACAATTAAACAAAGCACAAGGCCCGACAGGGGATAAGGGAAGACCATACATTAAATAATCCAGATATACAATATCACACCTTCATCTTAAAGTAGTAGTAGTAGTACTTGATTGATGGAATCAAATGTATTAGCTCTTATTTTGCTATAATAGATATGTATTTTTTAATGTTCAGATAATTTGTACAAACAAAAACAGCTTTGTCAGAAAAAACAGTAAAGTAAGGTAAAGAAGAAACAGGAACCACATTCCACAATGGGGAAGAAAAGGAGATAAGAAACCCTCCTTCTTTCCCAAGGATATTTTCCAATTGACACCTTCCATGTCCACAAGAGATTCAGTCCAGTTCCAAAAGTTTCAGGGAAACAAAGACATTTAAATCAAACCAATCAGAGATCATTTATTAAAATATTAAAACCAGCCATCCATAAATATTGGGCATAGGCTGGAGGGAAATTTGGAGAATTCAGCAAATTCAACAAAACCTGCTACCAATCTGCATGCCACTCACCTCCCACCTCTCGAGTCTCCCCAGCTGGTATAGGTGAGAATATATGTTGTGCTGTCACAGGCAACCAGACAGACTTTGGGAGAAATGTTTGTTTTCGTGTTCTAAAGTGCAAGCAAATAAAAGATTGGGCTGTAGACCTGTTTCCACTTCTTTTATCATTAGCCTACCCACAAAATTGCCTGTGATTTGGGTAACACTGGATCCTAAGTGTCTATACATTAATATCAGTGTTTATTCACCTATGCCTGTCCCTTTCTCCCTAGCCTGTTGACTTGTGACCCTAATCCCCAGCTACCCCATATAAAGTGGGAATTTCCCTTGCCAGCTCCCTGTGCCAATTCCTGGAGATGCAGGGTTCAGTACAATGCGATAGCCCTGAAAAAGCCATGTGCTTCTGAAATGTTCACACTGGGAAACCACGGACTCTTGGTGAGTCTCCTGTACAATCTGTAGCAAAAGATATGGTAGAGTCAATTCTTATGGATGAAGCTGAAGTCAATTCTTTATCTAACTACAGGGAGTAAGGATAGTTCAAGACACGCTGGTCTAGCAAAGGAAATGCTCAAAGAAGGCATAAGCCGGAGTACATTCTTTGCACTGCACTTAGGTAATGTCACAAATATTGCTCAGCTCCTTAGGTCTGCAAGGTTTGAAGTAGGAAAGGAAGTTAGAGGGAAGCTCTGTTCTGTAAAGCTCTAACAAGACATATGATGGTCCTAATTTTTAGCTGACCAAGGATATTTCATATACCAAACAGCAAAGAAAACAAGCTGCTCCAGTGTGTATTCTGATGCACCTTGGGGAATGACTGGAAGCTTGTAAGTGGTTTGGTTAAAAAAAAAAAGAAAAACCTGATGCCAGAGGCTAAATTCATGTCCCACAGTGTTCATCATAAGGCCTGATATACTTGTCAGTCTGAGAGTTGTTCCAGATCTGATTAGCGAGGCGGGGTGGTTTCAGTGAAGCACAAGCAACAGACCTTCCGCTTGTTTTTACTCCCATGAAATGAAATGGGAAGCAATCACCGAAAGTCTCTTCATCACTGAAAATTGATGGTTATTGTGTAGGGAGGAGTTGATTCATCTCTTGGAACTCCACTTGGAGGTACAATTTGCTCTGGCGATTTTAGATTTGAATGTATCAGATCCTTTGCAGATGAGTTACAGCTTTCAAGAACTAGGCTGTGAGAGGTAGGTAGCCATGTTAGTCTGTATATCAGAAGGCGAGATAGACACGCACCTTTACAGACTAATTAAATACAGATTTATAGAGAACACAAGTTTTCATGAATGCAAGTTCACTTCATCAGATGTGAAAGGAGTAACTAGAATTCAGTAGGTGAGAAAGCAGGAGGGAGAAGAAAATGAGGGGGAGTGCTACCCTATTTTAGCTCACTTATTTAACAACACCCAGCATCATTTTGCAAGAACCGAAAACAACACCATTTAAACATTCAATACAGAACAAGGACCATGGTAAACAAACTGTAGTCTGTAGCAGAAGATGAAAAGGGAAAATGCCAATTAATCCCTGTCTTGGAAAATGTCCTAATTGAAACTGAACAGAAGTTGCATCCTGACCTCATTGCTGACATGAGAGAACACTGCTTAAATCTGATCATCACATTTGATAGATGCTTTCCCAGAAGCTGAATGATCAGGGCCCAGAAGAAGACACTCTAGATGGAAAAGAGATGACTGAATTGCTATGATGGTGGATTCAAGCTCAGTTTAATGAAGTACAGGCCAGTGATTTTGGGTTGAGAGAAGATTAACCTAATAATGGACAGAGTTTGGAAGTGTCCAGTACCCTCCAGCCCTGTATATCTCTGACAAACTGTGCTTTCTTCACCATTCACCATTTAACACAAGTGCAGAATGAACCTCAGAGTAAAACTACACTTTTGATAAAACTTACCTATGTCTTACATGGTCTAAGGCAACTGTGTTCTGATAAGAAAGCTTTCCTTTCTCATTACCAGCGCTTTCTTCCCTCTTACCCAAAAGCGACTTACACTACTTCACATTTTTCTTGATCTACTTTTTACCAGAAGGTAACTAAAGTTTGGCTCATGTTTAACAGTAATCTAGAAAAGAATCACCTGAGATGTTGAACTAATCGGACAAGTTATGCCACTGATGTCATTTGGTTGTATACCAAAGAAGACCCAAACATCATTTTGACATGGAATCATTTCATGTCCTTTGGTGGCTGCTTCATTGTGTGCTTCAGCTTTTCTATCCCAATTTGAGATGTCTAAGAAGAATGTTAGAACTGAACACTACACACGTGTGGTGTTTGTTTTCTCTGTGGAGTCCGGAAATAATTAACCTTTGGGAAGCTTACAATGACGTCTGCACAATAAGAACAAATTTTGCACATGGTACTTCAAATGCTGTGTTTTTATGAAGGTAGTATATACACCAGTAAAATCTGGGATCTTTTGCTGTATATGCTCCAGTCCCAACTAGCTGCTGTAACACTGACTGTGTCATTAGAAATGGGGCCAAGGGATGGGAGAAGATGAGAAAAGTAATTCTACTGGGTGTAGCCCATTACTCTCCTAGACGTTAGACAGGTATGAAGGTAAAGGAGTCTCCTGCTGGACAGTTCATAATCCTGTCTATTTGCTTTTATTTTTGCATAGGCACAGCTTAGAAAGCATATCATGATTGATGATGCATCTCAACAAGCATATCATGACTGATGATGAATCTCAACAAGTTGTCACCATACTTAGCTAGGCCAAGGGTTATACCTAAGAGGGTTAATACTGCTTCCTCACATTTTTAAAATGCTCTATCTCCAAATAAAAACAGTCAATATGGTTGTTAAACATATTTTCTGTGGCTATGTGGGTAAGGCTGAGGAGCTCTGGTTTAGCGTTAACTGTCAGCTAGGGAATAGACCCCCAGGGCCTGAGCTTCTATCTGATGTAAAGCAACCAACTTGCAGGAAGCAAAATGCTGGGCACTGTCCCAGTTACTCCAGAAGCAAAAGCAGTTGCCATCACTTCCAAAGTTGGTTCTTGAAGTTACACTGTTCCAGTCAGGTCAATTATCTCTGCTGAGCTGCAGAGTTAATGAACTCAGGTATGCTATTGTATGAATGCAGCTCTGCTGCTTCCTGTTCGTGGGGTTGTCAGCAAACGTAACATATCGCCATGTTCTTGCAGTACCAAACAAAGTCACGCTGAGTCTGTTCAGGAGATGCAGCAGGCACTGCCTTGCCCTAATCCAGGTCTAACTTTCCAAAATCAGGGCAAAAGTCTTGTTTTATGGAGTCCTTAGGTAACCTGAAATTTGGAACTGTCTTAGGAAATCTGGAACAGTGGGCAACTTTAATCGGATGCCTTGCTCTGATCATGGAGCACTTTTACTTATACTTAGAGGGAAAGCTGATTGTGAATGTGCCACTAGGTTATCCCCAAAGCCTGCACATACAAATATTTAAATTAGATGTTTCACTGGGAAGTTTTAAAGACCACCTGTGGCTGTGTCCAATTTTCAAATGGTAACCGAGAACCAGATTCACAAAGGTTTTTTCAGTAGTTGCACCTTTGTAAATCTGGCCCACTGTTGCTTTTCACATCAGGACGTCACCTCATTTGAAAAATCTACCCATTTGACTTCAGTGTGAATGTGAAGCACGCATGTAATTTTTGTAGTCTGTTGAATCAGGGGGCTAAGGTTGAAAGCAGGGCTTAAACTGAATGCACAGCTTCTCACATATTATCGCACTTGCAACACCCAAGCCCATAGAAAAACAAAAAAATTTAAGGAAATCCCAAATCTCATTGTCTGCATCCTTGCACATTCTTATGTAGAAAAACATTAATTTTAATTCAGGTCCTACTCCTGGGCCCCAAACCAGGAAAAGATTAAAGCATGTGCTTCCTTGCAATGTGCCCACCTGACCATTTTCCAAACATCTAAGCTAACTCTATACTGCAAACAAAAGGTGCAACTGCAATCTTAAAAAGACTAGTTCAAATCTGGATAGCAGAATCATGGCAACAAACTAATGCATTTAAGCCAGCTAGTGGCGGGGGTCCTGGGAATGCTTGACAGCCCATGGTGTTGTAACTACCTTAATACCCCCACTAGTTAGGTTACAGTTTCAGTGGGAATAACTGATGCTTACATATCCTTCAGGGTTTTTTTCCTGCAGTACTGTGCAAGGCTGTGAAGGTCAGGAAGGTCAGGACTACAGAGTTTTATAAGTAAATTGTCCACATTTAGAGAAATGTGAAAAGTAAACAAAGGGCATGAAAAGAAAGAGAAAATGACAGCACCACCTGATCACCCTTACAAATGACAGGAGAAAACTTGTTCAAGAAATGCTTGAGCCACATATTCCACTCTCAGCAGGGAAGAATCAAGGACTTTAAACAAGGATTTTGACCTGCCAATTGTATGATGTATTAGGCCACATGACAATACAACACATATTTTTCTCTAATTAAGAACAAACTAAAAGCTTTACTAATATAGGAGGGGCCTAGGGCTATATAATTCAGTTAAAGATTGAAGCAAAAATAAATATAACTTCATTAGACAGTGAATTCATTTCCCATATTATATATATGAAGTATAAAAACAAAACAAAACAAAAAAAAATTCAAAATTTTTCATTAGTCCTAAAGTCAATTAAAAATTAAATATGCATCTCTTACTCAGATTCATAGAACAAAATCTAGCCTTCTTCAGCCTCTTGACAGTACACCCAATACTTCACTGACAGTTTTTCCACACTTAAGTGATCACCTGAGTTAATATTTTCAAATTCCAGTTAATATTTGTAGATAGAGCTAACACTAGACCTGTAGGGCTGTAAAATAAAAGCGGTATTGCCAGGAGCAGCCAACAGACAGCAAAATGAAAGAAAAAAGGATAGTGGATTATCAAGACCATTAAAAAGAAGAGAGGATTGTTAATACCCCTGGAGTGAAGGAAGGAATCAGGTAGATTATAATGAATTATTAAGTAGTTTGTAGGGTCGGAAGGGACCTGAGCAGATCATCTAGTCCGACCCCCTGCCATGGCAGGAAAGAGTACTGGGGTCAAAGGGACTCAACTATGTGGTGTTCTTCACCAAACAACAAAGACAAATCTATACACACACATACCATTACCAGAAGTTATGTGAGACACTGGTCCTTGGTTTAAGGCAATGGAGTTACACAGGGGATGGTTCTGTCTCAATATCACCTTCAGAGCGGTGTCCCAGATGTCTTGTAGTATTTTGAGCATTTCAGGACAGGATTTAAAGAAGGCAAGAGGACCAAGGATTCTTTTGGTGAGCCACAGAGGCTTGTGTGCTCTCCTGCTCCCTTTGATCCTCATTGGGATTACCTTCCTTTGGGCTTGGAGGATCGTCTCCTTAAGGAGCGACCACTCTCCTTGGACACCTGGCTCCCCA
>NW_017728912.1:23995838-24010840 GCF_001723895.1 Crocodylus porosus | reverse complement strand
TTTGTGTAGAGGCATTTGAGGCCTCCTGTGGGTGTGTGTACTGACCCCCTAGTCCCAGAGTTACCCTGACCCCTCTCTCTTACCTGTTTGATTGACTCCCTTCAGCATTGCCCAGATAAAAACACTATTTTAAAATCTGGGGTAGAGGAGGAAGTGGGGGGGAGGGAGGGAGGGATTAACTATATCACTGCACCCGCCAATCCTGGATCTACCCTGGCTGCCAAAAAATCGAGGTATCTTTCTTGATGTGGATGGAGCCATGCCAGATTAGACCAGATAAGACCTGTCTCTTGTTTTTTATCTGTATCCCTCTAAGACATAAAGAACTCTGCATGGGTGTTGATTAAGAAATGATGGGTCTGAATTGTTACAACATGGCACAGTCATAGTGACTGCAAATGTGTTACTGTGTAAACTTTATTTTAAAAGGAAACAACTACTATGGAGTGGAGAGAGTCAATCTGAGGAGCTGGGGCTCTCTTTGGGAGAATTTTAGGGAGTGTTAGCTAGGTCTTTTTCTTTTGCTTCATTATTCATAATTAGTTGCATAAATAAATCTACATTTGGTGCTAGATCCAAATGAATTAAATGAAGACCACCCCGCTCCTGAGACTTCAGTGGGTTTTATCTGGCCTTAAGTGTAGATGAGAAGGAAAAAAGAAAACAAATCAGGTCTCAGTTTGTGGGACCTCCCAGCTATATTTCAAACTGCAAAATTTCTCCATCAAGGGGAAGAGCTGATGCAATGCTTAATTAACAGCTTTCAGCACTGAAGAATGCAGACCGGTGTCTAAAAGCTGCCAGAGAGTCCATTTAGAAAATGGGAGCTTTAGGACCCAAGAGCCTGAGGACAAATCAATTGCCAAGGGACTCAACTATGTGGTGTTCTTCACCAAACAACAAAGACAAATCTATACATGCACATACCACTACCAGAAGTTATGTGAGACACTGGTCCTCTTGCCTTCTTTAAATCCTGTCCTGAAATGCTCAAAATACTACAAGACATCTGGGACACAGCTCTGAAGGTGATATTGAGACAGAACCATCCCCTGTGTAACTCCATTGCCTTAAACCAAGTTACACCAGGGATGAATCTGCTTGCCTGTGGGAAGGACTTTGGCTACAAATGACTCCAACCCCTGCTACAGAGCATAGGTGATACATGGGGGGAGGCACATGCCCCCCGACAGGGCAGCCGCCACTGCTGCTGGCAGCACCCATGGGAGCTCGTTAGCTCCGGCCCTGCTGCCACTGCCTGCAGGAGTTCACCAGCTCCGGCCCCGCTGCTGACGCCACCGGCGGCGTCTATGGGTGCTCCCGCAGACTTGGGAGGCACCAGTTGCCCATGCTACAGAGGCTTCTGTCTTCAAAGCTGAGAAGCTAAAGTCAGGGAGAGTAAAATCCAATTCCCAGTGTAGGTACCTCAACTGGGGGCCTGGTCTTAGCGGGGCTGAGCATTCACAGATTTCATAGATTTCATAGACATTTGTCCTGGAAGGGAGCCCGGAGGATCATCAAGTCCAGCCCCCTGCTCCAGGGGCAGGAAGTCAGCAGGGATCATAGGATCCCAGCAAGATAAACATCCAAATGGGTCTTGAAGGTGTTCAAAATGGGTGTTTGAACCGCCTCCAGTGGCAGTCTGTTCCAGACCCTGGGGGCTCAGACAGTGAAGTTCTTTCTTATGTCCAGCCTGAATCAGTCATGGCGGAGTTTGTGACCATTCGGTCTTGTCATCCCTTGGGGCGCTCTGGTGAACAGACGTTCCCCCAGATCCTGATAAGCACCCCTGATAAATTTATAGGTGGCCACCAGATCACCCCTGAGCCTGTGCTTTTCCAGGTTGAAGAGCCCCCTGGCTCTCAGCCTCTCATCATAAGGTCTGTTTTCCTGACCTCTGATCATGCACATGGCTCTCCTCTGCACAGCTCCTGTTGGAGTGTTAGTAGGGACCTACCTTTTAAGGCTTCCGATCACCCGCAGCTCCAGTCAAAGCCAGAGGGTGATGTAGGCACTTGGTCTTTCAGAGGGCTCCAGCTCTGGAAGGGCAGGTGAGTAATATTTCTGAAAAACCAGGCAACAGAGGCCCTAAGCCAGACTCAGGTTCCACCCTTCAAAGCTCCATTAAAAAAAAAAATCTTGACCTGTGCAGTGACTCCAGTAACTATCTTACCTAAGACATCGCTGTAATACCGATTCCACTCATCCTCCCAAAAATACAGGTACAGTGCATCATTGTATAGGTACAGCAGGAAGTTAGTCAGCCTCTCCAAGAAGGACATCCTGTCCGTCAGTCCACCCGTGCTAGCTGGCACATAAGAAGGTGGGGCTGGAATCCCTCCACAAAGGCGCTCCAGGGTGTTCCCTTCGGAGAACCGAAAGGTATAGACAAAGGGGATTTCGAGCAACTCTGCTACCAGCTCACCCCCAAGAGAAAGAGGGTCAGAGATTAATATATCAAACCCCGCATGACGCAACTTCGTTATCAGCTTGGGGTTCAGCACAAAGCTATCGCAGATCTGCTTTGACATCTTGTGGAAGGTGGCCACTATTTGTCGTATTTTCACCAGGGCCTCCCAGTAGGAGAGGCGGGGCTTCTCATACAGGCACAGACTCAGGAAGTCTTGTAGCACTGCCTTCACGGCCTCCTTTGTGAAGGGTACTTTGAGGACCTCAAAGTCAAAGAGGGAGGTGGGGTCATCGTAATCAATGAGCAATGTCGCTGATGGCACCAGCACCGTCACGTCGTGGCCCCGCAGGATGAGTTCTCCCAGCATTGCTTTTAAGTTGATCCAGTGGCTGGCATCAGTGGGCCAAACCAGGACCTTCCCGCAGGATCCAAAGTGCCAGAAGTGCATCTGAACACAGAGCAGTAGAGGAAACCACCTTGCCAGCATCCTGACTGCTTCTGACTGCCAGCTCATTTCTGACTGAGCTGAACTTGGCCCTACAGTTCAGAGAGTAGAAAGTCTTGGAACAGCCCACAAAGATTAGACACAGCAAGTTCCAATCTTGATAAGAGGGCATGTCCGTTTACAATATACCATATAAGGGAAAGGCATCACAGCTACCGCTGCCTGGCTCAAATTACTTAAGATTCTCTCACATGACCTGGAGGCAGCTCTGCAGAAATGCAGCCAATTTGCATCTTGTGTTAGACTCATAGTGTAATGCAAGGAGCACTTTTTAGATCTGTGGTTATTGCAACATGAGCTCCAGCCCTCAGTCCACAGTGAATCTTTCTGATAACTTCAGCATACCTCAGCTCAGTCCTTTAGTAATGGCATCTGTCCCTTGCTCACTGTAAGAACTGCTCTCTCACTCAGGAGCCATGTATTTTGCTGACTTGTTTGTGGCTGATGGCTGGTTAGTTCTACAGATATAGTTGACACTTGGGATGAGCAGACACTTTGTAATAGATGCTAATGCTCTGGAATTAGGTGCCTCAGTGACATGGCACTGTTTCTGCACCAACTCGGAGGAAAGGAGTAGTGACTGAGGCAGACCCAGGGGGGCTGGTAAATATGGTGGGCATTTCCAGGGAGTGTGACAGCAGGAAACAAGTAGGCAGAGGATGTTGCTGGGCTGGCCATGCTGCACCAGCTTCTGCCTCTCCTGCTATGCTGCACTTGGTCCCCGAGTGAAGTGCTGTTCAGTGCTTTGCCATTTCTTCCTTAGATGTGAGGGAGGGCAGTAGTGCTTCTGTGTCCCCCTGGCCACACAGAATCATAGAAAGTTAGGGTTGGAAGGTACCTTAGGAGGTCACCTAGTTTAACCCCCTGCTCAGAGCAGGACCATCCCCAACTAGATTATCCCAGCCATAGTTTTGTCTAGCCGTGTTTTGAAACCCCCAGGGATGGAGCTTCCACCGCCTCTCTGGGTAACCTGTTCCAGTGTTTAACTACCTTCCTAGTGAGAAAATTCTTCCTAATATCCAACCTAAACTTCCCATGTTGCAACTTGAGACCATTGATCCTTGTTCTGTCATCTGCCATCACTGAGAATAGCCTGGTTCCATCCTCTTTCCAACCTCTTCAGGTAGCTGAAGACTGCTATTAAGTCTCCTCTTCTCTAAACTAATAAGCCCAGTTTCCCCAGTCTTTCCTCGTAAGTCATGTCCCCCACACCCTGAACCATTTTTGTTGCCCTCCTCTGGATTCTCTCCAATTTGTCCACATCTTTTCTGTAGTGGGGGGGGCCCAAAACTGAACACCACCCAACACATAATGCCTGTTTGCTTCTTCCAAGACAGAGGGAAGGGACAGAGGGTTTCTTGAAAAGTTCTGGTGGTAAGGGGCAGACTCCCACATATTGGAGTGAGCTGTGGGTAGATCCCAGGGTATCAGTGTGAGCCTTTGGTGATCCTAGTGGAAGCCCTGGACTTCCAGACTCCATACTGCCTCCGAGTCCCTCCAAGCAGTTTTCTCACTATTGGGTTGTTTTTCCTCGGGAAGTTCTGCAGGTTG
This sequence comes from Crocodylus porosus, assembly GCF_001723895.1. Lineage (NCBI taxonomy): Eukaryota > Metazoa > Chordata > Crocodylia > Crocodylidae > Crocodylus > Crocodylus porosus. The sequence goes on along the minus strand of NW_017728912.1, from coordinate 24,006,374 downwards.
ATGATGAGGAATTCCAGGTGACTCCAGGCTTTTGCATAGGCAAATCTCTGACCTACACAGAGCCCTTTTCAGGCTGCCAGGGGATGGATAAGATGGCTGTGAGGAGGCAGGGATCTATGTACACAGACTAGGGCGTGGGTCACTGTGTTATTCTTTCATGGGAATGTTTCTATTACCACTATCCCCAACCTGCCCTAGTCACTGACCGCTAGACACTATGAAGTCCACAGCTCTGCATTTGGTGCAGAAAGTGAGTCGGTTGGTGCAGGCTGCCTGCACAGCCTTGAATGCTGGAGCCTACTTTCATCATTAAGAGGAAGTTTGGCCTGGAGCCAGATGTCTCTGCTAAAATGTGTGTTTTGTTCTGTATTTCGGGAAAGGCCTTTCTTGCTCAAGTCATTTAGGCCCTGGGGAAGTATCCATTCCTCAGACAGTTATCTGGCAGACATCTGTCCATTGGTTTCCTTACCTTGCCCAAGACAAATGTTGTGTACATGAGGCTTGGTCCCCGAGACTTGGATAAAAGTCAAGCACAACCAGTTTCACTTGCCTCTCTCATAATGCCTATAAATCACACCTGCCAGGCATTGCTTAGCCAAATGGCAGGTTGAGACTTCTTCCTCTTGGCTAAGCTCAGTTCGGCTTTCTGTGATCCCAGCTTCCCAAGCCTCTTTCTTGGCCCATTTTTATAGGCTTGTCTGTATTCCTCTCGCTTCTCTTCTATGCAAAGTGCAAACTTTCATTGTCTTTTTTGTTGCATGTCTAGAGGTGCTGAGCAGAGTGGGGTATCAAGGGGAGATTGTGTGTGCTGCCATCATTGAAACAAACCATAATCATAGAATAACCTTTTAAGAATTTTTGAAAATCCCTGTCCCTCCCCCCCATGTGGAATTCTCTTTTCCCTTTATTCATTAGACAAATAGAGGCGATAATAACCAGTGACTTTATAATAGTAGCTTTGTTTAAAAGTAATCATTGCTAGCCAGTGCACTTGAGAGCAATATAAGTCTACTGAGCCAGGGAAAGTAAACCTCCTTATCTCCAGGTAAATAAGGGGAATGGTTAGTCTTTTCACTGGGATTTATTGGCATTGGTTATAATGCAGTAGCCCCGGAAGGTGGCCCAAATAGGTGGAGAACCACAGGACAACAGTCTCTGCCCCAAGCAACTCACAGCCTCAGAAGACAAAACCAGATATATTTTTTTAACAATGCTTTTGGTATCTTTGTCATTGGGAAGTTAATGAACTGCACTTTAAATACATGATGTGCAAAATCTCCTTGTTTCAATAGCACCACTAATACTTGTTCCATTCAGATATTCACCTCAATAATTCCTTAATTTGGGCACCATAAGATAAATACTGTGAAAACAATGACAAGTTAGGACCTGATTTCTCCTTTCTTCTGCCAGCCCCAGAAGCTGTATTTAGGGTTACTATATTTCCAGTACCAAAAAATGGGATACCTGTTGGGGAGACACCTAACTCCCCATCCACAGCCCCCTGGCCCTCACTCCCAATCTGCAGCTCCCCCATCCCTGCTGCCCCTCACTCCTGACCTGCAGTCCCCTGGCCCTTCCGGTGCCCCTCACACCTGACCCACAGTCCCTTGCCCCCCCAGGCTATGCTGGTGCCCCTCAATCCCAACCTGCATCCCCCCATTCTTGCTGCTGCCCCTCGCTCCAGACCCACAGACTCTTGGCCTTGCCAGTACGCCTCATTCCCAACCTGCAGTCCCTTACCACCCCCCCACCTCCCCCCGCAGGGCCATGCTGGTGCCACTCACTCCTCAGCTGCAGCCCCTTGATACTGCCAGGGCCCTGCACTCCTGACCCCCCCACCCCAGCCCTGCCGGTGCCCCTCACTCCCGACCTGCATCCCCCTGCTCCCCCCTAGCCCTGCAGGAGGGGGCCCCAGCTGCCCCTGTCCCAACTGGGCTGGAGCACAGCAGCTCCGATTCGTGCAGGCAACAGCGAAGCAAGTCTGGCCCCAGTGCGGAAGAGAGGATGCCTGTGGCACCCCCTGCTCTGGGCTGGAGCTTGCACACAATGCCAGCTGGCCTAGACACGCTTCCCCCTACCCCGGGCACCATCTCTGGGGGCTGCCTGGCCCATGGGAGCACAGGCATCAGTTCAGCCACAGAGCTTCCCACTGTCCTCAAAGGGCCCCCCTGCCCCATTCTCCCACTGGAGGGGCAGGCAACTCCCCAGCCCTGCTGCAGCCCCAGTGCCACCCCTGCCTCCAATCACCCTCCTTCCACTCCTGCCAGTGGAGCAGAGCAAAATCCCAAACTTTGGTTCCTATTTCAAAAAACTGCAAGGACCGAGATCGGAAGACTCAAAAAAGAGGACGTGTCCAGGAAAACCTAGACGTATAGTAACCCTGCTGTATATGCTCAGCTCCTTTGAAAATAAGGCCTCAAATGTTTTACCTCTCTTGTAATGTTGGAAAAGAAACTATGATCCAGAGAAAAACTGTATCAATTCACTATGAATGGTTAATTCCTCTGAAAATGTTTACTTACTCCAAGCTATCTCATATTTTTGTTACAGTAGCACCCAAAAGCCCCAGTGGAGCTGTAGAAGCAGGCAGCATAAGAGACACTTCACACCCTGACTACCATGCTCTACCTTCTACCAGACTTCAGAGTGACACAGATAACCATCTCTGTTCACGCCATGAGAATCAGAACAGACTCAACAGACAAAGGCTAGGAGAAAGGATAATGACTGTCTCCATTTTACAGACAGGAAACACAGGCAGAGACAGCTGAAGTGACTTGCCCAAGGTCATGCAGGGAGTCTGGGTGACAGAAGCCTAGACTAGGACTTTATCTGGATGTCAGGGCTGCTACCAGTCGGGCTGCCTCATAGAACCACGTGGGAATAAACTGATTCTATGATTTGGGGTCCCACTTTCCTTGCCATGGAAGGGAATGATCTATAGCCAAGAAATGCAAAATCTGTGCATTTCAGCTCACAGAGTTTCCCAAGAGCTATCCATTTCCCAGGCAACTGGCAGGCTCTCAAGAGACAGGCACAGCTGAGTCCCAAGCCTGGGTGTTTTCTTCTCATTTCTGCTTTCTGTATGCAACAGGCTGTGACACAGCCAGAAACTTCACAAGGAAATCTATCCTCATGATCCTTCCTGCCCAGATTTTCTAACTCAGGCAGTGCCCATCACAGGCACTGAATCAACATCCGGGTGCTTGGAGCTTTCCCCAACACCAGTGTCTTTCTACAGGAATGGACATATGCGTTGGCAAAGCACCAGTCCTGGGGAAGATCAGGATATAAGATGGAAGCAAAGAGCATTGGTACAGGTGCTAACAGCAATTAGCTCCCAGTTGTCATGATTTTGTGCTTCCACACAGTGTCTGTGGGTGGAATTGGTGTCGGTGTCAGGGCAAAACAAAACCCAGGAACTAGGATATACATTATGAGGGAGTTGAAACTTGGGAAAGAATCTGAGGTGAAGCGAAGAAGAACAGAGATAATCAGAAGGGGCTAACAACTGGTTAGAAACTATTTACAATTAGGTGTCTCAGGTCTGTCAAAATGGGCCCTGGTTCAGAGCTTCAGAGAAGAGAATCTCTGCTGTCTATTGAGAGCTTAGGGCCTTGTGGGGTGAAACATTAGGTTGGTGTGGAAGCTGGAAGGGTCAGCTTTGGTTTCCCAAAGGAGCTGCTCTCCCTGCTCTTGTGGAGTAGATGAAGCCAGGAATACCATTGCCACCATGCTGTTGACTCAAGAAGGATGTGTTCTCCGGGGCCTGCAGCACCTAAGTGACTACATCTCCACATGAAAGTTGCTGGCCAGGGAAAGGGTGTTCACAGCACTTGGCAGGGTGCCAGTAGTCAGACACTGTCTATGACACCACCTGGTCCATAACATCCATCACAGAGCACTACAGTTCCTACTCCAATCATACATCACCACTGATGAGGTCCAGGGTCCCCTCTGTAATGGGCATCTTTTTCCCAGCTGAAGCTTGTGCATCTCTCCCTGGCCACATCCTTGGTCTTCTTGGTGACCCTGCATGCCACTTTCCTCATCTGCCTCATGCCTTGCTTCATAGGCTCCACACAAGTTCTCACACTTCTCCATCTCTTTCCTCCAGGCCACTAAAGCCTTTGCATGCCTCTTAAGAGGAGTCTACCAGCTCTTTCCTGCTCCTCTTCATCTCATGACCCCCTTGAGCCCACTGCAGCTGCAGGTGCTGATCCTGGAAGGCAGGAACTATAACAAGTTGCCTTTGATCCATTCTCAGCATTAGAGTTTAAAAAAACCCACCTCTCTGAAGCTCCTGGGGTGCCATTGCCAAAATCCCTTCCCAGCTCTGGGAGTCCCTGGTGATGGCAGGTTCTCTCACAGGCCCTGAACACCTAGGAAAATTGCTTGGACAAACCAGGCCAGGGGAAAGGAGCAGAGGGTAGTGTTTGGCTTGCCCAGAAGAGGCAGTGAGCCATGCACCACTTCCAGTTTCTAGGGTGTGCATCCAAGAGGAATTTGCAAGGTGAAGGGTGCGGAGTGAACCTGAGAACTGGCATAGGAGGCTTAACACACAATCCATGAAGCCAACCTCTGCAAGAGGCAGCAAGAGGGGAAGAGAGCCCATGTGGAAGACATCTTTGGTTATGCTCCGGACAGGCTGGTAATACCCAGGCACAGCATGACACAAAAAGCACACTCATTCACTACAATCACTCCCCAACGTGGATACTGAGATCTCTGTTGGTGACAGGGTGACTGGCAGGCAGTCTGCTGGTGGGGGCTGCATCAATCCAGGCCAGGTGTCTGCATGTACAGATCCTCAGTTCTCTCCTCAAAATGTTTTCCCCCAAACAGGTTCTGGGTCTCTGGGACCTACTCTCCTCCACATCAGTGATATCTGTCTTATCCAAGTTGCCAGCAGAATAAACCCCAAAGTGTTGTTCGATTTGGGAATCCATAGCCAAGACCCTGTGAGCTCCCTATAAAGAGCTGTGGCACTTTTGGCAGCTTTGTACTACTATTTGAGGTCCTTTACCCTGGCCTTACACTACTTCCCATCTTGCTGTTGGTTCCGACCAGCCACCTGCTTGGAAATGGTGTTACATTGTCTTGGTTCTGATGTCTACTGGTTGCAGCCTGTTGCACCTTTTCCTACAAATAAAAGGGTGGATGAGGTTATAGACCACTTCATAGCAGTGGCTGCTAGAACAGCATTTGTTCAAGCCCCATCATACAGAGGTGTGAGCAGTACGCACAGAGAGTTCAATTCAGGCCCTCATCTTCCTTTCATTGTGCCCTTTCCAAAGCTTCTAACATGACATAAAGAGAAAGTTAGCAATTCAGGAAATCTAAAGGGTCACACTCCTTCCTGAGGCAATTGTAACCAAGTCAATGGTAATGTGCAAAAGCAGAATTTCTGTTAAAGGTATTTTATGGCTCCCATCACCAGTGCCTGGATGCCTCAGGCTCTTCATGTTTGTTCACACAACCCTGCAAAGCAGGGCAGTGCTCTTATTCCTATTGTACAGACAGGGCTATTTGTTATGCAGGCACTGTAGGCCTAGGACCACCAGGAAACCACAAACCCCGCAACCACAAGGCTACTATCTGTATACTAACTAAATTCTTGGGACAAAGGATGATCAAACAGGAATGCGAGTACAGGATATAGGTTAATAACTAAGGCTGCCTATACCTGCACTCGGAGGTGGGAGGGGAGCTGTTTTAATTGCAGCAGTTCCTAGAGAGCCACTCTAATTAAAATGCCTCATCGACATGCGCATTAAGCCCGCCCCACATTTCAAAATGGCTGTGGAGGTGTTTTAACTGACTCATTCAATCAGGTTTAGTTAAAGCTCCCCAGTGGCCATTTTGAAATGCGAGGGTCTTAATACACATGATTGTGTGGCAACACTGGAGCGTTCTAATTAGAACATGGAGCAAACTCAATTATGGAGTCTGCTTTGACTCAATTTAACCAGAACATGGACCAGCATGTCTATAGGCAACCTAGACTTCTAAGGGGGGACAACCAAGCAGAGAAAAACCAGTCAGTACCCACTGCCCCTCAAACATATGTAACGAGCCTGTGAACATTGCCCATTGAAACTCATGGGAGACATGCTCAGAAGGAAGGAAAGGAAAGGACATAGCCTCAGAGAAAGGAAAACAGCCCCACCATGGCCTGGGCTCTCCCCGGCCAGCACAGGAAACTGAAGCCTAGAGGATTTAAACTCTGGTCAGTGCTCAGTTTTGCACTGACTCTTTCCATTAGAGATGCAATTCTTCCACCGAAGCAGCAATACCTGTACAATACCTATGCATTTGTGTCAGCAAAACCATGTGCTTCCCAGATTACCTTATTCTTACTTCCCCTGAGCAAAATAAGCCATCCCACTAAAAGCAGTTTTGCTGGTATAGCTGTATATCGGTCAGATCACAGGCCTCACTAATGATGCTATAGCATCAGAAATGGATATTGCAGGCTTGGCTTTGCGCCCATCTGAGATTCATCCTTTCCTATGGGAAAGAAGTGGTTGTATTACTCACTTCCAAGACGAGGCTTTTTCCCCTGTTCAACTTGAGGAAAACAAAGCTTTGTCTTAGAATTATCAAGTGCAAATGCTGTTCCTGCAAGTCAGAAGGGGTCCCGGTGCCAGGAATCTACTTAGTGAGGCATGAAGTGATGAGGGACCCAGTACTGAGGCACAGGGCAGTGAGGGTCCTGGTGCAGATGCACCCAATACTGAGACAAGGAGTGGCGGAGATACAAGCAGGGGGGCAGGCAGCCAAGGAGGCAAGTGGCTGGGGAGCCCCCAGAGGAGCAACTGATGGGGAGAAGCAGTTTGGGGGAGGGGCAAGTGGAGGGGAGCATGAACGACGTGTGCCCCAGCGGTTGAGCGGGCATGGCAACAGCAGGAGCGCAGAGGCAGGAGTGCGGTGGCAGTAAGCAGGAGCTCCTGCAAATGCCGCCAGCGCTGTTGGCAGCACGGGGGGTGATGAGCGCCGACCAGGGGTCGGCAACCACCTGCAGACTCCACCAGCGGTGGCGGTGTGGCAAGCAGAGCCTTTTTGTAGAGGGCACACTGCCACAATCAGGGGGTGCACGTACACCCATATGCACCCCCTATGTGTCTCCCCTGGAGGGGAGACATTGTGGGGGCAAGGGCTAAGGGCCAAGGGCCACGGTCAAGCTGTCTACCTTCCCTTCACTTGCCTCCCTGTTGCTTGCCTCCCTACCACTGCTTTCCTGCCGCAGCAGTTAAGGGATGGATGCACTTAAGACAACCTTCCTCTAATTAGATTCCATATATGAAAAATTGTAACAAATTTATAGTTAGGACCAGTAAAGGGACTAGGAATATGGGGTAAAGGTGAGTAAAGGTGGCTCCGCTGCTCAGTTTCCAGTGATAGAGTCCCAAAGGACCCGTGCTGATGGCAGGGGAGTGCAAGTGATAAACGCACTAATACCTGTACTGCTGCCACTTGCCCCACCACCCCCGCTGCTGCTGCTTGTTTTGCCGCTGTCACTGGGCCTGGATCAAGCCTAGGAGGACAGTTGAGTTTGACACCCCTGAGCTATATTAGTCTAGCTTACATTGGTATATAGCTGTGGTCCCCTTCGCCACAGAGGGATAGCTAAGGCAATATACCTTTTTGTGCACAACTTCTAATGGCCTTCTCTGGGATCACATAGGAAATCTGTAGCAGAGCAGAAAGTTGAAGACCCAGGCTAATCCCCCTGACCACTGGATAGCACTTCCTTTCTCCAAACTTGGTCTTACATTTTGTGTTACTCCATAGACATAACTAAGGCCAACAAGAGCTGTCTTGCCTAAAACATCATTGTAAAACTGATTCTATTCTCTCCAGAAAACCTGGTGAAACAGAACATCACAGAGCATGTAAGAGTGCTCTTCATCCTCTCCATAAAGGACATGTGGTCTGTCAGGCCACTCACACTGGCAGGAACATATGAAGCTGGGGCTGGGATCCCCCCACAGGTCCGCTCTACTGTGTTGCTGGTAGAGAAGCAGAAAGTGTATATGAAAGGGATGCTGAGCTGTTCTGCCACTAGATCAGAGCATGGGAAAATGGGATCTGCCAAGACCACTTCAAAGGCAGCCCCTCTAAGTTTCTTCATCCACTCCTTGTTCCCAGGGAGCTCATCACAAATCAGTTTGCTTCTGGATATGAACTTTGATGCAATGCCAAACAGCCTGGAAAAGTAGCCCCAATAGGAAACCCTAGACATTTTGTAGTGGTGCAGCTGGAGGAAGTCTTCTGTTAGGGATCTCATTTCCTCCTTGGCAATTGGCACCATAATCATCTCAAAGCTGAAAGAGGAAGGCTTAGTCGGATCAACAGTCTGAAAGCAGGGCCACGAGGTGACAGTGCCTTCATGGCCTGTGAGCTCTTGCAAAAAGGACTTAATATCGATCCAGTGGCTGTCATCAGCTGGCCAGACCTGAACCTTCCCACAGGACCCTAAACCCAAACAGGATGCCACAAGCAGGAAAAGTGCTGAAACCCATCTTCCAAACATTGTGTGTGGCTGGTCCTGTCTTCTAAGTTGCTGCTTTCTGCTTGCTCGCTTGCTCCTTTCGATGCTGGATCCAGTGATTGAAAGGACAACCCACAGCGACTGCATGCTGGAACCTCCAACATTAGCTCACCTCTGCTACTTCAGGGTACATTAAACATCCTGGGGAAAACAACAGTTGTGCTAGTACAAAATCCTGTCCTGGATAAAAGAGCAGAAACTCCCTGCTTCAGTTCATGCCCAGCAAGCTGACTCAAGCCAGGCTGCTCCCGGTCCTGGGGAAATTACTGAAATAACAATTTGGTCTGGACTATTTTATCATTATTATTTTACTGTTTATAGCTCTTTGTATGGATAGACATAGAAACCAGACAGAGCAATGCCACTAAGCAGATTAGCAGTGCCTTACTGAAGAAGAATGAGTAAAGAAATTCATCTTCAGTGATACTGTATTTCTGTATACGGGCTTTGGAAACTTCTGTTTTCACTGAATGGCTACTTATAATTTTAAGCTCCAACCAAACCATACTGCAGCCACTGGGGAAACTCTCACTAGCTTCTAAAACATTAAAAAGGAAATCTTATTTTTTATAAAAGCATTAGGGTCCAAACTCCGTCTACTGGGAGACGTTCCCAGTAGCCAGATTTTCAGGCTGTGTAGCCCTTTGGGTCCAGAAGTATGGTGGGAAGGGGCTGTAGTGGCATAAGAATTAGGGCCATGACATTTAATTCAGCCTAACAGCACTGAGAGGCTTCAAAGGAGCTGCGACAGAAGCTGGGCAGATGGCAATGGGTGCATCTACATGTGCCGATTTAAGGCTTACTAGCCAATTTTAAGGCACATTAAGGGTGTGGGTCTACACATGCGTGCCCTTAATGTGCCTTAAAAATAGCTATTTTAGGCTATTCGTGCCTAAATTTGATACCTGCAAAAGCCTGAAGATCTGGCTACCTGGAAAGTCTCCCAGTATAGGGAGTTTGGAACCCTAAGGTTTGCGGGGGAAGGAGTTGGCTTTTTTTTTTTTTTAAGCTCTCCTTTTTAAATGCTTTAGAAGTTAATGAGACTTTTCTCAGTGACTGCAGTGGGGTTTGGTTGGAGTCTAAAACTAAGTAGTCACCCAAAAAAAATAAATGCAAGCTCTATGAAGTAATTTGAAGATGCTATGAAAGAAAACAAAGAAAAGACAATTGCCAGCTCCTTGATATGCATTTTAAATAGAGAGATAATCACCAGAAATTGCTCTCAGAGACAAAAGTAAGTATAACCTCCATTACCTGCCTATCAAGGAGGACCATGAATAAGCAGTACTGTAACAAGGGGTGGATGAGAAGGGCACCAGTCCTAGGCACCAACTTGGAGGGGGCATCAGAATGACAGACCCCTGGAGGTCCATACTGTGCCAACAGCAGCAGCCTTGCATAGTGGTGGTAGCAGCAGCAACAGCCAGATCAGCAGCTGGGGACTCTGGGGAGTGACTCCTGCCTTTCCCTCACTCCCCCTACACTTGTCTCTTGGCAGCTCTCTCTGGCAGGGTTTTGCCCAGATTGCAGACCTTGCTAGTTACACCTCTGCTCTCAAATTTTCAGGCAATAGCAGTTTTCCATGGACTTGTCTATATGGAAAGTTGTCCTAGCCAAGAGCAGCTTACTTCAGCCAGTGCAAAAGTCGATGTGAAGACTTATCAATACAGATCTCCTTTATATTTATCTGAGCTTAGTTTACCTTACCATGTTGCTTCAGCAAATCTCCCCTTTTTGGGATAGCCTAGGATGCATTCACACTTAATTTTTGTTTCCCAGCAGACCCTCTGCTTTTAATGGGTTAGTAATATCTCCAGTGTTGCCAACCCTCATGATTTTTGATGTTGTTCTTAAACTCTACACTTTGGAAATGTGAAAAACTTAGCTCTTGCTTTTATATATATATATATATATATATATATAATTTTTATATACACATATACACACACACATATAAATACACACACATTTTTTATATG
>NW_017728912.1:23967055-23995451 GCF_001723895.1 Crocodylus porosus | reverse complement strand
CCCAGCCCCTCCACAGCTGTCCCACCTGCCCCAGCTCCCAGTGTTTTAAAAAAAGGCTCAACTCACCAGGTGCTGCTGGGTGGAGGGCCATCTCCACTGCCCCATGCCATGTGTGGGGCTCTGCATGAGCCCTCCAACACCCCCCCTCCCCCTCAACAGCTGCCCAGCCTAGCCCAGCCAGCTCTGGCCCTTTAAGAAAAACAATACTGAGAAAAACCCCAGGTCTCACCAGCTTCTGCAGTAGCCCCAGGGCTTCAGGGGGGTCGTGTAGCAAGGGGCAGTGGGGATCACCCCCTACCAGGAAGGTGAGTCCCAGGGTTTTTCTCGCTTTTTTTTTCCTTAAAGGGCTGAAGCTGGGGTGAGTGGAGAAGCCATGTGGGGGGGCTGGGACAGTGGGGGGGGGAAATCAGGGGGATCGTGCAGAACCCCTCATGCAGTGGGGGGCAGTGGGGATTGCCCCCTGCTTGGTAGTGACTTGGGGCTTTTTTTTTTCCCCCAAGTGCCAGGAGCTGGGGCCAGTGGGGCAGCCATTGCTGGCCTGGGAGAGCATGTTGGGGATGGGCCTGGGTGATTCAGAGATTTGGTAGCAGCTGAATTTCCGAATCAGATTTGGCTGAATCAAAATCGGGACAGTGATTCGAATCACCAAGTCGTATCACTGTCCCCCAAATCGGCCCAATCTGAATCCAAAGTGAATAGTAGCTGCTTCGCACAGGCCTAGTAACTACCAGTATAAATGGTCCTCTACAAGGCAACATTCCCCTCCGGGGTTCCTGTCTGGTCAAATCTTTTGAATGCCATTGCCCCAGTGTCACAAGCCAACTTCATTTTTAAATGCTAAGCAAGGTCTTCAGGGACATATCTGCTCTGGATACCTGTCACATTTAGTTTAAATTGGTTAGGAACCAGTAAATCAAAATAAACCACTCAAACCAAATTAAGTGGGTTTAACTAATTCACAGTTTTAAAAAACCCATTATTAGTTTAAACTGATGCAAATTCTGGGTATAAACAAACCCTCCTCAATAGCCATTTATGAGCATGACCCTATTTTGGAAAACTGAGGCTCTGCTTTATTATGGCAAGTGAAATAGGATGTATTACAAGTCAACGAAGGATGTATGTATGGTGGTGTCCTCCTGCTCTAAAGAAATGTTATATCACGTGAAAGAAAACCCAGACTTCCCTTGCACCTATCTTCTTGATAGCTGGCAGGCTTTGTGGCCACAGCAGGGGCTAGGCCTGCAGTTTTCACCCCCTGTGCCCCAAGACAGACACAGTCCCAGACGCACCCAAGTCATGAGTTTTGCCTTCAGCAGCTAGAGGTACAAGGCCCCAGAACCCCCCTGCACCAATCTCCTTGACAGCTGGCAGGCTTTGTGGCCTCAGCAGGGGCTAGCAGGCCTGCAGCTTTCACCCTGCTGCACCTTAATGCACACAGTGTCACCCATGTCACAAGTTTTGCTTGTTCACAGCTTGCGGTGCAGTTTCCCCCAAACCCCTGCACCTATCTCCTTGAAATCTGGCAGGCTTTGTGGCCTCACCAGGGGCTACCACCCCTGCAGTTTTGACCTTGCTGTAGTTTAACACATACACATGACATGAGTTTTTTCTTTCAAGACTTTGAGGTACAATTTCCATGAAACCCCTTCACCTATCTCCTTGAAACTTCGCTGGATTCATGCCCTCAGAAGGGGCTACTATTCCTGCAAGTTTCATCCTAGTTAGGCTAGAAATGACCAAGTTATAGGCTGTTTCGGTCTTCCCCATTATAGCCCCTAGGCAAAATGTTGAAACAGTGAAACTGTTTCAAAGAAACAAAATGGAACAACAGTTTTGAATCAAAACGAAATTCTAAACGAAACGCTGTTCCGTCAAAACAGAACGGTGCCGTATCACACAGCCCTAATAAATAACACAAAGAGCTGTCCATGCTAAACTGGAACCCAGTTGCTATGGAAAACACCAAATTTGATAGCACCTAATTAGCCCTGTAGTTACCAAGAAGGACATACGTTTCATTTGTGGTTACATTTAGGTTTCCAATTAAATCAGGGACTTAAATATTTTAAAAAGATAAAATGGAAATAGAAAAATTATTGCCAAAAATAAAGCTAGCTGGGAGATGGTTTTCTTATCCCAGGAAGTTTTTCTGTATTTTGAATAGTCTTTTCAACTTACACTGGGAAGAATAATCAAATTCTTATAACTTTCTACAAACTACTTAACAAAAATAAAATAAAATAAAATAAAATAAAATGCTTTAGGTCAGCCAAAATGTTTCACTTTGACTTCAGCCTCTTTATTTTTGTGTACTGTAAATAGCTGCAAATGGGCACATTTTTAATTTGTTTGTGAAGCAATTTCAAAAGACACTTAACCACCAAATTCTGTGCAGTATAATATTGCCTTGCTTCCAACGTTGTAAATCCAGCAGTGTGTTTTTAATAAGGCTTATGTCAGTGCTCAGTGCTGTGTGGTTGGCTTGCAAAAACTCACTTTTATTGGTGCCTCCAACCTGATGTTCCTCCCTTCCCCCAGCACAATGGCTAGCCCCCCTCATGACATACATGAATCAACACATTCATCTGCCAGGCTGCATTCAGACTCTTTAGCAACCTGCTATCAGAGCTCTTAGCTAGCCAAAGACTAAACATCACAAAGGCACAAACAGCAGTATACAAGTGCAATTAAAATAAGGCTGGCCTGGCTTTTACAAGAAGCACTGCAACACTGCATAGCAAGGATCCAAACAATCTATAGCATTTTAACAGTAGAATGTAAAACTCATCTAACAAAAGAAATTGATTTTTTTATGTAGCACATAGTTAACCTGTGGAACTCATTACCACAGGAGGTTATAAAGGCAGATGGTATAGCCAGGTTCAAGAGGGGACCATACAAATTCATGGATGATAGATTCATTAATACAGTGGCTCTCAACCTTTTAAGACTCAAGGCAGCCCTCAGAAAATGCCAACTTTTAGTTCCAACTCATTTTTTGACTATAGAAAAAAATAATAGAGACATTTTTCTGTTGCAAAGAACTCAGAAAGCCCATAGCGGGTCAGAATGTTTTGAACACTATGGATTCCTCTTTGAAATCTCTGTGTTTACCCTGTGAATTATGTTTGCATACCCAACGGTGATATCTTTGCATAGCACCCCGCAGAACCCTTGAAAGGATCTTAAGGTAACTCAGGGTGCCATAGCATATGGCAATAATAATAATAATAATAATAATAATAATGCACTATAGGCCCTAGAGTCCCTTGGCTGCCTCCACTGTCTTCATCTATTCCTGTCTATTGTGTGCCCTTGCCTTTCAGTCATCCACGCTTAATTTCTGTAGGCCTGACACTGCAATATCCAGTCACTGTTGTCCTGATTGACAATCACTACATTAATAGCTACAAAACAGAACAGTCCAGGGTGTATCCTCTGGCACCTCTAAACTAATGGTAGTGTATGCCAGGAGGGTATGACAGAGAGAAATCACTCTAGATACACCGTGTTCACGTGCTCTTCTTCTCATCCACTCCTGCTATTACTGGGGACGCGATGCTGAGTTCAAAGGTCCATTGGTCTAACCCAGTATGGTACTTCTTATGTTCATTTGGACCCTGTTCATACTCAAGTGCTCTTCACTGAGCAGTTCAACAGTTTGGTCTTCTGACATAAAGTGGGTACTTCTCAGCTGGAAAGCTTGTATTTCACTTAGAATCCCATGGGACTCTTTCCATCCACCTCCAGTCTGTTCACTCCTGAGCTGCCCTCACAGCTTGAAGAGATCCCAGTCTCCACCACTTGCTACATGTCCTTCACTAGAATGGACTATGTTCGACCTAGACCACAGAAGTGCTGAAGGGGATGGGGGACAGAAGTCAATATGGATTCACTGGACATGCCTTGAAGCAGGACACTCATTTCCTCCCCCTTTTCTACCTGTTTAGACCAATGTCTACAGGTATTCTTGAGTTAGATTTTTCTCTGACACTGATATTTCTCACTGGCTTTAAATATCTTCTTGAATTCTTAGCTCACCCAAAAGACACAGAGACCTTTGAGCATTTTTCCCTGCTTCTGACTCATATACAGGTTTCCTCTCCAGTGAAACCTACCTCGACAGGGCCACATCCTCAGCTTGTGTAAACCACTGCTGCTCCACTAAAGTCAGTTTATACCATTTAAGGTCCACCCCTGTACAAAGTTCAATCACTAGTCCATCTTATATCATCCCACTGACTTCACATGCAGGGGTGGGTACTTATTGAAACTCACCCAATACGCGGCTATAATAGGAATCCCATTCCTTCCAAACCAGGAGCTGCAGCATGTCATGCATGAAGTAAAGCAATAGGTTTTGAGTCCTCTCCAGGAAGGACATCTTTTCCTGTAGCTGGGAAGTGGCAGCTGGTACATAAGAAGGAGGAGCTAGCACTTGACCACACAGCCTCTCAAATGCAAACCCTGGAGAAAACCTTAGGGTGAAGATAAAGGGGAGTCTCAGCATCACTGCCAACAGCTCACCACAGGGGATTACTGGATCCGTGAGGAGGATGTCATAGCGGGATGAGCGCAGTTTTTCCAGCAGCTTCCTGTTTCTTACTGCCCCGTTGCATATCTGTCTGTGCAAGGTAGTACTGCTCCGAGAAAGGCTTCTCATTGTGCTGTGCATCTGCCAGAAGGAGAGCTGAGATTTCTCAAAGATCCAAAACCAGAGGAATCTCTCCCACAGTGCCTGCAGCTCACCAGCAGTAAAGCTGATCTCGAGGGTTTCAAAATGAAGAGCAGAAGTCGAAGTTGCATTGACAGAAAGCGATGCTGAATGGACCAGCACTGTGATGTTATGGCCCCTGCCCACCAGTTCTTCAGTCACTACCTTCAGATTCCTCCAATGACTGTACTCAGCAGGCCAAACAAGTACATTCCCAGGGCATGAGCTCTTAGCCAGCAAAGAGAGGCAAAGAAATATTTTGCAAATGCATGACAGAGATGGCATAGCTGCAGCAGCTGAGGATGAGCAGGGGCTGCCTTTATGTAGGAGCCTGCCTCTCAGGAGTAAGTCATAAAAAATTCATCCTATCAGTAACAAACCCTGTGTTTTATTCATCAGCTTTCTGCTTCTGGAAAACCTGAACAGGAGTTTTACTCAGCATGGAATGAATCAGATACCAGAGGCCTCCTTACCAGAAATTAATGGCAGCTCATGCTGGGAGCTTGCTGTTCTTTCTGATTTCTAAAATCAGGGAGATTTTCAAAGATGCAAATAGGAGTTCAAAACCCAAATGCCATTAACTTTCAGTGAGAGTAACAGGTCTGATGTGCAGAGTATCCAGGCAGGCAGATAGGTGTCTATAAACCTCACTAGGCACATAAGCAATTAGGCACCTAGGCTAGAGACAGACATTCAAAAAGCCAGAGCCTGAATTGATTCAATCTTTGCAGGTTAGTCTAACCTGCCTAGATGGAAACAATTTGCAAGTGAATAAACATTCAGGAAATGCAGCCACATACCTGCAGTGGCTCAAGCCAGGGGCTGGAGGGATTCTAGAGCTGCCCTCACCTGCAGGGAAGCTGTGCTGGGGGGTCATGGCAGCCCCAGCAGGAGCCTCAAGTGAACTGGCCAGGGAGGAGGTTTAATTCTGCCCCTCCCTGTCCCATAGGCACGGATCCGGTTCAGGGTCATCACTCCCCTCCCTCACCGCTGCAGCTTCATGGCGAGACGCTGGCTGGCATGGCGCTTTGAGGTAGAGGGGGCAGGGAGAGGGGTTATTCCCCACTCTGCCCCCCAGAGGACCATAGCCAGGGTCTGCCAGCCCTGATCACCGCTGCCACCAATCACTCCCTGCGCAGGGTAAGCAGCAGAATAAGGTCTCTCCCTGACCCCTGTGCCAAAAACCAGAGGGAGGGGGGAATAACCCCCCTCCCTGCACCCCTGCCTAAGGGGGCCATGCTGGTCAGCCTCTGGCCGTGCCCCTGCTGCTGGAGTGTTGAGGGGGCAGGGACCCTGATGGGGTCCCAGGACCTGCAAGCCTCTTCCTGCACTGTGGGGGGCTGCACTGTGAGGTGGTCAGAGCTGCTGCAGACTGCATGGGGCAAGCAGCAGCAGTGCTAGGCAAGGCTTGGGGGGCTAAGGCCACCCCGCTAAGCCCCAGTGCAAGGGGGGAGTGCCAGGTGGACCCTGGTTCAGGTCCATGCTGGTGGGACAGGGAATTAAACCCCCTCCCTGGCCAGTTCACTTGAGGCTACTGCCGGGGCTGGCTATGCCCCCACTGCTGGTGCAGCAAGCAAAGAAATGCCTGGCAGGAGTCCATGCTGGTGGGACAGGGGAGGGAGGAGGAATAAACCTCTTCTCTGCTCCCTTCACCTTAGGGCAGCTGGCATCTGGCCACACCCCCACCTCTGCCACTCCCTGCTCTGGCTAAGGAGTAGAGGGGCTGGAACAGAGGGGCAGAGCAGCCCTGCGCTGCTGGAGCAGAGAGCACAGCCCTGCCCAGGACTGCAGAGCATGCTGAGATGCTGGAGGACTCCGGTTTAAGTGAAACCAGCAAAGGGTCTGGGACAGAAGATGCATAAACCGGTTTGAGCTAATCTGTTCAGTCTGATACTACATTCAACCAGGTTTATCTCAAACCGTATTCAGCCATTTTGAAACTGGTTTATGTGCACTGAACTTATGTTCTGTTACAGTTTAAAACCTGTTTCTGATCACTTAAACCGGTTTATGTGTAACTTCTGTCCCTAGCCCTAATGCCTGCTGGCTTCTTGCCTGTTGAAAAAGCATCTACCCTGCATTATTAAGTACTTAAATATTTTCTAAATACAGCCCTTTATACCTTACCTTGCCTTTCTCAAAAAGCTTTTCCACATTCTGTGCTTTTCATTAGTCCACTGCAATTCAAAAAGTGTAAACTACTGCGATGAAAGGAAAGCAAGAGCTGAAAAGACACAGACCAAGCTCTTGATTTTGGAACTGGACTGCAGGGGCATGCATTGGTATTAGTGGATCTAAATTCACATGGGCACAAAAGTTTGCATGTGCACATCCGTTTGCAGGATTGCTTTAGGTCACATCCACCCTGCAAGCTTTGTGTCATAACTATGAGCCCTTTGGCTGATATACTTTCATCTTTGGGCAGGTGGTATAACTCTGCTGGCAAAAGAACCCTTTTTTGAAAGCATGTGTCTCCACTAGGCAGCTTTGCTGGTGTTGTTATAATAGACTTGGTAATATAGAGCCCTTAGTTTTGGATTTCAGCTAGCCCTTAGTTTCTGCAGTTGTCTCTGGGGTCCTGGTTCTATTTTGATGTTACTCCTGCTGGTTTACACTGAAGATCTAGGGGTTAGATTTTCTGAAATACTCAGTCTCAAAAGGGGCTACGTTTTCATATGTGCCCAGCACACAACAGTTCAGTGTAGCATCCAGGGGATGGTTTTCAAACAGGGGGGCATCCAACATGCTGAGAAGGTCTCAAGAATAGGAAAAAAAGAAGCTATACTTGTAGAGTGAATTTCTAGACAGTCATTTTTCACCTTAAGTAACAATAACAAATATACACCTATGACCTGGGTTAAACCTACAGCTCCAATGAAAGCATTTACTGTACCTTTTTATTGCATTGTCAGTGAAAGGGATCTTAGGAGTGGCCACAGAGCATCCTCACAAGTAGTGTAACTAGGGTGAGGTGAGAGGGGCACCAGCCTTGGGTGCCAACTTAGAGGGGGCAGCAGAATTAACCCATACCCCTAAGAGACTTTCCACAACACATGGAGCCCTGCATAACCCAGCCAGAGGGTCTCCAGAGAGCTCAGAGCACTGCCAGTCCATGCTTTTGAAGCAGCAGCAGTAGCAGTCACCATTCAAATGAGGAGTATCTGAGCAGGTAAGAGTCCTCCCCTCCCACTCCACCTCCACCTCCTACCAACTGTCGGGGCTCAGTATAAAATTCCTCTCCCCCCACACAAGGTGCTGAGAGAGCTTGTGTTGCCTCTGCTCCCCACCACCTGCATTTCAGGTTTGGAGCATGTGGATCAGGAGTGGGTGGGCAAAGCTTACTTCTTGGCAGCAAATGCAAGAACAGGGTGGAGATAGTGTTCCTGAGCTGCTTGCCAAGAGTTGCACAAGAAGTCTGCAGCAAAGGTGGGCACTGAACCCAAACCTCCTGAATGTCCTGCCAGTACATCAGGCAGAAGACCTTGCACTTGTGACCACCCAGCTTGGTTACTCAGATTCATTATTTTACTTAGTAATGAAATCACAAACCCCAAAACAACTCTGAAAGCTACAGAAAACAGCAACCAACCATTCGGTAATATGGGTGGCTCTTAACATGTTGCTCTCTTGCTCTAACTACTGCAGCAGTTCTTCCATTTATTTAAGTCTTACTTGTAGAATAAAGGTATTGCCAAGACAGTGAAACTGTATTGTTTACCAGCCTTTCAAGACATCTCTTATAAAAAGGGATGTCTATATCAGTGGGAGGCCCAGTGAGAATGCCTTCATTTAGACTTGGTCCTGGTTAACTCCATGTTTGGGCACTCTTATTCAGGAATAAGAGTGCCTTGCATCTACCATCTCCTGCACACCAAGAGCCAACATGACACTAGCTCCACATTGGCCAGCTCTATGCATTGCACACAGCAAACTGGGAAGGGAACAGGCAGCACAGCAGTAGATAGGGCAGGAAGCAGAAAGCAGAGCAACAGATTGAGCCAGGGACAGGGATTGGTATGGCACTTAGGGAAGGCACAAGGCTTAATTTGTTTCATACCTGTCAAAACGGTTGGACCCCACTGCTGTAGACAATCCCTTTCATAAGATATGTATGCTGCCCCTATATGCCACTAGGTGACAGTAATGTATCATAGACAGGGCTTGAATGTCTGGTAAACTGTACAATCCCACGGTCTAGGCAATCCTTTTATTCCATAATTAAGAAATACATCCATTTCACTGTGAGAAGGCAAAAGCTTCTGAACCCTGTCCAACTATAATGCTTATTGTTTACCAAGTTGTATTGTATCACAGGGTCTGCCATTACTGCTTGATAGTATTGTTTGGCTGCTTCTTTCCTCTTTCATTCTCATTCCTTTCTTCCCAAAGAAACCTGACAGCTATTGTAATGGAATAGCGATGGGAAGCTGAGGCGAGTCGCATGACACCCTGTAATCTCAACAATAAAATTTAATTCTTCTGAGGAATTAAGGCCTTGATCCTGCAGAAGTACTCAAGTTCAGTGAGCAGCTGAGTTCCATGAAAGCTGAAGGTAAGCACCACTTGTAGGTTCCAAGCCAAAAGGCTCCACAGAACTACCTACTACTGATTGCATGTAATTAATACCCAAGTCAATTATTATTGCAGCCAAACAAATTAGCTCAATCAACAGCTCCCATCAATTCAGAACAAAGCCTTTGTGTGAACTGAAATCTCAATACTCTCTCTGTTTATTTCGGATCACAATGTACACAAATGGAATATGTTTTGAAAAGGGAGGATCGGTTTTAAATAACCAGTGATGTAAGCATGGGATCTGTTACAAAGCTGCTATTGATTTCAGTATTCCAGCTGAGAACGTCTGAATATTCCTCTGACTCAGCAGGCCAGCTATTAGGCATATTGGAAAGCAAGGTCAGAATGTATTTTACTTCAGCCTTTCATTTATGTCTGATCTGTGGAACTGACAGAGACAATTTGAATGTCATTTCTGGTTACAGCAAGAAAGGATTATCACATCCTCTATTCTGCATAGCATAAGCCAAATCATTTCACCCGGTTACACCTGTATTGCACTTTCTATGATAGAAGAGGTTTCACGCTAATGTATTTTGCTATTTGGGAGAAAAGGAGTTGTGCTCTGGGATTTATTAGGGGACTATTTGGGAGAAAAGGAGTTGTGCTCTGGGATTTATTAGGGGATCATTCAAGAAGGAAAGAATTCATGTTTGAAGAAATTATAAGAGTAACCACTTCATAGTTAAAGTAACAAGAAGTTTCTAAAAAACCCCTAAAGCCAGCTCCTTCTAAGAACTGGGAAGGTGGGCAGGGGCCAAGGCAGGCTTTGTAGAAAAAATCTTAAGTCAGTTAACAAGGTGTTCCACAATTTACACCTGGAAAAGAAACAATTTTGTGTTTGATCCCACTGGAGGAATGGCACAACTATCCTTCCATTACCAAGACCTAATGCCTACAACCACAAAGAGAACTGATTACATAAAATCCAAAAAGCTAATGGCTTTCTTTTTGGACTTATGGAAAGGATATATGGTACACTGAAGATGTCAGACTAGAAGGTCTAGCCCAATGGTCCTTTCTGTATTCAGCCATGGCTCTATGCCATAAGAGCATTATGCTGAGATTCCCAGCTGAGGATATGTCACCTACATTGCAGTTATAGGGAAGTAGAGTTTGTATAGGCACACTTGAGCTAGTTTTAAATTGAGCTAGCATGGATACCAAAACAAGTAAAGTTGTGGCAGCCTGGGTTTCATGCAGGAACCTGGTTAATACTCAGGTAGTTGGCCTATGCTGACTTAGGCAAGCAATGCCTGAGCTAGCTAGTTTGGGCATGCCTAGATAAGCTGCTTCCATACTTTTGATTGCAATGTAAACCCATCTAATATTCAGTTTCAGCTCCCCCCTGCACCTAACAAGAGGCATGGGGGGATTTGCCAAATGGTATGTTTATTTTCTTGTCAGGTAGGTCCCAGTGGATATGGCCATTGGCAGCATGGGACAAGTAAGGGCAGTGCAACACCTCAGCTGGCTACTTTGAAGCTAGTTTGGACATGTCTACATGCCTCCACCACAGCAAGCACCTGCTGTGGCTGCTTGCCCCACTGCCACTACCTCAAGCTGGATCTGGCCCATGAGGAGTCCTGTGGTCCAGATTTGACCCAAGGTATGAGGTGAGAGTGACACTTCTGGCCTAGAAGATAGAGGACATATGAAGTTAACTGAAAACCACATAAGCTAGGTACAGACAATCAAAAAGTCCAAGGCTGAATTGATTCAGTCTTTGCAGGTTAGTCTAAACTGCATGGATTAAATTGAAACAGAAGTGAACAGACCTTTGATTCAGGAAATGCAGCCATATGCCTGCAGTGGCTTAGGCCAGAGGCCAGGGGGTGCTAGAGCACAGCTCTCTGGCTATATGTTCACTTCTTCCTGCTGCCCCAAGGTCTCTGGGATTTGCAGTCCAGTATTACAGCAGCAGGACTCTGCAGGGGTGTTCATCAGTTTCTCTTCTTGCTTCCAGGTGCCTCTGGGAGTTGTAGTCCACAGTTGCAGCCAGCAGTAAGTTTGAGTTGGGGAAGGGATTTAACCCCCCTCCCTGGCCCCAGATCCCAGCCGGGGTGTGCCTTAGGGGGGAAGTTCCCTCCTTTCCCCTGCATCCCCAGCCAGGCTTGCCCCCACCCACCCTTTGTCAGCCAGCCCTCACTGCTCCAGCTAGGGAGCAGAGGGGCAAGGCCAGCTCTGCTTTCTGGAGCAGACAGCACAGCACAGCCCAGACCAGGGCTGCAAAGCATGCTGGGGGACTGTGCTTTAACTTGAACCAGGCAGGGGTCTGGGACAGAAGTTTCGTAAACTGGTTTGACCCAAATCAGTTAAGTCTGATACTATATTCAACCAGGTTCATCTTAAACCAGTTTTGGCCATTTTGAAACAGGTTTATGTGCACGGAGCTTCTGCTCTGTTATGAATATAAACCAGTTTCTGATCACTTAAACCCCTTTATGTGAACTTCTGTCCCTAGCCATATGGTCTCTTCTGGAACTGCTGATAAGAGAACTCTAATCCCATCCGCTTCCTTGTTTTATGGCTTTATGGTAGTCTTTGGTTACACAATTAGGCACTATTTGTTCTAATGGACCCTTGCCTCATTGAGAGCACAGGAGGTACACAAGGAGACAAGATGTGGTAATGGCACCACGCTGGAACGTAACAGACCGGAGTCCTGTTCCTACCTCTGACCCAACAGTGTGATGTTGAACAAGACTTATTTATGGTACAGTACATGATCAAGGGGACTGGATTAATGTTGCATGAGGCAACTTTACTTGTGGCACTAAGTTTTTGAGCACTTGACTTTGGAAACTTCACATTCTGAAACACAATTTTTTTTCTATGCAGCAGCACTTACGACTTTAAATAACAGTGGGCATACAAACAAAAGAGTCAAAGGCTTACCTAGAATTTTGCTGTAGTACAAGTCCCATTCTCCCCAGTAGCTTTGAAAAACATAGTCCTGGAGGTAGTAAGACACTATGTTTTTTATTCTTTCACCAAATGACAAGTTGTCAGTAAGTTCAGACAAGACTGCAGGAGCATACGAAGGCGGGGAGGGCATCTTTCCACAATGTCTCTCCACGGTTGAGGCTGGTGAGAACCTCAGAGAATACACAAAGGGAATTCCCAGTTTGACAGCAAGAAGGTCCCCACAGAGAGTCACTGGGTCAGACAGAAGCAGGTCATACTTGCTCCTCTTCAGCTGTGCCATGAAGTCACGATTGCCTAGCACGCCATCACACATTTGTCTATTTAAATCATGCCATTTCCTGACCTGCTTTCCCAGTTCCTTATAAAACCTCCAGAAAGTGAACGTAGTAGGTTTGTTATCCAGCCACAATCCTATTATTCCTTTGATCAAAGTTTCAATGTGGCTCTTGGTAAAGGGTACAGAGTATATCTCAAACTTCTCAGCTGACTCAGCTTTGGGTTTGATAAAAAGAGAAGCGTTCGACACAAGGATGGTGACATCGTGATCTCGTTTTATCAGTTCCTGTATAACAATCTTAATGTTTAACCAGTGACTGGCCTCTGTAGGCCAGATCAGCACATTTCCACAGGAGACGATTCCTATAAATGCGAACTGAAATGCTATAAGTTGGAGGTGCTTCTTGCGTACAAGGTTTGTGGCTGCAATGGAAGCCATTGTGGGGTTTGTGATTAGGTAGGCAGGTATTTTTCACTCTTAACAAGATCCTATGGAATCATCCCTGGCCCAGAGCTCCTAAGGAAGAACAGGCTACTTCTCCAGACAAAGAGTATTTCATAAATATATAGTGTAGTTGATGACTCCACGAACGCATATGCAACATGGGCCTCTGCATTAAAAAAAAAAAAAGAGATACAGTATTTTTTCTTTGTTTCACATTCTCCCTTCCACATTCACCCCTGTGCAAAATGTCTGCAGAAGCCCTAACTACTATTCAAGTCCTCAGAATAGTGCTTCTGCCTCAGCCCTATATACAGGGATGTCATTTGCCCCTTTGGTTTTACTTGTCTACTTTATAATATCCCCTAAAAAAACATATTTATTATAGAAACAATGATAAGTATGGGATGTCTGAAGTTGCTTCCACATGGGTAGATTTGTTAGGGAACGAATGATGCTTTACCTTCTGCTACTCTTCACAGGTTTATCACACGTATTATCACAATTGGGGCCAACCTTTTTAGCTGATGTACCACAAATTAACCCTGTACCTTTCGAGTGTCACTTTGATTCCCATCTTTAACCCAATCTGCTGCTTTGTTTTCTGTTCTATACCCTGTGCTCCCTGCCATAACTCCCGCTCTGCTTTCTGCCCCCATCCTATCTACTGCTATGCTGCCTGTCCCCATCCTGATCTGACATGTGTCACATACAAAGACTGCTTGTGCCATTTGTGACACTCATGTAACAGGTTGACCACCCTGTAGTATCACGTCTTTCTTTAAAAAAAGTTAGCTTTTCTAACTATATTGCTCCTGTTACTGTAACTACCACACTTGGCATTTTATTTACACTAATGTTTCTGGTATTCATGTTAACTTTTAATTTAATTTATTTTTTGGTCTGGGAATGTCCTCCTTTCTTGGGAGAAAAGGAAGCTGAAATACACTTGACAGCCAACTGTCAGATGGCACTGTTACATATAGTGCTAGGAGGTCTGTTTGCTTGCAGGCATGCTGAAGAGAGGTTTCTTTTCCTTGGGGAACCTGTGAAGTTGGATGCAGGATCATGCCACCAGAGCTAGGGGCCTTGTGTAGGAAGGGCTGGAGGTGCTAAATAAAGCCTTCTTAAATGGGAAGGTTGTTGAGGCTAACAACACTTATCTATTCTAGGTCATAGTATCATATAAAATCTGAGTTGGAAGGGACCTCAAGAGGGCATCTAGTCCAACCTCCTGCTCAAAGCAGGACCAGCCCCAACTTTATCATCCCAACCAAGGTCTAACCAGGTATTCAAAATCTCCAAAGATGGAAATGACACAGCCTTTCTGGGTAACATGCTCCAGTGCTTTACTACCCTCCTAGTGAGAAAGCTTTTCCTAAAAACCAACTTAAATTTCCCTTGCTGAGACCATTGCTCCTTCTTCCATTATCTGTCACCACTGAGAACAGTCTAGCTCCATCCTCTTTGGAACCCCCTCCAGGTAGTGAAGGGTGCTATTAAATCCCCTCTAAGTCTTCTCTTCTCCTGACTAAATAAGCCCAGTTCCCCCAGTCTCTTCTCACAAGACATGTGCCCCAGCCCCCTAACCATTTTCACTGCCCTCCACTAGACTCTCTCCAATTTGTCCACATCCTTTCTATTGTGAAGGGCCCAAAACTGGATACGCTACTCCAGATGTGGCCTCACCAGTGATGAAGAGGG
The DNA here is from genome assembly GCF_001723895.1 of Crocodylus porosus. Taxonomy (NCBI): domain Eukaryota; kingdom Metazoa; phylum Chordata; order Crocodylia; family Crocodylidae; genus Crocodylus; species Crocodylus porosus. Next base: position 23,980,809 of record NW_017728912.1, on the reverse strand, counting down.
GAATAATCACTTCCCTCATTCTGCTGGCAAAGCTCCTACTAATGCAGCCCAGTATGCCATTAGCCTTCTTCATGACAAGGGCGCACTGTTGGCTTGTATTTGGCTTATTGTCCACTATAACACCTATACCCTTTTCTGCAGAGCTGCTGCTTGGCCAGTCAGTCCCCAGCCTGTACTTGTGCATAGGATTGTTCCATTCTAAGTGCAGGACATTTGCACTTGTCCTTACTGAACCTCATGATATTTGTTTTGGCCCAATCCTCCAATTTGTCTAGGTCTGTCTGAATCCTAGCTCTACCTTCCAGTGCATCTACTAGGTCTGTTGGGGAGGCTTCCTGCTCTGCAGAAGTTTGGCCCATGTAGCAAGAACAAGAGGCGGGAGTTTGCCCCTCCACTGAACCTTACCAGAATCAGCAAAACTGTGATGGGTTTGGAAGGAGTGCACTTTTCTTTTCTGGTGGAGGAACACTGGGAGAAGCTGGGGTGAGCAAGCTTAGTCCTCCCCAAAAATGAACAGCAACATCTGCGCTAAAAGGTCTCTATTCCCATAGCTGCCCTAACTCACATGCTTTCCTCTTAGCTACCTGAAGAATAGCTGGACATAAGAGATCCATCTCCACCCAACTCACTGACAGGCTGGCTATCTGGCAATACACCCAACATAGTTGTGCTCTACTGAATCTCACACCCTTCTCAGCATCAGCAAACCCCTGTGAATACAGGCAGTCCTCGACTTACAACGTTTTGAGTTACAACGTTTTGCACTTACAACATTTATAAACTGACACTGTTTCAACTTTACAACACTTGATCTTACACCAAGCCACACCAGCAAATAAGTTTGCTGTGTCACCCATCTACCTGGAGAAAATCTGTCCAAACTTTCTTGGACACTTTCTTTAAGAAAGCAAACAAGACTCCAGAAAAAACCTGCAGACAAGACTCCTGAGAAGACTCCAGCCAAGAACCCTTCAAAAAGTCCAGCCAAGACCCTTTCAAAATGTCCAGCAAAGTCACCTCAAAGATGTCCTTCCAAATCAACATGATTGGTATTTACAATATAAATACATTAATGTAGCTATATTACTAATCTATAATTGATCAAGTACAAAATTCTGGAGCATTTTTGGTGAAAATAGGGTCTTGGGCCTTAGTCTGGGAACCAATTCCCCCATTTATAATGTTGTCTCCTATGGTAAAAATCAGTTTTGAGTTGCAACATTTTGACTTAAGGTTCGGTTTTCAGGAACTAATTGTGTCATAAGTCTAAGGACTGCCTGTATAAATTCAAGTGCCTAACTTCAGGTGCTCAAATTTGGAAGGATTGGCCTTTGTCAGAGTTAAGGTTTTTTTCAACTGATAGCAATTCCCACATCCTTGAATCTGAGCTAAATTAAGAGTCTGTTCTGAAAGAGTAAACTGTGTCCCAAGCCTAAGTAATTTATGACTGTTGCCTTAATAAAAATGCCTAAGTCTTAAACTGAACAAGCAGTTTTTCAGTTCCTACCAGTTAGGCAGGTATGTGTATCTTAACACCAAAAATGTAAGTTTAAGTCAACCCATGCATGAGTTTTCGTTGGTTAATTTTTACCAGCATGCACTAACTGTTCTGGGAGAGCTCTCCACATGGATACTCTATTCTATAATAAGAGATGCTATATTCTGGAATAATAAGCGTGCTCACAAGCTACATGATTTACCATGGAAGAAGTGATTCTTACTCCAGAACAAAGTGGGCACATTATCCCTGGGAGGGGAGTTACAGGGAGCTATTCAGACCAATTTAGCCATGTAGGCAAGCCCATGCTTACAAGCTTTTCCCCATCTACCAAAAAAGCATGATTCTCAGGCTTCAGTCTTGTACCAGATCCATACAAAGATATCCACAAACACTAACACAGTTGCAAGATCAGGGCTTTGGTTTACTTAACCATTGTTATTATTATTATTACTACTACTACCACTACTACTAGTTAGAGTTAGATCCTACTGCTGTAAAAGTGATATAAAATTTGTAGTGAGTTAAACAAAACATAAGAGACAAATTCCTCATAGCAAAATGCAAAATCATGAAAATTTTTCTTACCTAGCACAACCTCCTAATAGAGACAGATATATTTGGACATTTTTTTCTTCATACTAAAATGCAGTTTGCCACGCCAACATACAGTATTCCCCATTGCATGCTCTCTCCTATTGCTACCTGCTTGATCTTTCCCCTGGTGAGAGCACTTGTGTATGAAGCAAAGAGAGCTTAAATAAGCTCCACTTGGAACAGAGCTCTTAAATGGATAGAGAGTAATATGAGAAGGAACCATCACACGCTTCAATGGGGCTATTTTTTGGAATTATTTATCACTTTGTTATGCTCCATTGACTAAATGGTCGAGATTATCTCCATGGGTGGGAACACCGTGATTGCATTACAAGTGTTTGTCAAAGCCAAAGGCTCAATTGCCAGTACCAGAGCTAGGTTTTCAGAAGAGCCCAGTTCAATTTAGACACTTAAAACACTGCCAGATTCTCAAATGGGCATGGCCGCTATGGCTCCCATCAAGACTCATGAAAATTTTCTGGGTGCTGAGACTTTTTAAAACACTAGGCATTTCATTCAGGTACCTAAACAAGAGTTGTGATCTTCAGAAAATCTGACCCTTAAATAATAGCTTCATTTTCCAAGCACGCAGTAGTTCCCAAGACAGTCAAGAGAGACACCACTACCCACCATTCATATTTTACAATTTACAGAAAAACTGAACAGTATGTCACAGCTCCCACTGACTTTGTTGGCAGCCCCTGGGTCCTCAGTTCTTTTGAAAATCAAAATGTTTATAAATCAACCTAAGCAGGAATCTAGCTGCATATCCCCGGTTTTTTAAATTTTGTCCTTAGTATATCAAATCTCAATCTCAACATTTTTTTAAGCCTTAGAGTATTGGGGTAATTCTATCATTAAAGCAGGCTAGTAAAGTGATCATGGGGCAAGATTTTCAACATTATTTTAGTTTTTATCTATGCAGGTTTTGCAAGTATAACCTAAGGCTTTTAAAAGGATAGTTATACCAGTGCACTTTTCATATAGATCAGCGATTCTCAACAAGCGTGCCTTGAGTTCTTTTCAGGGGTGCTATGCAACGTTAGCATTGCTAGGTATGCAAACATGATCATGAGATAAAGATGGAGGGTGTGTCCCCACAAGCGAGAACGTTCCCCAGGGACAACTAGCGGTGGCACATATTTGAGTAATATGGCTACTTTGATTTAGATCCTACTGCTGTAAAAGCAATCTAATATGCCCCTGCATGCCTACTTTGCATGTAGCAAGTTGCCCTGGGATGGGGTAGGAGAGACTGGGACCAGCACCTGGCCTGGCCCCAGCAGCCTTACCTGGAAGCCTCTCAGGGCTGCAATAGCGGTGATCCAGGCACGCGGAGCCTGGGCAGCAGCCGGAACATGACTCTGGCTGACCAGGCTCCAGTGCAAACTGCTGCCATATGTGCCACTCCATTTTTTTCTGGTGTGGGGTTTTTTTTTTTGGTTTTTTTTTTTTTTACAACTGGATCTCCCAGTGTCAAAAAACCCCACCGCACTGCAAATTAGCAGTGTGGCAAATGCCTGCATGTGCAATGCTTGCAGTTTGCCATGCTGTAGACTGGTCTGTAGTGTCACAAACTGCAAATGCACACTCGTCTAGATGCACCCAGAGACTTCAAATAGAAAACCATAATGCTAAAAGCATTCTGACCTTCTGTGGGAATTTTAAGTTCTCTGCAACAGGAAACTTGTCCTTTTATTTTTTCGATAGTCAAAAAACAAGTTAGAACTAAAAGTGGGTGCCTTAAGTCTAAAGAGGTGCACTGAGCCCAAAAAGTTTGAGACCCGCTGATATAGACACTTATATTCTGGAATCATGGTGTCTTTTGAGGTTAGTTTTGTTTGCTTCAGGTAAAGCTCCAGTGAAAAAAAGCCTTCTTGGATGTTAGGAAGATTTTCCACATAAGAAACAGTATCTGTTTCAGTGTAACTGGTAAACTTTTCCTAGGTAGACAAGTCCCAAGAGAATTAGAAGCATAAATCCTGCTCACAATTAGTGTTGTATTACTAAATCCTTTAGGTGCTTTTGAAATTCTCCCTTATAATAAATATCTCTCTGAAAAAGTAGAGCTGCTTCTAATAGACCCAAAAGGTTTTGAATTCCAATATTCTTAATGGTCACACCTTAAAGGTGCTAATCAAGTTTCTTCTAATCCAAAAAGATGAAAAAAGATCTTTTAAGAGGATTAGTGGATAAAGTTTAGTTTAGTCTTGGTCAGCAAACAAAAACAAAGAGAAAACCGGATTTGAAAGCTGTCATGTTTCTGTGGATATCAGACCTGTTTCACAGTTCTAGTGTTACAAGGTTTAAATATCTTAGAAATCTATATAATCCCAACTGTGTTTAGCAGCTACAGGTTTTTCAGGGTCATAAAAAGTTAGGACATTCAGAGTTGTTTTCCACACCAACCTATGAACCTGGAGCCCAAGCTAAATTTTTAGAGTGCAGGCTTAAGTTCTGAACTGGTTTTTTCCTCCATATGACATTTCTGTTTTTTTTCCCTAAAACAGTTTTGTCATCAAAAGCCAAAAAGATTCTGAACAACTGGAAAAAAAAATCTTCAGCCAGCGTTACTGCCAAAAAACTTTCAAGTTTTCCTTTAATTATTCAGGAAAAGCAGCTTCTGGACTGAAGATAGCTAGGTGAAATATAAGTTCCACAATAATTTTTTTTGTTGAGGAAATGATCAGATAAAGGAAGCAAAGGTCTATAATTTAAATGCTCATTGACTTCTAACAACGAGCACCGGTAATTGCTTAAGCCTATAAAATTTGCCTCAAATTGAAATATCTGCAGTGGCATGTGTGTTACTGTGCAGTAAAATGCAAGATTATGCTTTTATGCTAATAAGTCATGCCCAGTCTAGGGTGTTGTCTAACCTGGGAATTTGTCATAACTTCTACAACTGCTGGCCAGCCACTTGCGTATGTGAAGCAGTGCAAAACTCTTGGTGCTTGTCAGACTTGTACTGGTAGAGCTATGCTTGATGTGCAGCATAAAACCTCACACCAGCAACCTATCCCAAATTGTGTAAGAATGAGACGGCAAATACCATTGTGTGTATGAATTACAGGACTTCAAGGAAGTTATGCTGATGCTCAACAGCCAAGGAGCTAGCCCTCTCCTTTCATACTCTGAGGGCATGTCCAAACAGGTGTGCACATGCAGTATGTGGTGCTGCACCATACAAGTACTGCACATGCAGGTGGTCCCCACGCAGCTCATTTGCAGTGCAGGGGAGGAGGAGGGAGTAGACATCAGGAGATCCCAGTGTCAAAAAACCCTACACCTAAAAAAAAGCAGGGCGGCACACATGGCAGCAGCATATGCCACCTGAAACCAGAGCCTGGCCAGCCGGAGCCACACTCCAGCTGTCAGCCAAGCTCCATGCTGCAGGACTGCTGTGGCTGCAGCCCCCGGAGGCCCCCGGGTAAGGAGCTGGTCCTAGCCATCCCTAGTCCACCCAGGGCAACATGCTGTGCACCAGAGCATGCATGCACAGGGGTTCCCTGGGGACAAATAGCAGCGGCACATATTGTGCCACTGCTGTTCATCCCTGGGGAAATGTACATTCCCACTTTTAGGGCGTGCCCCGAGATGTTACCTTCAGAAAAATCTCTCACAGGTTAACTCAATGGCATTTCTCCAAGTTTTATTCATTTAAAATCAAATTTTCACTAGTTCTTTTTATTGCCATTCCGGCGCTGCGGAGATATCTTTACGTGCAAATGCACAGACACTGGTGTTGTTCGCATCGGGGATCTTGCCAACCTGCAATGGAAAAACAAACAATAAAAGAAACGGGTGTAATTCTCTCTGCCTGGTCATAGGTGCTCCTCTTCAACCATCAGGTGGAACCACTTAGAGAGGTGGGGATGTTTGGGTAGGTCTACTGTGAGATACCTTGGCTGAGACTTTTCAACTGTCAACTCACAACTGTGCCTAAAATTAACATGACTTAGGTATCCAAATCCCCTAGGCAGTTCTGAAACCTTCATTCCACATATCTGCAAATGCTGAGAACAGATAGGCAAAGTCCATGGACTCACTCTATGAAAGTGGCTACCAAACCTGTTATTATTTGTTTATGGAGCTGGTTACAGGCAAATGCTTGTGCTTTCCAGGACCTATGGATGACTGTTTCTTCTTCTAACTGATCTGTATTTGACAAAACTCTCAAACTGCCCATTTTGAATAAATAAATAAATACCGTATTTTTTCGGACCATAAGACGCACCTGACCATAAGACGCACCCCTCCTGGAGCCTCAGTCTCCGCGGCAGCGAGTCCCTCCTTCGGACTCCTGCCCCGTCTGTTCCGGCTGGCCATTTTTATTGCTGGCTCCCGGCCACCGGCACGGGCGCCGGCTTCCAGTGTAAACAAGCGGCGGATGTCCTGCTCGGGCTCCGCCGCCTCCGCGGGCAAGCTCCGCCCCGTCTCCCCGGGACACACACCTTCAGACCATAAGACGCACCCTCGTTTCCCCCCCACTTTTGGGGGGAAAAAAGTGCGTCTTATGGTCCGAAAAATACAGTAGTCTACTGAGGAACTAGACAAGGATAAAGTAGGGAAATACCAGCTAACTGGTATAATTCAGGTCATTCCAAAGGCGGGAAAAATTGCCTCTTCAGAAATAAATCAACCATAATAATAATAATAATAATAATGACTAATATACATCATTTTTAAATGGGCAAAAAGGTTGATATCATATTTGGACTTTAAAAAAGCCTTTGACCTGGTGTCCCATGATGTCCTCATAGAAAAGTGGAGCAACTGTGGCCTAGACTACTCCACAATCCAATGGCGGGGGAACTGGCTCCGAGGTTGGACCCAGAGAGTGGTAGTTGATGCAAATGAATGAACATGGCACTCAGGAACTAGTGGTGTCCCCCAGGGCTCCATTCTCGGACTTGTACTCTTTAATGTCTTTATAAATGATCTGGACCCTTGTGTCAGAAGTGGACTGGCTAAGTTTGCTGATGACACCAAACTTTGGTGAAGAGTATCCACAGTTAAGGATAGGCTGGTGATCCAGGCTGACCTTGATAAGCTTGCAAGGTGGGTAGATGAAAACCTGATGGCATTCAATGCAGAGTAATGTAAGGTGTTCCACTTCACGGCAGTGCTACACTCACTAGCACCATGATCGAAACAGACTTGGGGGTCATGATTGACCACAAGATGAACACGAGCCACCAATGCAATACCACAGCTGGCAAAGTGAACAAAACTGGTTTGCATCTACCAATGCATCTCGAGCAAGACCCAAGGTGTCATCCTCTCACTGTATTAGGCCTTGGTGAAGTCACAGCTGGAGTACTGCATCCAATTCTGGGCTCTACAATTTAGGAAGGATGTAGAGAAGGTTGAAAGAGTCCAGAGAAGAGCCACGTGCATGATCAGAGGACAGAAAAACAATCCTTGTGAAGAGAGGCTGCGAACTATGGGACTCTTCAGCCTGGAGAAGCAAAGGCTCAGGGGTGACTTGGTGGCAGCCTATAAGTATGTAAGGGGTGTGCATCAGGATCTGGGAGAATGCCTGTTCACCAGAGCACCCCAGGGGATGACAAGGTCCAATGGTCACAAACTCCTGCAAGACCGGTTTAGTCTGGACATAAGGAAAAACTTCTTTACTCTCTGAGCCCCCAAGGCCTGGAACAAACCCCACCCCTCCCAGAGGTAGTGCAAGCCCCTACTGTGGACATTTTTAAGAAACATGTGGACACTTATCTTGCTGGGATCCTTTAACCCTAGCTGACTTCCTGCCCCTTGGGCAGGGAGCTGGACCTGATGATCTTATGAGGTCCCTTCCAGCCCTGAAGTCTATGAAATCTTGAAAGCAATTAAGTGATTGGATACATTTATTTTATTTCTAATTTATTACTAATTTCAGAAAAAAATAACGCTATTGCCTAATGCCGCTGAGCTCATAAGGTGTGTACAGCAGCTGCTTTTTTCACCATTTAAGGCACTTTATTGCCATGACTTAACAGAAGTGCATGGCTTTACAACACTTTAAAAATGAGTACAGCACTTTAAATTAACCCTTGTTAAATGAGGTATTAAATTTGAAGCACTGTATTTTACAGCACTTTAGCAACCAACAGCACTTTGAATAACTTCTGTATACTGGTCAAATTTCTCACCAGTGGAGAAGCCCCAGGAGGCTGCAGAGTACCACCCGCCTCATAGCCTAGAAAGTACAGGGCAGCTCCAAGACCCTCCCTTCCCCTCCCCCCTCTAAACACTGTACTTCTGTCATGTTTAAGAGCATTGTAACTTTATAGTGCTATAAAAAGTAACCTAAATTACAGTGCTGTAAAATGTGCATGATGTGCATGTAGCATTTTTGTACACGTCCATAAATAATCCTAACACAACTAATCCCCGCTTTGCCAACATTTAAGAAAATTCAGTCTACTATTTAGGCCTCAGTTAAAAATTCAGTCCATCAGAATACAGAGGGCTTGGCAATACAGTCCAAAAAATTTTATTAACTCGGCCTCTTTCAGACAACTGGGGAGCCCCAAAATCCTGCCCTATTTCCAATATCCAAATCAAGGGACAAGAGACAAGAGTTCATCACCTACCAAACTCATGCACTTGGTAGCTAGGACCTTTAGCCTTATAGGCCTTTAAGGGCCTAAATCAGCATTTGACCTGTACCTAGAAGCCAGTCAAGTTGTGAAGAACCATTATAACTTAATGCCCTCAACCCTGCCATGCCAGCTTACTGCCTTTACACACAGCTGAGACTAATAAGTGTCACCAGACTAAGTAGCATTTGTAACTTAACGTGAGTCTTGTGATATTTAATGTTCAGCCTTAAGCCACAGTTCCTGGTGTCAAATGATTATATGAGAATCTCTACTTGTATGTATTTCTTTATTTATTTTAATTTCCAACATGGTAGCAGCTAAAAAAACCTGAAAACAAAATCCATGACTAAGTTTCCTTTACAGGCTTAAAAATCAGAAGGAAAAAAAAAAAAAAAAAAAAAAAATCAAAAGAGCCTTATATTTATTATTGCTTTCAAATCTTGAATTAGCATTGCTGCATTCTGCTTCCATACAGTACATTATAACAATCCACTTACACCTGCTGGGGACCTGGCCCCTTACAAGCACATCTACACACTGCTGTTACTGCCCTAGGCAGTGACTTGCCTAAAGCAGTTGGCAAGGGGGTCTGCTTACTTCTCCAGGCTGAAGAAAAGCAAGGAGGAGGCCATAACGTGCCTGAGGGACAGAGAAGGAGTGGAGCACCAGATGAAGGATGGCATGCTTGCAATGGTGGCTGCCTTCTACCAGGAGCTCTATGCCAAGAGGCTAGTGAACCCAGAGGCCATGCAGCTGTGCCTGTGAAGCCTCACCCAGACCATCAGGAAGGCTGAACAGCAGTAGCTGGAAGACTGGACACCAGAGGAACTCGAGAGGACCCTTCAGAGTTTCAAGAATGGTACGACTGACTCCTGGGTCAGACGACCCACCCACCCAAAGAATTTTACCTGACCTTCTGCGACCTGTGGGCCTGGACCTGCTGGACCTCTTTCGAGATAGCTTGCGGGAGGGCCAGCTGGGTACGGGGATGGACCTGGCAGAGAGACACTTAGCACAGGATCTTCCAAATCCCCAACGCGGGGAAACGGACTGTGACAGTGAAGAGGATACAGAGATGACCAGATCTGAGGACAGCAATAGCGACAGCAACAGCAGCAGCAATGATCTAAGTTTGTGATCCCATCATCAGGGTGGGGATGAAGGGACTGTAGATCCTAGTTCAAGAGACCAGCAGACTTGTATGTGAGTGCATGGGTGCGAATATTGTAATGATTTTGGTTGGCCAGGTGGCCTTTGTACAGGTGCACAGTTGCAGATTTTGTGACAGGCTTATGGTCTTCCCTTTGGTGTATGACTAGGAGTGTAGATATATATATAAAAACTTTATGTATATATAGAGATATATTTTTTCTAATAAACCCCCTCATTAGGCTCAGGCCCCACTGGCCTGTGCATTCATTTGCGTATGGCTGAGGAACAGGTATTCAACCCTTGAATAGAGTAGGTTCATAGCATAGAAATAATAGAAGTCTCCAAAGAAGACAGCAGCATAGTTCCTCCCAAAATGATCCTGGTATGTTGGCTCAATACTCCCTCTAGCAAGGTTACCCATTCACTTACAGATTCTCTCATCCACATCCAACTCTTACTGTGAGATCCCAACAACCCCTGATACCAACAGTAGATGTCAGTATGTAGATTCTGTACCTCTTGATTTTTTTCAGACTGAGATTAGATGCCTTTCAGCAGAATATGCTTTAGTCAAACACAATTTACACATTAACCAAATACAAGGTATTGGACTCAAAAGGTGCATCCCTATGAGCACACACGTGTGGTTTATAGTGCCTGAAAGCCGTCTGAGGAACCACAAACCACATGCAGCACCTATGCATTGTACTGCTAACTTGCAGGGCAGCAGTTTGGGGTTGTTGTTTTTTTTTTTTTTTACACTAAGAGATCCCCGTATAAAAAAAAAAAAAAAAATGCTGAAAAAAAAACGTGGCACGGTGCACATGGCAGCAATATGCGCCACTGGAAACCAGAGCCTGGCCAGCCAGAGCCACGCTGGCTACTGGCCAGCCTCTAAGAGACTGGCTTGGCACCACTGCTGCCCCAGGAGGCCCCTAGGACCCTAAATAAAGGCTGCCGAGGCCAGCACAGAGGCTGGCCCCAGTCTCTCCTACCACACCTGGGACCCTTTGCCATGCACCAGAGTGCACGTGCAGGGACAAATAGCAGCAGCACAAATACAAGTTTCTGCTATTTGTCCTGCAGTAAATGCATGCCCCCTACACACGCATGGTCATGGGGACATGACCATAGGGTGCATCTACACGACACACTTTACTGTGTATTAGACTAATGCACAGTAAAGCATCACTGCCTACACGTGCACTGCAATTACTGCTCAGTAGATTAGTCTAATGCACTGTTTTCTAGTACCTGTAGATACAGGTACTAGAAAAACCAGGACATTAACTAATGCGCTGTACCTCATGAATAGACACTGACTGGGAGCAAATTGCTCCTGGTGAATCTAGGCAGTAGGGGGTCAAAGGGGATGGGGAGAGCTGTCCCGGCTCAGTGGGATGCCATCTTCCAGCTAAGTGGAGATTGGGACACATCACAGCTTCCAGGCATCTGCCTGATGTCCATGTGGTCAGGACAGCTCTACCAGCCACATGGAAATTGGGACAGCAGCTGGGACAGTTCTCCCACACCCTGTGGAGATCTAGGCCAGACCCCAGGGGCCTGCCAGCCCAGAGCTGGCACCTGGAGAAAACTGGACCTCCCCCTGGCTGTTGCAGGGGGACAGAGCAAGGCAGGTGCACTTGAATTTTCTGGTCAGAAAATTCAGGCACATTAAATCCACACGTAGATACACCCATACAGGGATATCTGCGTTACGTTTAATGGTCCACAGTACCTAAGAGGTACAATTAAACATGGTCTAAAGGCCATTCTGGCCTTAAAAAGTCAGTGACACTACAAATTCATAGATTTCCTAGACATTAGGGCTGGAAGGGATCTCGGAAGGTCATTGAGTCCAGCCCCCTGCCCCAAGGGTAGGAGGTCAGCTGGGGTCATAGGATCCCAGAAAGATAAGCATCCAAGTTACTCTTGAAGACATTCAATGTAGGTGCTTGAACCACCTCCAATGGCAGGCTATTCCAGACCTTGGGGGCTCAGACAGTAAAGAAGTTCTTCCTTACGTCCAGCCTGAAACGGTCTCGGAGGAGCTTATAACCATTTGACCTTGTCATCCCTTGGGCACTCTGGTGAATGAACGTTCCTCCAGATGCTAGTGAACACCCCTTATAAACTAATAGGTGGCCTGCACTTTTCCAAGCTAAAGAGCCCCATAGCTCTCAGCCTCTCATCATAAGGTCTGTTTTCCTGACCTCTGATCATGCGCATGCCTCTTCTCTGTACTCTCTCAAGCTTCTCCACATCCTTTTTGAATTGTGAGGCCCAAAACTGGACACAGTACTCCAGCTGTGGCCTCACCAAGGGTGAGTACAATAGGAGAATGACATCCCCGGAGTTGCTTGAGAAGCATCTATGGAAGCAAGCCAGCATTTTGCTCGCTTTACTAGCGGCCGCATCACATTGAAGGCTCATGTTCATCTTGTGGTCAATAATAACCCCCCAAGTCCCTTTCATCTGTAGTGCTAGCCAGCGTAGCATTGCCTAGCCTATAAGCACGCTGCCCGAGGTGGAGAACCTTACATTTTTCAGTGCTAAACACCATCAGGTTCTCATCTGCCCATTTCCTGAGCCTGTCAAAGTCAGCCTGGATCGCCCTCCTGTCCTCAAGTATGGATGCTTTACCCCAGAGTTTGGTATCATCGTTGAACTTGGTCAGTCCGCTTCTGATACCAATCTCTACATTGTTAATGAAGATGTTGAACAAAATAGGTCCAAGGACAAATACAAAAATGTTATGTTATGCAAACTGCAAGTGTTTCTAAATAGGTGGCTGATGATACAACAAACTTACAGCTTACTTTCAACCCGATTCATCCAATCTACAAAAAACTTGCCATTGCATTAACTTCCTAAAATTTTGGACTAAATGAGAAGTTCAGAGGTAGACTGATGTTAAGCTTTATCACAGGAAAATTCTGGCAAAAATAAAAAATAAGTTCTACTTACTTTTTTGTTGCTGCTCGCTCAGGGATCTTCTTAAGCACCTCAGTGTCTTGTGGGGGCAAAGTTTTGCCCTTTGCCATTGGGATTTCATGGTGTGAGGTTTGTACCTGGGCTTCAGTACATAAGCGGGATGAACGCCATTTCTTTCCCAGGGGTATTTCAACATATGAGGTCTGCACATGGGCCTCAGTATAAACAGAGGGTGGCAATTTCAACTCCATCTTCTCCTTTGACTCTTCATTCAACTTCTTGGCTTCTTGCATTTCAATCTTGGGGTTGGGCAGAGCCACTTCTTCCTTTTCTGTTATTTCAAGCCAGGAGGTTTTGCCTTGTGTCTTAGTGTGCAAGGGGGAAGGAGACTCTTCTTTCATCTCTGGTAAGCCAAGCTCCGAGGTCTGCTCCTGGACCTCAGTTTGTGGTGGAGAAGAAAACTCCTTCTTTGCCTCTGGTAATGCTGGCCTGAAGGATTCCCTTCGTATTTCAGTCTGTGACAGGGAAGGAGACTTCTCTTTTGTCTCTGGTAACCCAAGATTGGAGGTTTGCACCTGGGCATCAGCTTGCAGTTGTGATGAATGCCACTTATTGCCGACTGGTATTTCAACAAATAAGGTTTGTGTCTGAACTTCACTTAGTCTGGAGGAAATGGGTTTCTCTTCTGATTGTGCTGGGGATGCACCATCTTCCACCTCACATAGATCAAGGTACAAAATTTTCAACTGATTGCCAGTCTGGAATGGGGTAAGGAGAAACTCCTCTGCTTCTGGGATTGCAAGCTTGGATGTTTGCACCTGGGCCTCAATTTGTGAACAGGGACGGGGAGCTTCTTCTACTCTTGTTAGTACAAGATTGGAGGTTTGCACCTGGGCTTCAGTTTGTGACAGGAACAAAGGCTCCTCCTCTGCTCCTGTTAATGCAAGCTTTGAATTTTGCACCTGACCTTC
>NW_017728912.1:23928028-23966750 GCF_001723895.1 Crocodylus porosus | reverse complement strand
TTTGCACCTGGGCCTCAATTTGTAAATGCGGAAGGGGGGTTTCTTCTACTCTTGTTAGTACAAGGTTGGAGGTTTGCACCTGGGCTTCAGTTTGTAAGTGGGAAGAAAGCTTCTTTGGTAACTCCTGGTTTAATCTTTGTGTTTGGCTCTCCGTTTGGGAGAGGGGAGAAAGTCTCTCCAATAAGTCAAGGCCTGAAGTTTGCACCTGGGCCTCGATTTGTGAACGGGGACTGGGAGCTTCTTCTACTCTTGTTAGTACAAGGTTGGAGGTTTGCACCTGGGCTTCAGTTTGTAAGTGGGAAGAAAGCGTCTTTGGTAACTCCTGGTTTAATCTTTGTGTTTGGCTCTCTGCTTGGGAGAGGGGAGAAAGCCTCTCCAATAAGTCAGGGCCTGAAGTTTGCACTGGGGCCTCAGCTTGTAGTCGTGACATACTCCACTTGGTTGCTGCTGGTATTTCTATATTTGATGTTTGTACAGCTGCTTCTGCTAGAGCTGTAGGGACAGGCTTCTCTTCCACAAGTATATGAACCTCCTCCTCTTCTGATTCTGCTATTGAAAGGTTTGAGGTTTGCACCTGGACATCGGTTTCTGATGGTAAAAGAAGCTCTTTTTCTTCTATTAATGCAAGTTGTGAGGTTTGCACCTGGGTTTCTGTTTGCAAAACAGAAGAAAGCCTCTTCAATAACTCATGACTTGAGGTTTGCACCTGGGCTTCCATTTGCAGTCGTGATGAACGCCACTTATTCCCTGCTGGTATTTCTACATACAAAGTTTGCACTGCAGCTTCAACATACAATGGAAACAAAGTCTTCACCCTTGTATCTGGCCATTCAAGATCTGAAATTTCTACCTCGGTCCCAATTTCTGAGGGGTCGAATGTCTCCTCCTTTGGTATTGTAAGAGCTGATGTTTGTACTTCCACCTCTGTTTGTGATGCAATTTCTTCTTCTGATAGCTCAAGATTTGAGGTTTGCATGTAGGCTTCAGTGTTCAGCCGTGACCAACGCCACTTATCTTCAGGTGGTATTTCAACAAAAGATGTTTGCACTTCGACATCAGTTTGAGAGGACAATGACGTCTCCTCTCCAGATAATTCCAGGTATGAGGTTTGTACCTGGGCCTCTGTTTCAAAAGGCAATGAAACCTCCTCTTCTGATAATTCAATATTTGAGGTCTGCACCTGGACTTCAGTTTGTATTCGTGACCATCGCCACCTACTTCCCTCTGGAATTTCAACATAGGAGGTTTGTATCTGGGCATCAGCATTTAACACATCTTCTTCATCTTGCTATAAAAGACAGAAAACTAAACTCACCATAAACACAGTCCTATATTTTTCCACATAAAACAGAAAGTTTCACAGCTAGAAATACCCCTCCTTCATTCCTATTTACCTACTGTGGTTAGTACCCCACACAAGCCAATACCATAAAGCACAGTCAAAGAAACTGACAGGACATTATTCCCAGGCAGACTATTAGTGCTGTTTTAGTCATGGAGCAGCATGACACAAGGCAATGTCTTGGTCAGCTGATTTGGGGGGGGGTTAGGAACCAAGTGAAGGCAACGGCCATTTTTCATGCCAAAGAAATGCATAAATATCAAACTGCTCATCAGGTGGGTTTCCCTATAATGCTAGGGTAAAAGCCTACTGAATTTAAATGGGGCAAGGACTTCCTACCTACATTGGCTCTTTTCAGAACATTAACATGGATTTGTGTCAGGTCAGCTTCTGATTTCCATACTGTACTTTGAATATCGCTTTCTCTGGAAGTACCCCATTGATTTTGGAAAGTTACCTGCAAAGTAAGGTCCTACTCAGTGGGTGCTTCTACATAAAATGTTTACTGTGAAGCTAATTAATCTACTCTGCAGTAAACATCTCATGTCTACACACATGGCCCTATTAGGCCATAAGAAACTAATTAACTATACTGCTTTGGAGTTTACTCATGCGCAGCAGCACACATGTAGACAGTGACTGCCTGGGGACTACCCTCTACAATGGAGCACCCTTGTGCCCCAACCAGCTCATCTGCAGCAAGCTGAGCCAAGTCAAAGCAGCCCCAGGTTGGCAAGCTGACCCCTCAGGCCTTGTACCAGCCAGGGCTGCTCTGACCGGACTCGATGTGCTTTGGTCCTGGGTGCACGTTTAAACAGCGTGCCCAGGAGCAATAAACTGTGATGCATGTTGTGCCAGAGTTTATTGCTGCATGCTAACAACGTGTGTGAGCAATGGTGTAGGAATTAACCCTTAATGGTTTGTCACTAATTTATTACCTTATGGATAACTCAAAGATCAAGTTCAAAGGTCTTTTTGAGGCCTCATGGCTTGCATGGCTAGTGTGGTAAAGGCAGGTCACTTTCTGCAGCCAGCAACATACAGTAAAGTGTTGTCTGGTATCATAATTAGTCAGGTATCCATTTACAGTATGGCTCACTGGGGGAAGCCTTTGGTACATGTCACAGAGTCAAAGACTTCTAGGGTTGGGTGGGACCTCAGGTTTCCTCTCATCCAGGGGAGCAAAGATATGGCCTACAGAGTCCAATCATCCAGCCCACAGTGGTACCTATGGGTCTCAGACTGGTTCCTCACATAACATGTAAGGCCAGTCTGGAGCATGCTATGTACAGTATGCACACTACACATGGGGTCAGAGCTGGCCCAAGCGCTCCAGGCAGGGGCAATCTCTGGCATGATGTATATGGTCCAGGGTGTGTGGGGTCAATCTGGGGCACATATTGCAGGTGGTGATTGGAGCTGGTCCAGGGCACATGCTGTAAGTGGCATCCAAACCAGATCAGCCCTTCATTCTAGAACTGGCTTACAGGTGGGCCCGTGGACCTGCTGACTACTGTGCAGGGGGAGGTGAGGGGAAGGGAAGTCTTACCTGCTCATGCTTTCTGCACAGTAGAGGCAGCTGCTACTGCTGCTGTCATAGCAGCTCCTGGTGCTCCGTTCACTGGTCCCCACCCCAGATTTACTACTGAGCATAGGACTGCACCTGCTATGGCAAAGACTCCCATTGGGGGTGAGCACCATTCTGCTTGCCCCTCCAGACACGTTGCTGGGTGTGAGGATACCCCTGCCATAGCAAAGACTTTCAAGGGTAAAGGCGGGATTCTCGTGTCATCTCAGAATTGGCACCTAGGGCTTGCTGTGCCTTGCTCACTCCACCAGTCACATGACTGCTTAAGGCCAGATGTTGAGAAGAATCTGAGCTCTTGGTTAAGCACTGGAACAAAATGAGCAGATTTTCAAAACTGCTCAGCACCAAGCAGCTCTCCTTAAGGACTTTGAAAAACTTTCAGCAATTGCCTGTTGCAGTCCTCGCTGCTGTGAGTGCTACAACTCCACTGCCATAGAAATCGCTCACATTCCTAATAGCAATGTGAAAATCTTACCATTCCAGTTAGGTATCACAAGGGAGCTCTGGGTTGCTAACTTCTCTCTGTGTCTTATTTTTGTTTGAAAATATGGCCCTTAGGTTTTTTGTTGACAAAACCCAATCAGTTACTGCGGGTGTTCATGAAACCCCCAGTGACTCAGAACTAAAATGATTCAGCATAGGGTTTGCATCTTCTTGTGAGGGATGCCAGTACCATGCTGGTAGGACTCTTTGGACAAAACAGGATGCCTCTTCTATTTCCTCCCTAATTTAAAAAATCATGGAAGTCATGCAATTGCTGTAACAGAGTCACAGTGCTATGACTTCTGCATTCCTGCAAGAGACATCTTAGAACATGATCTGTAGGGTGAATGCAGATTTCAAGTTTAAAACACTTGCACAAATCATCTTGCATATTTCTGTCTTGTCCTGCCATTACAGCAGATGAGTAACTTGGTGCTAATGTATTTCTTTTGCACATATCATGACCACAGCCATTTGTTTTCTTTGTCCCCCACACACACCTACAGAAAATAGGGTCAGGCATTTTTTAATCCAAAGGCACTCCAGACTGTGCCTGCAGTTACCAAAATAAATTCAACAGGTTGGCAGTAAACAAGGTTCTGTTTGCAGTGCACTCAATCCACGTAATTATCATCCGGTAATATGTGCCACAGGACACTTATTTGACAGGACAAGTAATTAAAGCTACAATTCCTCACAGCAGGTCCCTCAACTCATGCCAATATTTACCTGTTTTATTTCTTCTGGCTCCTTTACAGGCACCTCTGGCAAAACACTGCTTATACTGATACTGCAATACAGGATGGGACAGAGGGATTTAGAGCTTGTTAAACTGCCAGCAATGTTATAATTAATTAGTAAGATCAAGTAATATCTAATACTCAAATACACAACAAGGAAGACCTTTTATATGGAAAGGAAATGATTCATGACAAAGATTTTAGCTATTTTAAGATGACTTAAAACAAACATCTGTCCTTCATGCTTTGGCACAAATAGGGATTGTAACTTCAGTGCATTGCATGTTTTTTTCCTTGCCACCACCTTATCCTCTTCCAGTCCTTCCCTAACCCCTTCTTCACATCTCCTACAAATCTCTTCTTTCAGACTCTGGGTAGGTAACTGGTAAGCTGAGACCTAAGCTTTTTCAGTAGGATCATAAGAAAACAGAACTGGAAGTGTCCTTTCTGAGGTCATCTAGTTCAACCCCCTTCTCAGGGCAGGACAAGCCATCCCAGTCAAATGTCTGGCCAACCTGCTCTTGAAAGTTTCCAAGAATAGAGATTTCATAATTTCTGTAGGTAGCCTGTTCCAATGCTTAACCACCCTCATAGTTGGAATACTCTTCCTAATCTCCAAATTTACATTTTCTTTGCTGCAGTTTAAGGTCATTGCTTCTAACCCTGGCCCTCATAGGTGGATCCAGGACTTTAAAAGGTCGTGTGAGAGAACTGACTGGTGCTACAAGGGTGGCTGTAGCCTCACCCCCTCCCCACCAGAGCAGAAAATCCCCAAATCAGGTAAGAATCCTAACTCCACTTATCAGCCTCCAAACCCTCCAGCTCTCCATGCAGCCCTGCTAGGATGGGGCAAGAGCAGCTTTAGAGCTTCTTCACCCAGTCATTTGGGAGCAGTGGTAGCAGTGAAGTGGGGAATGGGAGGGAAGGGAAATTGTCACTGAGCACAGAAGAAAAGGGAGGAGTGCTAAAAGTGGGGTATAGGCTGGGTTCTTACCTACTTTGGGGACTTTAAAAAAGGCCCTGGCTGCTGCTCCTGCAGTACAGTCCAAAAGGTGGGCTGTAACTATGCCACTATACCCGCTCTGAATCCCGTGTCCCATAAGGCTACAGAGAAAGGTCTATGCCCATCTTCTTTATAATTGTCCTTCAGATATTTGAAAATTGTTACCAAATCCCACCTCAGTCTTCTCTTCTTCAGACTAAGTAACCCTAGTTCTTTCAGACTTTACACATATGTCTTGCTTTCCAGGCTTCAAATAATTGTTATTGGTCTGTGCTGGACTCTTTCCAATCTGACCACATCCTTCTTGAATTGTGGGACCCTGGACACGATTCCAGGTGTTGAATAGAATGGAGGAATCACTTTCCTTGGTTTGCAAGTGACACTCCTGCTAACACAACCCAAGTGCTGTTGGCTTTTTTGCAACGGAGGCAAGCTGTTGGCTCATAGTCAGCTTACGGTCAAATGTAAGCCCCAAGCTGCTTCTCTGTAGTGCCACAGCCTAGCCAATCATTCTCCAGTCTGTTTTTGTGCATAAAATTATTCCATCTCAAGTGCAGGAATTTGTATTTGTCCTTTTAAAATTTCATCTGATTGATTGCAGACCATTTTCCCCATCTATCAAGTCATTCTGGATCCTATCCCTGCCCTCCAGCGTGTCTGTCTCTCCACCCAACACGGTGTTAACTAAATTCGCCAAGCATGTACTCAGTCCCATTATCCAAATCATTAATGAAGTGTTGAACAATACCAGATCCAGGACAGATCACTGAGGAACCCCAATTGATACCTCCTCTCAACTAGGTATTGAGCATGATGATCTAACTGGTTATGTATCTACCTCCCAGTACTTTCATCTAGTCTGTATTCCCTTAACTTGAGAATGTTGTGGAAACTGGTGTCAAAAGTCTGGCTCATGTCAAAGTATATCTCATCTACTGCTCTCCCCATAGAGCCCATCACATTATCATAGATGGAAGTTAGGTTGGTCAGGCACAAGTTGCTGCTCTTGATGAATCCATGCTGATTGTTCCTGAGTGATCACCTTGTTTTCCTCTAGTTGCTTCACAAGAGACTTTCTGAAGACATGCACCTGTTTCATGTTCTTCCCAGATATTGAAGTCAGGCTGACTGGTCTGCAGTACTCCAGATCCTCCTCCTTCCATTTCTTAAAGATGGGCACAATCTTTCCCCTTTTCTAGTCACCCAGGACCTCACCCAACCTCCATGAGTTCTCAGGAGGATAGACAATATCTCATCTAATACATTCAGAACCCTAGGTTGTATCCCATCCAGCCCTGCCAACTTGGGAGCACACAACTTCTCTAAGTAATCTCAGTAATCTCTGACCTGTTCTTCTATTAGTCTGGGCTATTTATCTTGCTCCCTATCTTTGCTGCCAGCTGCACTCATCATCTGGTAGCTGCTTCTGTTTGTGAAGACTGAAGCAAAAAAAAAGGCATTAAATACTTCAGCCTTCTCTGCACCATCCATAACTAGGTAGCTTTATACCCTTAGTAAGGGATCAATGCTTTCCTGGGTTTTCCTCTTACTTCTGACATACTTGGAGAATCCCTTTTTGTCTTTAAAAACCCTTGCCAGTTGCATTTCAAATCATGCCTAGCCTTCTTGATTTTTCTCTTTGCATGCCCAGGAACTTAGAGCACCTGTATGGGTCAATGCATCTGACCATTTGGAAGTTGGATGAGAGTTATGTTGCCAGTGTAGTCAGAAAAATTGTGGGTTACTAGATTACCCAGTCCTGCTGAAATGAATGTCCAAAGCAGACAGGGACACAACTGCTGGACTCAGGCAATGTTGTTACCAGTGGACTGCAGGCAGAAAAGAAGCCTCTGACTTTGGGAACCAGTCTTATTCTATTCAGGGGACTCAAGTCTGTCTAAGGGAGGCTCAGAGCTTACAATACAAGGCAAGTAAAGTCATCTCAAAGCTTCCCCTGCCCTTTCTTTCAGTGCTGACGGCAAAGAAGGGGGAGCTCAGAGCTGGTACCAGGCTCTCCCCCCAGCTTTCTCTCAGCTGCTCAGGGGCTGGAGCTGACTGCACCTCACAATGTCTTTCAGGAGCTGGCTGCTCTACACAGGCAGTTGGCAGCCTACAACACAGATAGGATAGGGACAGTGCCCCTGGGATGGGGGTAAGCGCTGCTCTGAAGGCCAGGCTTGTGGAGGGCTGGCATTCTGTGAGCTCACCCCAGCCTGTGCCGCAGCCTCCCTCACACATCCAGCAGGAGGGATGGGACTGGCCTGACCTAGCAGCAAGCCCTCATGGCTAGCAGGGCTTTATGGGTGCCAACACTGTTCGCATGGAGGATGCCTATTCTTCCTCAAGGCACCTGGGAAGGTGGAGCTGCTTGAGATGCAGCAGCCAGATGCCACAGGATCTTGCTGCTGAAAGACTGAAGGGACACAATTTGTGTGTGTCTTGGAGTGGGGGGATGAAAACTAAATCAAAGTGAAATGGTCAGAGAAAAGGCCACCCTTGAGCCTTTGTCTCCATCCTGTCCCTGGGGGGGAAGAAAGGAGGATATATGAGTAAAGCTATCTCTGGTCTCAGTTTGGGCCACTCTTTCCCCAGCTGAAGAAGCTCTGAGCACTGAAACAGCCTCCTCTATCTCCCTGAAACATGCCATTGTTGACACTGCAATAACTGCACCTGCCTTAGTGTCCTAGGATTGCTTTAATAGCTGATGCCTGTATCATTGTCTCCAACATAAGGCCTCTAATTTGGGACAAGGTCAGCCCTGAGCTCATCAGTTTGCAGATAAAACCAGGGCCCTGGTGATAAAGGTTTTGGAACCCATAGGCCTCACTAAACCAAACTATGCTTTTATCTTCCATAATGACATCTCATGTTTTTCCTGAGGTGACTGGAATTGAGAGGCTTTAGGAAAAAAGCTTCCCATGTTATGGACTGGAAAGAATAGGGCTGTTTATTGGGTCAGGCTGAACTCTTGTTTGTAACTGTTGGCATTGTATATGACCTGTGAGTGGTGAACAAGAGCATTGTATAAAGAATAATGCCTACAAGTACTGTGCTTTAGCTCCGTTACAATTTATTCTAGACAAAATTACTGCCATACCAATTTATGGTCTTATTTGGTATCAAAACAGATGGTGCCAACTACAAAAAGTACAGGACTACAATACAGTTTGGATGCCAAAGGGAATAAACAACATGCTCTAATTACAATTTCTTCCTTGCTTCATTTCTTAAAATGTTGCAATATAATAAGGGCATATTTTAAACCATGGAACTAATGAGCTGTGGCTAATCTTCATTCTGATCATGTTGTTGATATGTTACACCTTTTCCCTTGCCTTTTTCATTTGTTTTTAATCTGTATTAGACTGTAAACTCTTTGGTATATGGACTGGGTCTACCCATGTGTTTACAGTGCCTAGAACACTAATAAATCCAAAAAAGTCATACTGAGTGATAATTCCTTTGCTCCACAGACTCTAACACATGAAGTTCCTGGGGTCAGTATGGTTTCTTCTCCTTTTCCACAATGACTGCACAGGTGATGGACTGAGATGATACACTGTGTTGCCAGCAACACTATGTTCAGATAACATAGTTCAACCAGCACTGAGATGTGAGAGATGAAATTGGTGGCATATGAGATACTACACAGTGTCTCGTGGAGAATGACATATGAATAAATACCATCTGATTTAAATTCAATCCAGGTCAGACTGAAGTAATATTAACTCAACAGTGATCATCATTTTGAGGAGCTGCTGAGCCACAGCAACTGGTCCTCTACTAAACTTGTAAAATGTGGAACAAGGGCAATTCTTTCCTAGTAAAGGACTTCTCTTCTTCCCCCTAGGGCTATAGGCTTTATGGGTTTCTGAAGCCAGCCTACAGCCGAGTCAGTTCCTTAAAAACAAAAAATATGGCTTACCTTCTGGAAGATACAGTGTCTGGAGCACCAGCACAGCAAAAGTACTGCTTCCAGCTCCCTTTAAAACACAACAGCAAAAGAATGAAGACAAGCGTTTGCCTTCCATTTTATTCATCCCACTGTACCATAGACCTGGGAAAGCTATTGAGTTGAACTCCAACTCTAAATGAGTTTTAAAAACCTAAAACACTGGTGATGACACCTAACAGTCTCTCTTAGACAGTATTTATAAGACCCCCACCTTTGCAATAGTGGGTGCCCAGATGCAGACAGTGCTGTGACTTGAAAAGCCATTTTTACCATGTGCTCATTTAAACCAGTGTTACTCGCACCTGGCCTAAAATGGTTAACCAAGTCGGAGTACAGCTACTGCTTCCTTGCACTGTTAACGTGACAAACTTTTTCTTTTAAGCCAAAGTCAGAAAAGAACATTTTGAACATCGCTAATTCTGCTAAATCAGGACAGCGACAAGAGTGAGTAGGCAAGGATGGGGGGAACATAGCCACAGCTGGTCCATTCACAATGATCCCTGCCTTGCAAAATTCAGGTCTCATCTGACCTTCTGTCATGTCTGTCTTGTTTTCCTCCATTTGTCTTATTATGCCCTTCCCTCAGTGCCAGTTGTGCAAAGCCTTCCCCTTTGCCATTTTACTATTACTGCCTGTGAGATGAGGCAAGAGAAAGTTGTACATGATACATTATTGCTTCATATTTCATGCATGGGATAGCTTTGGGAGTTGGTAATATGAAGGTCTAATACTTCCCACAGCGTATGTAAGCGTATAATATTATAATGAAAGAGTTCTCAGAGGAATAAGCAATGGAGGGCCTGCATTTTGATCTGATTGAACATTATGCATGCATCGGTGCCTGGTGCAAAATCCAGAACTTTGCTGATCTGCTCAGGGGGCTTCAGAGGACTGGGACACACTGAAGGATCCTCACAGCCTCCTACTCTAAGCCGCCAGCAACTTCTCACGCGTTGTCGTACAGCAGAAGTAGCAAATAGACTGAATCAGTACAGATCCAGAACAGTTTGTTCAACCTCAGGAAGGCAAAGCGAAGCTGAATGACAGTACTAGGCTTATTAAAATTTCCCTCGGGATTAAATGCCACAGATGCACCCAGGGAGGCGTCTCCCTGAAAGAAACCAGGCTGCTGCTTCTTGACAGACCCCAGCACTTTCTTGCCTCCAGTCACAGGCCTGGGCATTTCCAGGCGAGGACTACAGCTCCCCCATCTTTGCCAAGCTTTCATGACACTGGGCACTGATGCAGCAGGGCCCTACTCTATGGGAACGTACCCTTTGCAGTAAAGGGAATATTACTCGGAGATAGTAGCAAAAGCCCCTTTTTGCCAATAGCAGTGTCTGCCGTGTAGACTGCAAGCCCATATATCACAACATCCCCTAGAAAGCAGTGCCTGCGCTTGAGTGGAAGAGCAGGGGTGCCGAAGGTCAGAACTAAACTGCTCAGTGATGTGCGAAAAGTTCAGCGCTTTCGCCTACGCTGTTTGTGGCTCTTGCTGGTACCAGTGTCCTTCAGCTCTACGGGCATTAAAACTGAATGAACAGTGAGCAGGCCTCCTCATGCACTACTAGCCTGGCTGGTCCCGCTTTGAGCCCACCCTCCTGGCCTGCCCTGCCCGACAGCGATGCTACACCCATGAAGGTCTCTGGGTGGGGAGCAGAGCAGAGGGAGGGAGCATGCCCACAACCGGGACCTGGGCCTACCCCCGATGAGGGCAGATCCCACTGCCACCCTAGGCTGTGGAGGCCCTGGGCAGGGGGAAGCTGGCCTGCCTCTCACCTTTCTTCTCCCCCATTACACCAGCCTGGACCCCTTGCTGGCCGGGCAGCCGGTGGGGGGCGCTGCCGCGGTGACGTCAGAAAAGCCTCCCTGCCCCCGGCGGGACGCGAATGACGCCACGGGGAGGCTTTTCTGACGTCACCGGGGCACCCATTGACGTTGCAGCACAGGGCGGGGCCTCTCCCCTTCCCTGCCTGCATCCGCTCCTCCCTACCGGCAGGGCAGCGGCGGCTGGCTCCCCACACTACACCGCCGCGGGGCTGGGCTCCGTGCCCCCTCCTCCGTTATGGCAGAGCAAGTCGCGAGAGCCCGCACCGAGATCAGGGTGTGTGCGGGGGCATCACCACTACAGCGTCCCCTGGGGAAATGCAGCTTGAGCTCCCGCGCTGAAGGTCTTCTACTGCGGGAGGCTGCAGCGCCGGGTGCAGGCCTGAAAGCATCAGCCCCCGCGCACTGTCCTGGCTGCAGGCCTGCCGGAGGTTTTTTTCCAAGCCTGCGTGGTGCTGACGGCACGAGGAGCCACGGTCCCGGGTTGCCGCAAGGGAAGGTTAGGTTAGACATTAGGAAAAATTTCCTCGCTATGGGGCATCGGTATACATGGTTCTTAAAGCAGCCAGCGCTTCGAAAAGTTGTGTAAGCGGTATAAAAGTTATAAGTTGTATAAGTGTGTGTGTGTGTGTGTGTGTATAAGTTGTATCTAACAGTTAAAAGTGGCAAAATGCGTGTCAATGCTGAGCAAACGGCGGTAGCGCGCTTTTGCATGAAAATGCCTCGGAGGTGCTTTAGTTCAAAAGCGCACCGCCACCATTTTCTGCGTGCCAATGCGTTTTGCCACTTCTGCAGCTGGACACGGCGCAGCGCAGCATGCATCAGCTCACGTGCAAAACAGATTTGATTCGCTTGAGTCTGCTCCAACCTGACGGACCTCTGGCGTGTCACAGGATGAAAAAGCACATGTATAAATGCCCTTCAAGGGTAGTAAAACACTGGAACAGGTTACCCAGAGAGGTGGTGGAAGCTCCATCCTTGGGAGGTTTCAAAACCTGGCTAGACAAAGCCTTGGCTGGGATGATCTAGTTGGGGATGGTCCTGCTCTGAGCAGGGGATTGGACTAGATGACCTCTTGAGGTCCCTTCCAACCCTCATTTTCTATGATTATCCCCAACTCATTCTGAGAGGTGTTGCTAGTACATTTTGTAGCATCATCTGTGACTATGGTAGAGCAACCCTAATGCTATTGTTACGCATGATTCATAGGATCTTAGGCCCTGACATCCCTAGGGCTTCACCTTATGAAGGATTCACTTGAAGTACAAAGGCACTGTCACTTTTATTATTGTTTATTATTGGCAGCATCTGCCTCACCAGGAAATCCAGACATGATTTTAGGATCAGGAAAATTCATAGGCGTTTAGTGCCATTTCCAGAATGGGGGAGGGGGGGGTACCATTTTACATAGTACTTTGCAAAATAAAGCCCTGTAATAAAAACATGTTATTTTCCAGTCATCTGTTCAACATTCACAGTAAGAAATTCTTAGTATGAGAAAAAGTTACAGATGTGATTCGGCAGTCCTCTCTCATGTTGAGTAGCACTTATAAATGTCCTGTAGTATCCCTACCTCCTTCTCTCTCATAGACACACATACTTGCAGATATTCGCCTTGGGGGAGAAAATTTTAGAAGAAGCCACAAATAGGACGTACCACACGCGCATAGACACACACACATGCAGATATTTGCTTTGGGGGAGAGAATTTTAGAAGAATCTACGAGTAGGACACACACACCATAAACACACACACACTTGCAGATATTCACTTTGGGGGAGAGAATTTTAGAAGCAACAAATAGGGGACACACCACAGACACAGACAACACACACACACACTTGCAGATATTCACCGTTGTTGAGAGAATTTAAGAAGAAGCTGCAAGTAGGACAGAGACCACACACACACACACTTGCACGTTTGCCTTGGGGGAGAGAATCTTAGAAGCCAAAAATAGGACACACACAGAAACAAAACACACACACGCCACACCTGCTTGCAGATATTCACCTTGGGGGAGAGAATTTTAGAAGAAGCCACAAGTAGGAGCTGTTACTAACACTGATGAATGAGATATGTCAAACACCACGGAAGTGGACTGGGAACAGAACCTGGTAAGAATAACTTCCTCAGATGAGTAAATGCTACTACATTTAGGTGAGGTTTGCAAAATCTAGTCCTGCAGTACCATATATTGGATCAAGAATGGAGTGGTGATTTCAGAGAGGGGCTGCAAACTGGATCACAAGATGAGGTACTTAAAAGAGAAGAAGCGGTCCATCTCACAGTCCCTTTTATGAGTCTACTGTCCCTGTGGAAATTACCATACTTAATGAATGTTGTATAGTTAAATGAATGAACTTGGAAGTCAAGAGAATTTATTTCTCTTGACAAGAGAATTTATTTCTAGTGCTCCTCTGGAGCACTAATTGAATAAAAGCTCAACATAGGCCCATTCCCAGGTGGTGCTGAGCACCCTCCAGTCCTACTAGGTGCTACATGTAAGATAAGCCAATCTGCCTTTCAGTCTCACAGCTTAAGTTGTTTTTCCCATATTCTGTGGACAGAGATCATCAACTAAAGTATAGTTAAATTAATGAACTTCGAAGTCAAGCGAATTTATTTCTCCAGACAATGCCACCACCTTCCATTGTTCTTAATTTCCTCTCCCCAGAACCGCCTAGCCACCAAGCTACTCAAACACCTAGTTTTTGCTCCCTTCCCATTCCCCTCCTTGTAATATCTGTTGAGTGAGTGACAGACTTCACCTCACTGGAGGCTTTAGTCCTCTGGGTGAGTCTTGGTTCACTTTCCAGTAATAGCTTCAGTCTCCTTTTCCCATCCTTGTTGGTTTAGATACCTCTGTCAAGGTTTCTAGGTTTTTGTCTCCTTTTCACCTGCTTCTATAGAAGGAGCCTGGGGACATGAATACACTGCAAAATTAAAGTCTGGTTATTGCACACGCTAATTTAACCTGGTAACAGTGGCAATGCAAATGTTTTAGCAGGGACTTCACCATTCTGGAGAATACAAACTCTACAGAGACCAGGGGCCCATGCTCCAATTGCTGCCATGTGTTAAAGCCCATGTTCCTGGATCTTTAGTATGGTTGTTAAGTGTATTTCTAAATTCATCTATCATCATTTTTCCAGTGTAAACATACCCTGTGGAAGAAGCTGTGAAGGACCAACCAAGATCTCTGTCAACTGCAGTTCCCCAGTTACTGCTTTACAGTGTTGGTGGAACACACTGTAGTGGTTGAAAGCTGTGCAATCTTCTTCACTGGAGGTTTTCAGAAGGAGGCCGGATACACATTGGACAGGGATGATTTAGAAATAGCATTCCTGCATTTGTGCAGGGGGTTGGAGCAGATGACCTATAAGCTCCCTTCCAACTATGATTCTGATGCCATAAATCAGCCCCCGTGTGCCTATGTTACTTCGTTGTCAAATCTGAATCTGGGTCCAAGCTCACAGTGAAACTGTCCAGGCTAGTATTGCAGTGCTTAAAATTTACGGACAAAACCAGATGTGTTTTCATGGGAGGTAGTTAGGGAATGAGACTTTTGGCTATTCAGAGCTCATATAAGGAATCCCAGACACTCAGAACAATTTCCCACTTCTCAGTGTCATTACATCCAGGTGCATTTCCAAGTCTACAGCCCATCTTTTCAAGGAAGAAGGAGGGAAAATTAAAAAAAAGCTGATGCCACAGGAAACTCCGGAGAACCATGGATTAGCTTCACGACCTTGAGCATCCAGGTACATCAGACCTCTGTTCGGAACCGCAGGGTGGTCCCAGCCATCTTCCTTTCATAGTCTGCATTGAATCTCTCATTCTGGGCCACAGTAAAGTGATTCTTCCAGTCACCAGCAATCCCTGAGATGAGAAAGAGACAATGAAGGAAACAACAGAGGCCCACATAAGCCAAAGGATCTGCTGGTGTAGGAAACTGCAATAGAGCAGAAATTAATGGATTGAGGAAGGGCTTGGTTCTGCCCTCAGTGGCACTCTTCTATGTAGCCCAACAGATTTACACAGCTGTAACTGAGAGGGAAATCTAACTCTAGGGCTATTGAACAGACACAATAGCCACAATATTCCATACACCAGGCCCAGAGCTGTAGCTCACTAAATGGAGCACTAATCCGATAAAAGTTTAACACGGGCCTGTTCCCAGATGGTGCTGAGCAATCTGCCTTTCAGTCTTACAGCTTAAGTTTTTTTCCCCATATTCTATGGACAGAGGTCATCGAGTAAAATCCCAGTATTTCTGGTAGATATTTTTACAGTGATTTTTTTCATCAAAAGATTTTCTAACAATTAGCTTTGAACTGGAAAGAAGTCATTCAGAAATTGATTGATTAAAATATCATAGAGATCAAGTTTGCAATTTTTTTTAAATACTTTGGGAGCTTTAGGCAAAAGCCAGAGAAAGCAAATGTGTAACACAGACTCCTGATCATTTGACTTATACTGGAAATTGTAATAATCTCCCCAACTAGCATGCATTTTATATTGATTGTTTCATATGTAGTTTTGTTATGGAAATGATTTCTTCTCAGCTTTGTGAATGATATGAGGAGTAGAATTAGTATGGTCCTTATATTATTATTATTATTACTGGGACCAATCAGGAACGGGGAGTCATATGCAACATCCATCCACAGAGTGGTAAATGGTCTCTCTTCCAAAAGGTTTGCCCTCCATTATCCTCTCCCTATTCTGCACTTCTCCTTCACCTCCCCTCCCATTTGTCCTGTCTTTTTAGCTTTCTCAGATGACTCCCCTTGAGACTTTGGCCCACATACTTTTTTTTCTTTTTCTAGTGAATATGGTTCTTGACACAGATACCAGACAGAGACCTGCAGTTCTACCAGCACGTTTTTTTAGAGAACTGAACTCCTGTTTAGCTGTCTGTAGAAAGCAACCAGACTTTGATCAATATTTTTCACTCTGAGGGAATAGCTGCATGCAGCACACATCTGAAAAATCCATCCAGTTAGTGTAGGTGCCTATCTGGGAGCAGAGCCCTCTTGAAAAACTGGCTGTATCTCCTTCATCCATGAAACATCATGGACTAAGCAGACAGAGTATGGTTAGGTGACCACACCCATTCATTTCTCTATGTCTCTGATGAGAAAGGGATTGCAAATTAGTGCCTAATGTCATAAAATTTATGGATACCAGCTCTTCTTCATTAGGAACCAGAAGTGTCACCAGTTTGTTTCTTAAAAGCCAGTGAAGATGGACCAGATAAAAACACATCCACCTTCCCAGGCAGTGCAGGAAGGAGGACTAGATGGGAAAGCATCTTCCTATGACAACTGAAGCAAATAAAGGGTTGTGGTACCCATGCATATCTTCACCTTTGCGCATGAAGGGGGAAATGGCTTGGTCCATCAGGGCACTTGGGACCATCCTGTAATTAGTGCTGAGGTTCTCCTTCATTACTTCAAAGGATGTGTGATGAACAATACTATCCAGAACCTCCTCCATCAGGTCCTTCCCCAGGAACTGCATCACCTTCCGAATTTCACGCTTTGGGTCCTACAGAAAGACAGGCAGTGCTTCATTCAGAGAGGGTGTGGTGGGACCTAACTGCTCACACAGTCAGGTGATCATCAGTGTCACCAAACCAGAAGGCAAAGGGAACCTAGGACTTCCTCGGGATGCTAGCAACCTAAAATGTTCTGTGGTGTCCAAACAAGCCATTCATAAAGACACCTAATCAACCTTGTACCCAACTCCTGCACCCTCTTCAAAATAAGAAAAAAGGAAACTAACAGCTGGCATAGCCATTCCATTTCTCCATCTCCAGAGTTAGCACATTGCATAGGCAATATTGCATGAGCATTGACATTTCCTAGCTTTTGATTGGTTGAGTTCGCACCCTCAGTAATGTTCTTTTAATATAGTTTATGTGTATATGGGGGGGAACAAGAGAGAGAGATCACAGTTGGTTTTTCATTCAACAGTACCCTTGCTTTAGTTAGACAGTGTTGCAGATGGCCATTTTGGAGGGTGCCTGGTTCCATCCTTATCTTCCCCACCCAGCACCAGAACTCATAGGGTGAGATCATCAACCAGATGAGGATCTGTTCTTTAACACCAAAGTATTGCAGAAGCCCAGGGATTAAGTTTTGAGAGCCAACTCCAGTATACCCTCAGAATCAGGCACTTTTAAATGGGGAGTACAAATCTTACAACGATTAATCACGAGTTCAAGGGTGTACCCTACCCATGGATACCTATCCCAATCACTTTGATATGGAAATCTTAGCAGGAGTAGACTTCTATGAGGTTTCAGTACTACCTGCTTTCTACTTTATTGGAAATGCCACTGGAGAAACCTTCTGGGGAGTATTTCAGTGTTTCCAATTGCTTTCACAGCTAATACTAGGAGATACGCAGTGAAAATGAAGAAAACAAAAATAACTGTACCCTTTCAGATCCTTGTCAAAGGTCTGAATTGGGGATAGAGTGAAGAGTGATGCCCTTCAAGAACAATCCCCCTCCCCTTATTCCAATCCTTCCTCAACTTCCCACTGTTCTTCCTGCCACTTCCTAAAGGAGACACTTGTCCTACCTGCACTTCAGTTCCTTTGAGATGTTCTAGGCAGCCTCTCTCTTTGTGTGCCTCAGTTCTAAATGAGATAATCATGCTTCTCTAGGTCACATATGTGAAATGGATATTTTCAAAATTACACAGTAATGGGTGCATATTAGTACTCAAGTTAGAAAGCATGTGTCTGTTCACCTTTTCTCCCAACATGATGGCCTCCTGCCTCCTCCTGCTGTACAGAATCTGATCCATACCACAATCCCTTCTTTTCTTAGAAACCCTTCTAAAGGAAAGAGAGTAAGTGTGGAAGACGTTCAGATGTAGGCTCACAGATTGGGCGTGATATTAACACTGACCAAAGCATTTATATCACCTGACTCTTTTACCCATGAGGAACATGACCACACCCACAGACAAGTTATCCCAGGATAGCAGGCACACTGCTCTTTGGAAGGGTTATAGTTGCCCTCTCACCTCTTTCATGTCCTCATAGAACAAGTAGAGAATGGGATGGTCCTGCCTCTTCTCCCACCAGCCTTTCACGTGGTCATACCAGGAACCAAAAGCAACTACACTTGGAGACAGAGGTATTCAAATACCATTAAAGAAAGAGTATATTAAGGGGTGGGGGAGAGGGCAAACTGTCTGCTGGAGTAACTGTTGAAGTTCATCGTGTACACATATATCCAAAACCATGTGTAAATCTGGAGTCTACAGAAATGCCCAGTTCTGCTCATTTGCACACATTCAGGCAAGTTCATTGCCTTGCTGGCTCCAGTCAGATTATAATCCTTATCTATTTTTCCATGACTAGAACAGAAACTAGATAGTAACTAATATTGTGTGACTACAACTTAGCTTTTGTCTCTGGCTGATGTTGGTGCATAATGAGTCAGGTCCATGGAGCTAAATCCTTGAGTGGCATCCTTTCATTTTAATCTATAGGTACAAATTAGTAAGACCACATTGAAATCAAATGGGCCAACTTCTCAGCTGGTATAAATGACCCTGGGTCCTGTCAAGTCAGTGTAGCTATGCTGATTTACAGTAGCTAAGACTCTGCCCTTAGGTTGTACTCATAAAACATCTGAGTCAGTGTATCCCCTGGTATATGGATTCCCCTGAAATTGTGTTCTGTGAAGGGAAGCAAAGATTGAATGAAGGCTATTCAAACCAACTGTTATAGGAAGAACATTCTCTTCCTCAGATCCCCTCAAATTCCTAGGGAATCAAAGGAATGCTTAAAGCATGCAGCGTGGATATTTCTAGCAAGAAGCAGAAGCTCATCTGGGCAATTCACCTACAGCTGCAAGTCCCTTTCCTTTACATTTCAAGAAATAGCAGTTTAATCATCTGGGAGCACAAATTCATGACAGACATCAGTCTTACCTTTGCCCTCCATGTATTTCTCAAGGTATTCTTCCCAACTCCCAGGGTGTGGATGCATCTTGTTCATCAGGTCAAAGTGGTAAAAGGAGACAGCTACATCCTTGGCATTCCGGGCGACATAGATCACCTGGGGCAGGGAGAGGAGAAGAATCAGTGTTGCCTCTGTGACTTACAAGGCCTCTAGAAGTGGATTGTCAAAGGACCCTCTTTTGGAACCCTTAGGCTTCTGTCAGAATCCCAGCCCGACTGCCAGGGATATCTCAGCTGTGGCTCTTGGCCCCAACAAAGGCCATCAAGTGTGAGGGTGCCGCTGAACACTGAGGCAGGGCTCCATAGTGTCAAGGACTGGGCACAGGACTGAAAGCAGCTAATCCTGGCTTTCATCCGAGTTTTTCTATTGCATTCTTCTGTGCTCTTAGGGTTATCTCTTCTCTGCCTCTCTTTTTGTTCTGGGGGTAAAGCAAAAACATACATTTCTGTCTTTGTAACTCAGTAGCCCTTGGCTCTGAAAGGCAGAAACCACATCAACCCCAGTGGGATAAACTTTCTCTTCAATGCAGCAGCCAGCATCTAGATTGTACACCCAACCCACATCCCAAGCATATCCAAGTACTAAATGTCTGCAGTAACTGGCATTACTACACAGTATCATCCCCACATGGCTTCATGGTGATGCTGACTGCACAGTAGTTCATTACTATTGCGCAGTAGCTTGTTACAATTCATGCCCCACGATGCTACTGTTCAGTAGTAATGAGCTACTGAGCAGTAAGTATCTCGTGTAGAGGCAGCCCCAGAGTCATACCTGTTCCTTTTAGCATCAAACATATGCTGCTTCTGCTAGTACTTCAACTTGACCTGAAGAGCTACCATGGCTCAGGAGGAGGGAGCTGGACTATACTTCAGCGTTTGCATCAGGACAGAATGGGGAACTGAGTAGCACTTTTGGAATCATATTCCACCTTTGGGGAAGTCTGGGAAACTCTGATGAAAACAATGCGGTGATCCAGGGAATCACAGTATACTCCCATCAGCCTTTTCTCTAGTAGGCCTGAGATTACTGCAGCTGGTTACCTTGCAGCCATTCTCCCAGAAGGACTTGGGAAGAAGATGGACTGGGATATGGGTCTTCACCAAGCGAGGAGATGGCATCTTCGACAGTTGCTCTGTACCTGTGAAGTAGAATTTCAAAAGATAATTCCTGAGTAGAGACACAGCAGTAAAGGTAACATTTTCAAAGGCACCTCAGTGACTGAGTAGCTTAAAATACATTTTCAGAAGGGACTGAAGCAAATGTCTCACTGAAGGTGAAGAGCTGAACCCACATCTCCAGACCAGTGCTTTATCTACAAACCTACCTTTCCTCTCCTAACCTGTAAGTCTGCATCAAGTCGCTGATCCATGTGTTTGCACTCCTGCAGCACTAATGCCAGACTTACCTGCTGGCATTTCTCCAGGGGCAGCAAATTCCAGCATGGGCACTCTGTTGACAATTGCATCACGCTTGCATTTTTCAGCATTGCCATTGCTCAGAATCATGTCCACAATTTCACTGATCCATGTGGTGCCTGGAAGCCAGACATGAGAAGAAAATGTCAGTCAAGTATATGGCTCACCTATTCAGAAATAGAGAGGCCCCGATCCTGTCTCAGCCATCCTAAACAACCGCAGTCATGATCATTTAGTCCAGAGCTAGTATCTTTTGTATTCTGGCTGCTTCTCATGTATTAGCTTGAGGGTGGGGAGTGATGAGATCTCATTAGTTTGTCAGAAAACACTACAGCTTGATGTACGGCATTCTCAAACAGTCACCCTGGGAAAGCACCATGGGCAATACAGATGAGTCCAGGGTCCAAGTGAATGGGGTGGATTCTAATGGTTGATTGGCGAGGAGGGTGCTACACATCACACTGGAGAGGCTCTGACATATTAACACTAGCAGCAGCTGTGAATCAGTGGAGCTGGTTTTCTCTCTCAAATTGAGAACCAGGTGGGGCTTGAAGGCATATCCGTCAACATTTCCAGCACCAGGCTTCACATGCTGCTTTGGCTCATAACCATTAAAGCCATGATAACTCACCAGATTTGGGGTATGTGGCTATCACAATGTCCTCAGGCCTGCTCTGGAAGTTGTCGATCCTTTCCCAATTGAAAGAAAATGCATAGACCATTGGGATGTCGTGGACTAGCCGCCAGTCCTGCCGAATGTAACTTTCTAAATGAGACATCCTGCAAGGGGTAAAATGTAATAGGATGTAACCAGAGTGTAATCAGAACAGAAACAAGAAGGGAGAGCAGCTAGGTGAGATTATTATTCATCTACCCAGTATTTCCAAATGCTGAGAGGAGCATGGTAAGGCACTTCTTTTATTGCAGTCAATTGCCCATCCCTGCTCTCACTGGTTTTGTGTGTGTGTGTGCACTCAGCTATTAAAAGCAGGCGCAGCAATGGCATTTCCATGCTACACCATATTTTTTAACTCCAGTTTTTCATTACAATGCCATATGAAAGAGGCCATCGTTCAGCTTTCTTACCCTTTAATTTATTTGATACAATCTTTTTCAGGTCTCCCTTGTCAAAAGCAAACAGCCTTTCTCACACAATAAAATAATAGCACTTTTTCCACAGTGCCAAGGTAACCATTTCTAAAGGCTGGAAAGGGGCAAAGGAACCAATCACTGCAAGAGGCTGAACCCATTGGGTGTTCTTCTGTGGTAGAGGTCAAGTGTAAATAATCTAGGGTATAAATTATGGTTACTAAGAAGGTAACCATATGGTAAAGGTACAAGACTGGGACTCAGAAGACCTGGAGTCTGTTTTCCTATGTGTCCTAATGTAGATCATAAACTCTTGTGTACAGCCCAGTGGGGCTGTGAATTAAGTGAAGTTCTCAGATACTACCTGGGTAGAAGTAGCACAAATTATTTACTATAACACAATCTCTGATCTTAAGGTTAGTTTCCCCACCCCTCTGTGAAGATGCAGGTTTGCAAACTAGCTCTTGGTATGCACAGCTATAATGAACAGCTGGATAGAACTGCAGAGGTGCACCATCTCTTTGCTGTGGTTTTTATTTCAAAAGGTGCCATTTCTCTGATCAGCTGCTTAGACCACAGATGAAGTGAACTCCACTTTTTTAAGTGAAAGCCAAAGTAGAGGGCTTCACAGTTGATCCTTCATTCAGCAACCCTTTGCCCATGCAATGGGTTGCAAATCCTCCCTAAATGAAAAATCTGTCTGCAGTGGTATAACAGCACTTCTTACAAGAGATAGCTTTACTTTGTGCAGGTTGCTTCTTAGTGCTTTCACTGAGGGAAAATGAATGACAGTACTTTTTAGTGAAAAAAATCTCACTACAGATTATGTAATTCAAGTTTCAGAATGATTACTAATTTGTAAATAAAGAATAACCAAACAGCCAATAAAGCTAAATTCTCTGCTGTAATTTAACATATCACATTCTATTTTCTGCACCCAGAATGGGTCAATAATAAAATGATTAGCTATGCAGATGTCATGAGCAGTGCAGAAAGACTATAAGGAATATGATCAGAAGAACACACAGTACTTCCCTTCCCTCATTGCAAAACGAATGTTAATAAGCAACTATTAGTAGGGAAACCACACTGATGAAAATTAGTGATAACTACAGCTGAACCTGTAGGCAGATATCTGTGTAATGGGTCAAGAGCTGCCTTTGAAACACTCTCGAATGATCAGCTATGTAAACTCTTATCGTCTCCTGAAATCTGTAAATGACAGCAACAAGCAGGACTTATTTTCCCTGAAAAGAGTAAATAAAGAATAGTTTCTCTTCTGGTCAAAAAATACCAGAGTGTAGAAGCTCCTGAGCAAATAAAGTCAAATAGAGAGAGACAGAGAAAGAGAGACAGATGCTAGAAATTAGGAACCAATTCACCATTTTGAATCTTAAATTCACATAAATCAGCAGAAAATTCATATAGTCCTGGCCCCTTTCCCAAAACATCAGCTTGGACCCCACAACTCTGACCGAACCAGATGCTCCAGACTACATTGCAAAACAAAGTATAAAACCCCTTCTGTCTGACAAATCCATTTTATGACACGCTCATCTCCTTCCCCTGGGCACCCAGCTCCCCTTACAAAGTCCAGAGACTGTGCTGTGCAGGCTTTCAACACCAGAATATTCAATCTCATATTTTACCCTAAAAGCCCAGGCCTCCTCCTGGGTTTAGACCCCACCTCTCCAGGAGATGCTGCTCAGAGGACTTCTCTGCTCTTCAGTCTAGTGACAGCAGAGATGGCAAACTTCTGGCAACAGCAGTGCAGACTGTCAAAGCTTCTCAGTTACCTTTATCTTCTTCCAGTGGTGTTCCTCTCAGGGAGAAAGAAAAGCTGTGTGCAAAGCAGTAAGTACAAGGAGAGGGAGGGATTGGGGAGGTCCTTAGGAACAGCAAGAAATTCTTTGGAGCACAGCCAAGGAAACAAAAGGTCGCAGTTACATAAGCCATGGGTTAGAATAGGAGGAGCCTAGGAATAAAGAAAAGTTGGGCTGAGGGCCAGCAAGGAACAAATCCAGCTTGTCAGGCAGCTGTCAAATGAGTTCAGCTGAGAAAAAGCAAAAGCTGGACTCACTATGTTTTCAAGGCTGCTCCAAGTTGAGGGGTGAGGAGTGTATGTTTTCTCTGGGGAACCATGGGGGCTGTTGCAGGTCACATTACATAACTAAAAGGACATCATCTTTTCCCAGAGACTGTTGGGAGTGATGAATGTAGTAGGAGTCCAAGTCAGATGTGCAGCTTGTAGGCTGGTGCGTCTGTGCAGGGTACGTGAAAGAGTTTCAAGGAGAAGATGTACTAGCTGTGGATGTACTAGCTGCATCTGGTTCTTAGAGCTGATCTTTCCATTGAGTGTGAACTCAAAGCAGTGGCTGGTTCTGGCAAATCCTGAAATCTCTGGGGTAAAACATGTTAGGTCTAACTCAGTTTTTCTCCTAGATATTTAATATGAACTGAAGCCATGTCTTATTATGCCAGGCATCTGTGCCTTCATACACTGCACTGCTCTATACAAAGTCCTTCCCAAACCGGAACCACTAAAGCCATATTTGCATGGGATTGTGAGTATACTAGTTAGTATCAGGGTGAGTTAAACGGCGTGCTCTCTCAGCAGTGCTACTTACCTTGCCTGAACTTCCATGATGACAAGGCTATGCAATGATGTGAGAATCCCAGCTCTCATTCAAAAACAAAGTAGCCAGTTTAATTGGTCACAAAGGAAACTTTGAAAGCATGACAGGGAAACCGACAGCAAATAAACAGAACTCAGCAGTTCTTTAAACCCCAAGGTTTTAAATTTAAACCCCATGGTTTTAAAAGCAATCTTCTGAGTTTTGAACTCTTCAGAAGGTCCATATCAAATATGCATTACTTGGGTTGATATGTGTTTCAAGGTCATCTGGACAATCTACCTAATACAGAACTCAGCTAACCAGTATGCCTTGCCATAAGCTAAGTATTAAACCCAGGTCCGATCAGAAATGGCTGCCAATTTCTTGTCATTTACATGGCTTTCACTGTACCAACACTGACCGCAGTCAGTGGCTCAGCGTCAGCCTGTCTGAGAGACGCTTCTCTGTCTGCCACAGTTGGAGCTAGGAGAGATGTCTGGGCTGGGAAAAGAGTTGCTGATGACATGGCATGCTTCACGATGATGTGGATAGCTTGGATCTGCAGACCCTTCAGATGTCATCCAGAGCCCAGAGGCATAGTGATCTTTTTCAGCACTGGGATCATGGGGGAGGGGGAGGAGAGGATTATACTGATCACTGGTGAGCTGTGGGGACGGAGGGGGAACAGAGTGTAACCTGATGGGACAGCAGCTGCTGCTGCTGTGGCTACTCCTGGAGAAGTGAAGACTCCAGCTGGTGCGGCTGAGAAACAGGCAGTGACACAGGCTCCCTGGGGTCCCTCTTCTTGCCCTGTTTTTTCTTCCTTCCCCATCAAGGGCACAGGGCTGCATCTTCCATGGAAAAGTCTTCATAGAGGTGGGCACCATTCTACCCTCCTATCCCCAAATACATTCCTGGGTGCAGGGTCTGCACCGGCCCAGTTCCTAGGACTGAGCAGCGCCGAGCTGCACCTGCTGTGGCAAAGACTCCTGGGAGGAGGGGCCATTGGTGTCCCCTCTAAGCTGGCATCCTAAATAGATGTTAGAGGAAGCAATGCTCTAAAAGGCCTTCAGGTTGGAAGGGTCCTTATAGCACATTGAGGGGAACTTGAACAGAACTCACCAAATCTTCTTTGGCCCAAGTATCATCTCTCTCAGTGGTTCTCAACCTTTTCAAAGCACCCCTTGTTAGATCCAAGGCACCCATCAGAAAATTCCAGTTCTTAGTTTTCACTCATTTTTTGACTACAGAAAAATAATAAAGCCTTTACCTGGTGGGAAGAACTCAGACAAACCACATCCAGGCAGAGTGGTTTTATCATTGGTATGTAATTGGCTTGTTGGTCTAAGGATATGTTTCTTGCTTTGGGTGTAAGAGGTCCTAGGTTCAAATCTTGGACAAGCCTACATTTTCAGTTGACTTATGGCACTCACCCAGAGAGTGGTAGTGGACTGGTTGGTTTTGACCTAGAGAAAAGTAGGCAGTGGAGTCCCCTAAGGCTCTGTCCTGTGACTGGTGTACTGTTCAATATCTTCCTCGGTGACTTCAGTGAGGAAGTCGAAAGCACCCTGTCCAAGCTTGAAGACATCACAAAACTTTGTGGGGAGGCCCACAAGCTAGATGACAGGCTGGGGAAATGTGGGAACAGAAAGATAAACAAGGTAGAAACTTTAAGGTAAGTGCCATGTGTTGGACCCAGGGAAAAAGAGTCATCAGCACTCCTATAGCCTGAGAAGTACCATACTGAGGAGAGGGATCTTGGAGTTGTAGTCAGCTCCAAAATGAACATGAGTCACCAGTGTGATTAAGTAATAAGTAAAGCTAACTTTTGTTGAATCCTGCCCCCTCTGGGTGTTGTAGTGTCCCCTATACCCCCTGGTTTATGCCTCTAATGTTCCCAGTACTGTTCTCTCATTAAAAGGTACATGGTTAAGTCCCCATTGGTGGCCTGGCTCTGCTCTATAGGGGGAGGAGAGTCCCTACGCCTCCCACAGCGCTTGTGCACCTGCTCCGATCCCTTCAACTGGAAAGGGGGTACCTCTTGGAGTACCGCCTGGGTTATACATGTTTGTACACCTAACAGTGCTGGCACCCCACAGCACCCTTGACAGGATTTCAAGGTACAGTGGAGTGCTGCAGCACCCTGTTTGAGAATCACTGAGCTATCTAGAAATCAACCTCCAGCTAGGATCCATAGCCTCCTACAACTGCAGAGTCTATTAATTTCTTTACACTTTAATTTTTTATATAAATAAATCAGTTCTCTTTAGACACTGTCAGCATCACTCCCATAATGAAGTCAAGTGCATCTGTACCATGGGAAATGAATATGAGGCACAAAGATCA
Organism: Crocodylus porosus; assembly: GCF_001723895.1. Lineage (NCBI taxonomy): Eukaryota > Metazoa > Chordata > Crocodylia > Crocodylidae > Crocodylus > Crocodylus porosus. The sequence continues at coordinate 23,940,355 of NW_017728912.1, read as the reverse complement.
TTTAAGTGTTTATTACAATATTTCCCAAACTTTTGATACCTGGAGCACACTTTTTTTCTGGATTAAAGTTGGTGGCACATTTCACTTGCATGCCCAAAAAGAGATAGATAGATAGATAGATATCAGCACTGGTATGATTTCCTCTGGTGGGAGAACGGAATATGCTATATGTTTTGAAAAATGGATCTATCTATCTATCTGTCTATCTATCTATCTGTTTTTCTATCTTCATAAAAATAAAAAACTGGCTCACCAGTGGGAACCAGCTGTCCTCACTGCTTGGAAGGGAAGGCGCTGGCTGGCAGGGTGTAATGAAAGGCAGCAGACAAGTTGACTGATGCCTTTTCACACCTCCTATCCCACTGTGACCTCTCCAGCGTTCAGTAATGGGGTTCCACCAAGGGCAGTCAGCATTCAAGATGGTGGCTGCCTCCTCATCCCTCTTTCCCATTTGGGCCTCTCCACTGATCAGAGCCAAGGGGCAGGGCTGCCACAAAATGACCGTAGAATAAGAACTTTATGCCATGATCAAACCATGAAAAGTCCCCCTGTGATTTAGGTAGACCCACTACTGAAAACCCACACCATGCCTATGCCTGTGTAACAAGTACAAGGATCTACTGGATGTGGACTTTAGAGCCATATGGTCCTGGTGTATGCTACAATGTTTTACTGACAGGAATTTGTTTGCATCTACACAGAAAGTGCCAGTAAGCAATAAAATCTCATATAACAAGGGGTTAGGGTCATAAGCCAAGGGGCCAAAAGGAGGGAACAGGTCAAAGGTAAAGAAACATTAGCACTTGGTAACATATGGTGCCTGTAGATGTGCTGTGAGGCTGCTCTGATGCACTGTAATTACAGCATGTCAGAGTTGACTTGATTAATTAAGTCTGCTGTGGCATGGTAATGACCACACTAAAGCCAGCCTCCACATTCCTTGTATCAGCATCCCTGCGCATCAAAATGGTGTTGGGAATGTTTTAACTGAAGTGCATCAAATGAGCTTTAGTTCAAGCACCACTGCCACCATTTTGAAACGTGAGGATTTCATAGATTTCATAGATCTCATAAACATTACGGCTGGAAGGGACCTGAGAAGATCATTGAGTCCAGACCCCTGTCCCAGGGGCAGGAAGTCAGCAGGGGTCATAGGATCCCAGCAAGATAAGCATCCAATTTTCTCTTGAAGGCATTCAAAGTAGGTGCTTGAACCACCTCTGGAGGCAGTCTATTCCAGACCTGGGGGGTTCAGACAGTAAAGGATGCTGATACACAAGACGCTGTGGCACTTTAATTAGAGTGGCTCTGAGAGCCGCTCTAATTAAAGCACCCCCTGCAAACCACAAAGCACATGTAAAAGTGCCCAGCACCTGAATTTCCCCAAGGGAAATTTTTAGAGGTGTCCCCAAGCAATCCTTTAGTCCCTAGAGGACTCAAACAGCAGCCTACAGCAGCCCCCCAGTGTGAGTCCAGATCCTTCAGTCCACAGTCCTGGCTGACCAAGCCAGTGAGATCTCCAGCTCCACTGCGCTCCTCTGCATAGGGCTGACCAGGTGCCATGAGCACGCTGTTCTCTTCCCCTTGCTCCTGCCACAAGCTTCCTCTTCCTTCTTCTCTTTCTCCCCAGCCCTTGGGGGTTTCTGAGAGATGCAGTCCAAATTAATAGTCAGCACAACTCTGCAGACTGCCCCCCGGTTCCTTCTGCTGTTACACACATGTCATTCACATTAGTTTCTTCGCAACCCCCACCACCCACCCACTCCAGGTTTAAATTTCATCTCCTTCCTGACCCCATGTAGCCTGATCAAATTTCAGTACCGTGAGGTATGTGCATGTACAGCGATGTCCCTTCCAGAACCTTCTGCAAGAAAAGACCTTTTCACCTGTTGACCCACTTAGGAAAGTAAAAGCATGCAGTGTAGAAGGGGCAGGAAATCCTGAGATGAATGCAAGCAGCCAACATCTTGTCTAGCAAGTGTTTGACTTCATCTCACTGAGGGTTTGGTGATGTCCTTCAGTGAAACTTGGGTCTCTTCCCAGTAATGACAACTGGCTTCTTTACCCAGCCTTTTTGTGGAAGCCTCTTTATTTGCTCCTCCTTTCCAACAGCTAGTACAGGTCAATCCTGGGGATATGTCTACCTAGCAAAAGGAAGGCCTGGATGTAGCATGTACTAGCTGGCACAAGTAACAGCAGGGCAAATGCCATGGCATTGGCACAGTAGCAACCAGAGCACAAGCCTTCCAGTGATTCTGGCTGTAGCAGGTATTAAAGTCTGTGTTGCTGTGTTACTGCTGTTGTTCTTACTCCTAGTGACCAGATTAAGATAGTACATGTACAGTCAGATCTTTGTTTTACAGTGTAGACACACCCTGCAGTAACAACTGTAAAGAAGGACTGAGTGGGTGATTAGCAGAATAAACAATAGGGGTGAGGAGGTCAGCCACATGTGCCCCAGTGATGGCTACTTCATCACTAGGGAACCTGGTTTTCTCTGATTTAAGAAACAATCCCCAGTTTTCCGTTAAAAAATATAACCCCAAATCCATATTTTTCTGTGATTTAAATGAACCCCCTACACACAAACTATATACCCCCCCACACACAGATAGATAGATAGATAGATAGATAGAGTGATGGTTCATTTTAATCATGGAAAAATGTGGATTTGGGGTTACTTTTTTAACCAAAAATTGGGGATTTTTTTTAAAACACAGAAAACCAGGATCTCCATTTATCACCATACCCAAAGCCTAGGTCCATGCCCAAAGTGAGGCTGGCCAGAATACAGTCCAGTAATCAACAAGGGGTGAGGTAATATAGGATGTATTTATATGGAAGCTAACTAGAGTATGAGCCTACTCATACTCCTACTTAGGACATTCTAAAAGAATCCCAGACTCTTCAAAGAAATTCCCATTTCCCAGAGTCACAACATATTGGTGCCTGCCACTGGGATGGAGACATTTCCTAGAGTCTGACCTTTGGTTTTTCAAGGAAGGAGGAGGAAAAAGAAAAATTGTTGTCATAGAAAGTCCCATGTAGCTCTGGTTTGGATGAACATCCTGACACACAGAATCCAGATACATCAGACCTCTGTTTGGAACCGCAGGGTGGTCCCAGCCATCTTCCTCTCATAGTTTGCATTGAATCTCTCATTCTGGGCCACAGTAAAGTGATTCTTCCAGTCACCAGTAATCCCTAAAATGAGAAAGAGACAATAAAAGAAACATAAGGAAACACGTGAAGCAAAGAATCTTTTGGTAGAGAAAACTGTAATAAAGCACAGCCTTGCTGACTGAGGAAGCAGTTGGCTCAGCCCTCAGTGACACTCTTCCATGAAAAGCCAACAGCAGCCCCAGCAACACTGAGATAAGTATGTTCTTTAGACCTCTACCTCCACCTCAGCTCCGCTGGAATTTCACTCCATTCTTCAGCACCCAGAAAGGCCTTTAAGTCCCCAATTCCTTAGACACAGAAAAAACAGACCTAGTAACTGATAAATAACAGCTTAACTGATCACAGCAAACAGCCTAATGGCATTAGCTCCTGTCCTTGAAATAAGAGACTAGGGTTCTAGGCTTATGTTAGCTGTTGGGAGGCTGTACTCATGTCTCTCTCTTCCCAAGAAAGTGGTCTGGGCTGCTTTGTTCTTTCTAACCTTCTATTAAAGCTAAACTATTGAGTGGAAAGGTATGTAAGAATCCTAGAACTAGAAGGAGAAAAAACAAGGTATTCTTACTTGGCAGTTGAGTGTGATAGGTACTCCTCTGGGAAGTAGGAGGCCTAGTTTCAGCTCCCTATTGTCTATGTTATTGGTACACTTTATCAAATAATTATTTAATGGTGGGGGAGAAATAAAGAGCCACCTTTCAAAGCAGTGTAGAAAAGAAAACCAGATGGGAAAACAACTTCTAATGCTAACTAAAGAGAAAATGATGTGTGCTCATGCTCTCACATATGTTCACTTTTGCGCATGAAAGGGGAATATCCTTGTTCAACCAGGAAACCAGGAGCCATCTTATAATTGGTGGCGGGATTCTCCTTCATCATATCAAATGATGTGTGATAGACAATCCTATCCAGAACCTCCTCCGTCAGGTCCTTCCCCAGGAATTGCATCACCTTCCGAATTTCACACTTTGGGTCCTACAGGAAGACAGACAGGCAGTACTTCATACAGACAGGGTGTGGGTGGACCCAGTTGATCACCCAGTCAGGTGAACAGTGGGCACATCTACATTTACACAAGATGCTTTACCGTGCAGTTGCCTAATTGACTGTGCAGTAAAGTATCACTGTCTACATGTACCAACACTTAGTGCTCAGTCAGTTAGTCAACTGCGGAGTTAATTTGCTACCTGTAAATTAACTGCATGGTTGTGACAGCATGGAGGCAGCTGACTGGGAGCAAATTTGCTCTTGGGCAGCCCAGGCAGCAAGAAATAGGAGAACAACCCCCTCCCCTGGAAGCTGCCTGATTCCAAAGAGGTCTTTGAGCACAGATCCCAGTCTGGGACAATGCCCCCCGCCTCGGCAGCTCCTAGCCCCAGCTCTGCTATTGAAGGAGGGGCTGGGAAATTTCTCCAAGCCCCCTGAGAGTGCACGCAGTGCTGGGGAGCCAGCCTTCCACTGCGCTCACCAGATGAGCCGCCTGCAGCTCTGTCTTGCTCCACGCCTGAGCTCAGTGGCTACACATGGCCCTGGGCCACATGCCCCTTGACTCAGCCCTGCCCAACTCCCTCCTTCACCATGGGGAACTCCCGTCTGCAAGGGGAAACCCACCTTTTCCTGCATTTTTCTCCTTTAAAGGAGAAAATCTGAGTTTTTCTCCTTAAAAAGAGAAAATACAGGTTTTTCTCCTTAAAATGGGAACATCCAGTTTTTACTGCTTTTTTCCACGGCAAACAGAAAACCCAGATCCCTGCTGAAAATAGACTTGCATATACCCACAGACAGGTTTTCCCAGGATAGTAGGCATACTGCTCTTCAAAAGGGTCTTGTTGCCTGCTCACCTCTTTCATATCCTCATAGAACAAGTAGGGAATGGGGTGGTCCTGCTTCTTCTCCCACCAGCCTTTCACATGGTCATACCAGAACTCATAAGCAACTGCATTTGGAGAGATATGCAGATATCATCAGAGGAAGTGTATTGGATAATGAGGGACATGTTCTACACTGGTGCAAATCTGCTGAAGTTCATGGTGACCACATATATCTGAAACCAAATGGAAATCTGTACCCAAACAGCTAGTGCTGTTCATTTGTACATATTGGGCCAAGTTCTTTGTTTTGCTGGTTCCAGTGTCAGATTGAAATCTGTATGTATTCATCCATGGCTGGAACAGAAACTAGATAGTAACCAAATATTGCATAGATACAATTTAGGGTCAGATTACCAACTGGTGTAAACTGGGGTAGCTGCATTGAAGTTAAGTGGCAAGTTCCACAGATGCTGTATATCAACATGACTCTTATCAAAGTCCCTGGGTTAAACACTCAGCTGGTGTAAACTGGAATCCCTCCTGGTGGTCAATTGACCAGAATGCCAAGTGATATGAATCAGGAAAAATGCACTGAAATCAAATGGGCCAGATTCTGAGCTGGTATAAATCAACATAACTCCCATCATGTTACCAGATTTGCCCATCACTTTTGGGTGTGCTCATTTATTAGGGTTACATTTCTAGGGTCTTGGTAATTCTATCAATGTGCTGCTTGTGTTACTTGTGTTTCTATACGGAGCTGTATCTCTCTCTTCTGCGAGTCCTCACCCCCAATGAAGCTATCTTGCAGGACTCAATGGGTCTGGGTTCCGCCAGCCACCAAATCAGTCAAATACATAAACACATGCACAGATTAATGTGACATGCCTGACCCAGCTGGGTTGATCAGCATGTACAGGCTGACACCCTCATATGCCAGGAATCAGTTCATTAAGGTAACAATAAAATGCAGTCAGACACAAGCACACAGGTGAACAGAATACCTCTGAATCAGGCTGGATGTCCAGCTGACACCCTTGTCAGTTCATTAGGGCACGTCTGAGCCAAACTGAGTCAATCAGCCTATACAGGCTGATCCCCTTATGTGTTTTAAACTCAACACGTCCCAATCTTTTGCTCTAACTGTCTTAGCAGTGGTAGCCTCTTGATGAGTGGACCCCACAGTATTTTGGGGCTTCACACGGATCTTTAGCTTAGGTGAAAGAAGTGTTGCTGCAGAGCAAGTAGGGAAGGGGAAGTAGAGAAGGAAAAATATCCCCCGTTATCACCAGTTTGACTATAAAAGTTATTTATTGCTAAGTATATGAAATTTATAATGGTACTAGTAATAATAGACATGCAAGAAAAAACAAACAAAAACAACTACAATATTACTCTGGTTTAATTGAGTATTTGGGGAAACGTAACTTAAGATTAACTAATAAAATTTAGGTTCAGAAAGCTATCCCTAGAGAGAAAAAGAAAAAGAGAGAACGAGGGAAAAAGACAAGGAGAGAGTGAGAGCTGGGATCTCACCATACCAAGGCACCCAGGTGATTTGTTGATAAGCAAAGTTCCTCGCACGATTGTTGAAAGTTAAACAGGTAACCAAAAGAGATGATCCGTTTCTCCCAGCTTCTCAAGAACAGCAGCAGATGGTGTTAGAGAGATTTTTCTCTCTTGAAGCACACTGTTTGCTGCTTTACAGGTTTCTTATACCCTTAGGCCAGCCTCTTCAAAGCATTCTTTTAATTGTGTAAATCAAGGGGATCCCAAGCCATAATTGACAGGGAAAATTCTGTTACATAAACAGTTTCAATTTAAATGAATTTCCTTTTTCAGTGACAAGGGGTTATCTGGTTTGGAACATCTTGAGAAACTGATTAACAACCAGGAAAAACATAAAGTTTTAAGGAGTAACCAGACACCTAGGAGCCAGCTTGAAATTATTATGAATACAGAGGATATACTGGAAGGGATACCACATTGTTTCTTCTCAGATGGCCTAGCTATGCTTGTGCTGTGAAGTCAGCATCAGTGTTTTGTATTTTACCTGTTGTGAATAAGCCTCAGCTTAGCATGACTTTCAGATCTTACTGTAGGCTTTTAGCATACTTAAGGGGCTTACTTGGAGAGTTCATAAACTTTGTGGAGATGACTTCCACCAGTCATCCCGGGAAAAGTATGACAGCATTTGTGGTCAGGGCTCCAAAGGGCTGGACGCTGTGATGAACATTTAACCATTGTTCAAACGTTGCCCATACCCCACCTGACTCGGTCTTTTGCCTCAGCATTCCCTAATGTGGCAACTGAGTTTTAGTCAATCAAGTTTAAATAGGCCTCCCATACTGGGACCAGGGAATGTATGTCCTGAGATGCCTTTTAAACTTTTCTTCTGCTTAGTTCTGGTTAGATAAGGTGTGTGTGGGGGTGGGGGGAAATAGAAAAAGTCCTTTGTAAATTCAGCAAGCTGGGTGCCAGGGCTCCCTCAGGAACACAAAGCTGACAGGTAACAATCAAGTCAGGCCACTAAGGGCTGAGACTTGGCCCTTAGGTTTTACTCATAGAACATCTGAGCCAGTAGATTCCCTGATGTGCAGATTCTTATGTAGGGGAATCTTATTGTGAAGAGGAGCAACAATTGGATGAAAACTACTAAAATCGCTAGTCTGAGAGGAGGCCCTGAATTTCCAAAGACATACAGAATATATTTAAAGGACCCAGCACAAATATTCCTAGCAAAAGGCAGAAGTCAGTGTGAGAAGATGCATGTGTGAATACGCATACATGTGAGACTACTCCAAAGCGCTGTAATTACAGTGTGTCAGTGCAGACTCATAGATTTAATAGATTTCATAGACATTATGGCTGGAAGGGACCTCAGAAGATCACTGAGTCCAGCCCCCTGCTCAAGGGGCAGGAAGTCAGCTGGGGTCAAAGGATCCCAGCAAGATAAACATCCAAATGTCTCTTAAAGGAGTCCAGAGAAGGTGCTTGCACCACCTCTGGTGGCAGTCTGTTCCAGACCTTGGGGGCTCAGACAGTAAAGAAATTCTTTCTTATGTTCAGCCTGAAACGGTCATGGAGGAGTTTGTGACCTTTTGACCTTGTCATCCCTTGGGACACTCTGGTGAACAGGCATTCCCCCAGATCCTGAAGTATAGCCCTTATATACTTACAGACAGCCACCAGGTCCCCCCTGAGCCTGCGCTTTTCCAGGCAGAAAAGTACCATGGCTCTCAGCCTCTCATCATAAGGCCTGTTCTCCTGCCCTCTGATCATGTGCGTGGCAAATTAATTGAGCAGAATAATTGAGTCTGCTGGAGCATGGTAATGACCGCATTCCAGTAATTATAACGTACATAAAAGGCAATCAGGTTGGTCAGGCAGGAGCTGCCTTTGATGAACCCATGCTGATTGCTTCTGAGCATGATCTCCCCTGCTTGCCCCCCACAGATGTGTTCCTTGATGATTTTCTCCAAGATCTTCTGAGGACCAAGGTGAGGCTTATGGGCCTATAGTTACTTGGGTCCGTAAGACTCACCTGAGAGGAGAGAGGGCCATGTCATACAGGTGTAACCCAGGCAGTACTCCAAGAGGTACCCCCCCTCCAGTTGAAGGGATCAAAGCAGGTGCGCAAGTGCTGTGGGAGGTGTAGGGACTCTCCTCCCCCTACAGAGCAGAGCCAGACCACTAATGGGCACTTAACCATACACCTTTTCATACTGGGAACATAACAGGCATAAATCAGAGAGTATAGTGGACACTACAACACCCCAAGGGGGCAGGATTCAACAAAGGTTAGACACTTACAATCACTGACAAAACAGGGTTAACAAAATATAAAACACAAACAGCAGAACAAATAATACGGGTTGGTGAAATATACAAAGAGCACAAAATGCAAAATGTCAAATGACAAGGAAATATAAGGCCTTGGTACCTGGAGGGGAGCAAGGGGGGAAAACACAATGGCCCCTTTCCACTGCAAGAAGATTTGCTTCTTGTTAGCTTGCTTACCCCAAGTCACCTCAGCAGGAGCTTGAACTCAGATCTCCTACATGGTAGGCAGGAATGCTGCCACACAGCCACCACTGGCAGCACTGCTCTATGCCTACTAGGGGTCTTGACCTTCCCGGAGCCCGGCCTCACATCAAGATGCCTGGCCTCTGATTGGAGGAGCTGGAAGCAGAGCTGGGAACCCCTCAGGTCACTGCTCAGATCCTTCCGAGACCGGGGGGAGCCTCTCCTGCTGGCTGCAGCCTCTCCCAGGGGATCCTGGAGCCCAGTGGGGAGCCTCTCCTGCCGGCCGCATGCCACACTGCTGAGGGTCCCACGGCTGCCTGCAGGTCCTGCTCTTTCAGGCTTTTCCAGGGCACTGCTCCTGCCCCACTGGCTCAGCTCTTACCAGCTCTGTAAAGCTCCTTCCTTGTTGTCCCTCACTGGTCTCTCCCAGTCAGCCCACACTGTCCCTTTTATCCCTCTCCAGGTGACCCAAGGGGCCAACTGGGACACGGGGGAGTGAGTGTCTGGGGCCTGATTGTTGCAGAAAGGGAACCCCAAGTCCTCCAATTGTCTTTTACCCCTTCAAAATCCCTGGGCCAAATCATTACCAGATTGGTGTGGAAAGGGAATCCCAAGTCCTCCAATCATCTTTTGCCCTTTCAAAACCCCTGGGCCAGGTCACTGCCAGCCAGCCTGTCACACAGGCATAAGACTGGGATCCAAGAGACATGGATTCTGTTTTCTATGGTACCTCAGACTCATTGTTTGACCTTGGACAAGTCACTATGGGTAGTAAACCAGTTTCACTTGATGAATTGCCCAACCAGATAAGTATCATTTTTTACATTTGTGCACAGCTTAAACACTGTGCATAGTGGGCCCTCATGCACTTGAGCCTGATAACCCAGGAAGCAGGGGGCAAGGTTCTAGGTCCCTCTGACCCAAAGGCTTTGAACTTCCATGACTCTGACCTTCTAACATAAAGCTGTAACCAGCAGGCCACAGATTCAACATAACTCAGTACCTGCTTCAGCCCTCCCTTAGAAACTGAGTACTGAACTTTGCATATAGTAGTTATAGCAGGGCACTAAGATGTGCTTGCTCCTTTAAGGGCAGAAGCAGCCTAGCCAGGGAGCCCTGCAGGCTGGGCAGGACACCGCAGCTGCAGGTTGCAGGAGCAACACCCTAATGGGGTAATTAGGCAGCATCTGCAGGCAGCCAGATGACCGGAAGGAGGCAGGGCCCTGGGAACATATAAGCTCAGGGCTGGGGGTTAGCAGGGCTCACACTGTTTAGGAGACTGCCAGGGGAAGACACCCCTGCTTTAGATTGCTACCCAGAGATGTTTGGTCACCTGTACTGTGGCCTACAAGGACAGTAAAGGCTCCAGGACCCTAGAAGGTATCCAGAGCTAGGGGATGCGTTGTTCTAGGGTGAAAGCTTGCCTTCTTAAAGAGTCAGAGTATGGTCTCCATTGTTATTGTTGTGTTATAGCCCCAGGGCTTATGTGCCTGTTATTGTTTGTACCAGTAGTTTGGGATGAGGCAATAAGGGGAGGTAGAGACCCATTAGTGCCCAGTGGGAGGGCCTGGTGCCAGAGGGGTGCAGACTGGGGTCAGAGAGCCTGGAGTCAGAAGGGCATAGCAGATATAGGGGCTGGAAGGCCCAGCTTCAGAGAAGCATGACAGACTGGGGCCAAAGAGCCCAGCACCAGAAAAGTGCAGGAGACAGGAACATGAGAGGCCAATTGTAGAGGCAGAGTTTGGCTTGGGAAAGGGCTAAGTGAGTCAACTGTTTGTATAGCATCCAAGAGGCCTGGGGTGTGGTATAGGGGAAGTTTAGAGCCACACAATTAGCCCATAAGGCTAAAGATGTCCAATGGGCACCATCTTGGAGAGGGGCCCAGTGAAGGGTCTGAAGGCCAGTGCAGTTGAGGGTTTAGTGTGGCTGGGGGCTGTGTAAAGACTCATAGTCATCCTCCCTATGTATTATTTTACCAACAAGGTGTGGCAGGAGAGATAAGAAGGTGTCCTTGGGACAGAGCTGACGTGGTCATGGGGCACCAGGGAACATCAAGGCCATCCCTGGGACCCCCGCCTGCTATAGTAGTCACTGGATTAAATGGCGCAAGAGGTGGTGGGAAGGGGTCTGCACCACTGGGAGCAAGGGTCCAGGGCAGAGCCCAGGATGTCCATTTTTTTTCTTAGAGCATCTGCCATCACACTAATCCAGGCAATTTAAAGCTTATTTGTGTCTTCCTAGCTACACATAGGAAGCTTTCTCTCCTAGCTGCCCAAGTAGGTGTTTTCAAAAGGAGCACCAGATAATGCCTACCCTGCAGCCAGGTGGTTGGAGCAGTGTCCCGGGTTGTCAGAGAAATGTAGGTTCAAACCCCCTTTCAGGCGGGCTGCAGGGCCTGTATCTCCTGATTGTGGGCCCTAGTGGCTCAGCTATTGGGGCTAGACTATGGGAGACCTCACTTATCTTGGGCTTTTGCCAGGTACAGTTCATGACTTACACTTGCCCAAGACATGTGCATATACCTGCCGTGCTAGAGCACAGCCTTATCTGCACACTCAGATACCATATGGAAGCTTATTCATCCACATGGCATATATACAGACAGTGCATAAGCACCAAACAGTCATTATGTGGCTGGGCTACTATCATTTAAGTACTTAAAATGAAGTATTTTGCCCTAAAGCTCTGTCTCAGTTCAATTCTCAGTAAAATGAGAATAATCACACTCCTGATTTGCCTGTTGACACTCATAATCTCGTAGGGCTCTATGTAACTGCAGATTGCAGTTTCTTTGTATAGGACTCAGCTCACCAATCTGGGGCCTTGAATTTGGTTAAGGTCTTGAGAGTCTACCAGAGGGAAAAATAACACTAAGTTACTATAAGCATCCTCCTTAACGGACCCCTCTGCTTTGCACGGGCTGCTTCTTGGCATTTTAATCAGGTGAAAATGAATAATAATATCTTTTTCTAGGCTCATTACTTCCATACAACTGGGCGTACTATAGCTTCAACCCAAGAGCAGGATCACTTCAGTTAGTGGGGTGAATTCTTTCACCCTAGACATGCAAGGCTTGGAGTATAAGACAGCACTTTGTGTTTCTGAATGTTAGAAATATTATTAGGAATGCATAATGAATAGAGTGTTGTTAGAACTGCACAGTTTGCATCTCGTACCTGATAAGTAGAAACACTACCAAGGACCCTTTGTGCTAAAGAATTACTCCCTTTCCTTCTTGGCCAATCTGTCAGCCTTTTCTTATACTAAATCACACACTCCCCCTGACAAATTCACATGCAGATTACAGAAGCTG
>NW_017728912.1:23797193-23841907 GCF_001723895.1 Crocodylus porosus | reverse complement strand
GCAGTATGTTCCCAATATGATGTTATAGAAAGCCATCACTTACCTAATGTGTATTCAGTTCAAGTTGCCAAGCTTGTGGCCCTCACCAGGGCTTGCACCCTGGTCTCTGGTGCCTCTGCTAATATTTATACTGATTCTTGCTATGCTTTTGGTATTGCACACGATTATGGTCAACTTTAGAAACAAAGAGGCTTCCTCACGTGAAGAGGTGCCACGATTAATAATGGTCCATACGTAAATGCCTTGTTAAATGCTTTACAGTTACCTTCTGCTGTTGCTATTATTAAATGCCAAACTCACCAGAAACCTTATAATGATGTTACATGTGCGAATGCTCTGGCAGATTCCACTGCCAAAGCTGTGGCTATTTCCACTCCTCAGGCTACGCCTGTGTTTTTGTCTTTTCCAACTGACCAGTCTCCATTGGCAAGTCTTCACGACATTGCCCTCCCCCAAGATCAGGCTCCAGAACCAGAGAAACATACATGGAGATTGGCTGGACGTTTGTTACACCTTGACCATTTGTGGCGCTCCCTGGACGGCCGCCTGGTGGCCTCAATGGTCCTTCTTCTTCATCTTGCTCACATCCACCATGGCATGGCACATGTGAGCAGAGGGGGGATGGTAGAAGCTGTTAAGTTTGATTGGTTTGCTCCAACTTTTCCATCTGTGGCTTAACAGTACTGCCCCACCTGTCCTATCTGCCAAGCCCATAATGTGGAAAACCCTGTAAAAACAAAGAAGGCAGCACCCCCCACACCTTGGGGACCGTTTGTAAATTTACAATTAGATTTTATTCAAATGCAGAAATGTTGTTCTTATGAATATGTCCTTGTTATTGTATGTAGGTTTTCTGGATGGCTAGAAGCCTACCCATGTGCAAAAGCTGACACCATCACTGTAAGCAAAAAGTTGCTCAGAGACTTTATTCCAAAGTTTAGTATTCCTTTATCCCTAAACTCTGATAGAGGAACTCATTTTACCAGACAGATAATGAAAGAAATCTGTAAAGTCCTGCAGATCCAACAGAACTTTCATTGCCCATACCATCCACAGGCCTCGGGCCACGTGGACTGCTAAAATAGCATTCTGAAAAATAAACTGGCCAAAATTTGTGCTGAGACTCACCTAAAATGGCCAGATGCACTTCCCATAGCCCTTATGAGTTGAGATCTACTGCCAACCGAAAGACTGGGCTTAGCCCACATGAAATTCTAGCTTGATTTCTTCCACAATATGCCTATACTGGTGTATTTTACAGAATTGCTGAGTGCCCCAGGCAGCAACAGTGCATGGGACAGCATTGCTGGCTATGTTGCTGGCAGCACAGCTGGGCTGGCAGTATGATTTTTGCACTCTTCTCTCAAGGTCAGCATTCAGAACTGGTGCCCCAGTGCCGCCACCCTTGTTACTCTGTGGGCAATTTACATTGACTTTATACACTAATGTAAATTCTACCAGGATAGACACCAGCTATTCCAGGGGAGCAGCCTGAAATAGCTGATATTACAGCATCTTGTCATCAAGTAGAAGGCAATAGGCTCACCTATAGCATACACCTATTCCTGGGTAAGCTGTAGATAAACAACCCTTACCCTTGTGTGGGCTGGTTATACCCTTGATTTTCTCAGGATAATTCTATACCAGATTCAAGCAAGTTACACCATGGTGGGGCTATATGTTGTGTCCACTCCATGTTTGCATCAGTGTAAAGATCGATTACATTGGTATAAACATGTTGGGTGTCCAAGCCTCCCTGTCTCCCTGCACTGCCATTCGCCATCTAAAATGGAGCACTTTTCAACCTCTATAGGGAGCTGTGAGAGTTAAAGCTTAATAGGTACCTAGTGCAAAAGTAAAGGGGCAACAGAAGTACTTAGAAAGAAAATACTAACAAAATTTTTTTAAAGACTGTTCCAGGGTACATCAGATTGTCAGACTTCTGTGAGCTTCCCCTGAGCCTGGTGCATAGGTGGAGTAGGATACTTCTGGGATTGGAATAAGTGATCTGATTGTTATCGAATATGTTAACTGTATGGCTCTGGAGAGTGAAATAAGTGCATTTTATTATCACATTCTGCCTCTATCAACAGCTAAGGAGGAGCAAATAACTCTTTTACAGTGAGTAATACAAACCATGTGGGTTATGATGTACAGAAATGAATCCCTTGAACAGGAGATGGGGTTTTAGAAAGGGAAGCCCTACAATTTGATGACTCTGAAACTCATGCTAAGCTTGGGCCTACTCACAAAAGTTAAAATGCAGAATAATAATGCTAACTGCATATTGCAAGAGGATGCAAGTTCATGGCTAGGCCATCTAAGAAGGCATAATGAAGTATCTCTTCCAGCCTATCTTGTTATATTCAGAATGATTTCAAGCAGACTCTTACTTGTCTGGTGTGCAACCATATGAAATGTCTATCCTCGGTTAATTAGTATGGTAAATATTTCTTTTGCAACTAACTTGTGTTTATGTGCAAGAAGAGACATTCTCTGTATGTAATAGATGTCTCCTCCTGATTTAGTATGTTTTTCCTGGCTGTTAATCAGTTTCTTGATATGTTTCAAACTAGATAACCTCTTGTTACCAAAGAAGGTATCTCATTCAAATTAAAAATTTCTGATAACCAGTAACGAGCAGATTTTTCCGGTTAATTACTGCTTGGGACTCTTTCTTGATTTACACAACTAAAAGAATGCTTTGAAGATGCTAAACTAAGGGTATAAAAAGGCAGTAAAACAGCAAACAGTGCACGCACTTCAAGAGCGAGAAGTCTCTCTGACACCAGTTGCTTATGCACCCAACTTACTCGAGAAGTTGAAGAGAAACAGACCGCCTCTTTGTCGCCTGAGAAATCATCACCTTATAGCTAATTACTGGACTTGATTTTAAATACTTGTAGTAAATAATGCCTTTCTGTCACTCATCAAATGAGGTGTCGTGTCAATCTCGGGGCTAGTCCAGAATCCTAGGTTTTTATTGCTAACACAGTCTCACAGCTGTGATTTCAGTGAAGCTCAAATGAGCACTGTACTGTTAAAACACTTTGTTTTCCTCTGTGAAATCAGTGACAGACTGCTTGTTCCCACTCATACTTGGCCAGTTTTTCACACCATTTCTCTAAGTGTAAGGTAGGCAGAGACCAGTCTTCTAAACCACAAACTTCCACCAGATTTTTAAGCTAGCTTTCAGTGGTGCATGCTTTCCCCATGCACAGTTAGTGCCTCTGCAAAACAGCTAACTACAATCACATTCTGTCTCTATCAACAGCTAATGAGGAGCTATGTTCATTCATGTTCATAAGTAACACATTGCTTATGCAGACACTAAACCATACCTTACACTGAACAACCAATCATCAGTTACTTATTGACCATCTGAATAAGCTGTGTGATCAGCTATGAGTTATGAATACTTTTGTCCTCCTTGAATAAGTCAAAGTAGGGTGACCAATCTGCAGTACACATGCCACAGGTAGCCTTTGTATATGGTGCACAGTAGATGATGAGGGAGACAAGCAGCACAGCAGCAAATAGGGCATGGAGCAGAAAGCAGAGCAGCAGATCAGGTGAGGAACACAGGGCATGGAGCAGAAAGCACAGTGGAAGATAAAAAGGGGAGCACAGGGCAGAAAGCAGAGCAGCAGACTAGGTAGAGAAAGGGGCTCAGTGACCTTTGAAAAGGATGTGGGGCTAATTTGTGGCATGCCTGCCAGGAAATGTAGCCCCCACTGGAATAAAGATTAAGATGAAAAGATATAATTAGGAATTTAAGCAAAAGTCTATTGAGGGGGAGACAAAAAGGACCCCAGTGTAGAGGAAAGAAGGAACCCAGGCAGGGAGCCTGGAGAGTCATCCAAGAATCTACCAGGCTTGCTGGCTGCTGGGAACACGAACAACGCCAGGAAGATACTTCAAGTTAGAGAGAACCAGAGAAGTATTTCTGGTTTTGCTTCATAGCCCTGTCTCCAAACCTAATAGTCCTTTTGTTTTTGTGTCTCTGTTTTAGGTAATAGCCCTGTGTTGGCTTTTCACCTCATAGCTTGTCTGGTGGTAAGGGTGAGGTTAGGGTGGCTGGCTGCCACAGGTATTCTGTTTCCATGAGAACTGCAGACCTACGGCATTTTGCAATCCCAGAGCCCCTCTCAAAGCTGGAGGGTCCCTTCTCCACCAACCTGCAAGGTCTGGCCAAACGGGTTAGATGGAAATTTGCTAGGGAAGAGGAGTCTCCCAGGTCTGAGATCTGCTCAGATCTCCAGGAATATGTAAAAGGTAAAAGGGGAGAGATTTCGGGGCTCTGGGGTCACCCTTAAGGCTAGGCTAAGGCAGAATGTCATGCTGACAAAAATACCTTTGAAAGGGATGGTTTTCATTTTCTGCCTTCAGTTTCATAGTTTCTAGGGTCGGAAGGGACCTAAGCAGATCACCTAGTCCGACAGGTTTGTTCCTGGGAGGGGATATGGAGGAGCTGGAGGTATCTGAAACTGACAAATTCAAGAATGTTCCTACCCTTTACACCCCACATTTCTACCCCATATAAAACCCAAGACTCATTTTTAGCCTGGAAAACTTTAAAAGCACAATCCAATGAGCACTAAGTCAATGGGATTCTTTGTCTTGCTTTTGGCAGGCGTTTAATCAGGCGCTAATTTCAGGATAAATCAAATTACCATTTGGAGTTCCACAAATATTGAAGGGCTGCCTCAGTTGCTGTTCCCACTCTGCATGTCATGTAGGAAATGGATTCCTCTCTCCAGAATGGGGTACGGTCAGCCCCGAATATATGAAATCTGGTCTATTTACATAGCATTACAGGTGAGCTCACTTCTTTTTGTCTCTTCCCTTCAGCTTCCTCCAAATGGCAGGCCTGCCTTTGAGCTCCAATGCCCATACTCAGAAAGTCTGCACAGATCCCTGAGTAACTGCTTGAGCACTTAACTTTCTCCCTCTAGAGAACATTCCTCAGTTTCAACTATCTGCCATAAAAACCAAGTTATCATGTCTCTTTAATTGCACGCTCTTGACATAAGAAATGCTGAGTCATGTGATCTAGGTTAAAAGAGGTGAATGCCATATTCCAGTAACATATATTACCCACAGAAATCTTTATTGACATGAACGACTGGTGCCTCTCGAGACTGGGGGGGCACCATGGTGGCGAGCAAGGACTGCCTGCAGCCTCCGGCAGTGGTGTCGGCAGTTGGGGTGGCAAGCGGGGACTGCCCGGAGCCACCGCCAGCCACATTGGGGGTGAGGGGGTGGTGGGTGCAGGCAGTGACCACCCGCAAAAGCCAGTGACGGCGGCCAATCTCGGGGGGGTATGTGCCCCCCCATCCATGTGCCCCCCTATGCATCTCCTAGGCTTATTGGAATGTATTTGCTCACTCTCACTGATAGTTGGAGCCTCTTCAGGGTTTGCTGTGGTCATGTTTTTAAGCTTTTCCGCACCTTGAAGACTAGAAGCACATTTTTTAAAATGACAGCTGGGATTTTCATAAAATTGCTTGCACTGCATTTTTATACCACTCCTGGTAGAAGAACCAGAGTTGGCAGTGCTGTAGTAGGCCCTGAGAAAATTTAAAAAGCTAGTTTTTCAACTGGGCACCTTTCCTAGGTACTTATGACTTACAGCCACACTTTTCCTTTGTACCCGTGGAAAGAAGGACCAAGCCATAGCCTGCTGACCTGGAATATCTACAGTAGTGAGGTATTAAATAAGAGCTGCTGTGAGAGTGGTCTTAAGAAAGCAAATAATGTTTCAGGGCAAAAAAGGAGAGTGTTGACAAGGACAGGTTACAAATCAGACCAGGCTGCCCTCCAAAGAGACCATGATTTGCCTCAGGCTGCATGTCACTAAGCACAGCACTCTGCGAAAGGGCTCAAGCAGGGTGTGCAGGATACAGGGTGCCCCTGCTCCCAAGGCAAGCAAAACCAGTGCTCAGAAAACCAGCCCGCGCACCCACCATATAATACCTGGATGTGGGGTGACTTCAGAAGCTTTGCTTCAGGGGGACTTCTGCTCCTTATGTTTCAGCGTTGTTTCTAAACTTCCCAGACTTGTCTCTGATCAGATTTTAGTGCAGGGAGATTGTATCAGTGCTTCCTTTTTTACTTCTTTGCTGAGGGAGGGCCAGAGTAGACTGGATTTAAAGAGACAGCAGCTAAATAAGCCAGGCACTGACATTCCCTGGACTTTGTCATTCCACTCACGTGCAGTGTGCAAACAGTCTATCTTGAGCAAACTCCAGCGTGGTCCTGTGCAGCAGTTGTGTTTCTCTAAGGCTAGAAATAGACGCTGCCAAATGAAGTGGATCAGCTGTACCTGGACACATCCTGGCACAGCTGATTCACTCAAACACAGTCCCACCAGTCCATCTTGTGGGACAGTGGGCAATATGTTCCCCACTTCCAGATGTGTGCCCCTGGCAATCTCTGGGGCATGTCTCTAGAAGCTGAGCAAGGCTGTCCCCACTTCTCCAAGATGCCCCCTCAGCAATCTCCCAGCAGTCTCTAGATGCTGGGGATGCATCTCTGAAAGTGGGAAAAGGCTTTCCCTGCTTCTAGAGATATGCCCTAAGCATTGGTGATGCATAGGGGGTGCACACTTAAAACTAGGTAGTGCAGGCCATAGTGACAGTGTGGGGCCCAGCCAACAAGCAAGTGCCCCTTGAAGGGAAGTCCTCTATCCCCAACCTGGGACAAAGGGAGCTTACTTTGTCAGATGGGGCCCTGGAATAAAGATCAGGCTAAATGTAAGTTTAACCAGCATTCAGATCAGGCAACAGTAATGCAAAAACATATCCAGACTTGGGAGGAGTTATGTAGGCCAGACTCTGGGACCGCTGAGCTCTTTTTAGTTGTTCGGTACCCCCCGTGACAGATTTACTGGGGCCCGGGGCTGCAGTAGGGGGAGGGGCCCCTTCCCCTCCTAGTGTGGCTGCTACCAAGGACAGGCCGGGCATCTGTGCCCCATGGGGGAGGCTGGGTGGACCCAGCTGACCTGGGGGTGGGGTGGCACATGCCCACTTCTTCTGCCTGCTCCCTGCTGTCCCCACCTCTCCTCCCAGCCGTGCATCCCCTGCCCACCTGACAGCAGGTGGCACAACTTGCTGTCCCACTGCTTCCAGGTGGGCAGGAGACATGCAGCTGGCGTGGAGTCCCCAGGGCAAAAGCAGCAGGGTGGAGAGCCCCAAGCCTGCAGTGGGCAGCCTACACCCGCCCTGTGCACAATCTGGGGGGCACATGCCCCCCCCAATGCCTCCCCTCGGAGGTGCCTGCAGCAAACGAGCTGCCTGTGGCTCCATCCTGTGCCCTATCCTGGCCCCAGGTCCCACCTACCACCCTGGCTAGGCCCCTGCCCCACTCCCTCCCTTACTGTGGGGGCCTCAGTCTGCCTTCCCATACCCCTTTCCCCCATACATTTACCTGCAGGGAGCTGCTCTCCATGCTGACCGGCTTTTCCACACCACGTACATGCGTGCGACCACACACAGGCATGCAGCGCCCCATGAATCTTACTCCCAACAGCCCCAAGCAGCCCTTGCAGGCTAATGCTGCCTGCCTGCAAAGGGAAACCCACTGTTTCCCACAGGCACCCAGGGGGGCCCTAATTGGCAGGGGCCCCTGGGCACGGGCCCCACTGGCCTTTGTGTTAATCCACCTGTAAGTACTCCCAACAACTCAGGTCTGTTACTCCTCTCTAACCCTCCCCAGATTAACAGTCACAGATAGACCGTCATTCATGACTTACATCTATTTACAGTTTCATTGGGCATACTGTATTTCCTCACATCCAAGATGAGGCTTTCTGCCCCACACTCCTCCTCCCAATTCAGCATGAGGAAAAAATCCCCTCATCTTTGATGCAAGCACAAGGCAACAGAGGGCAGGCAGCTGCTGTGGCTCTGGCTCTGACCTGGACTCTGTCCTCTTGCCTGTCCCTCTGCCTCTATCCCACACTACCTCTCACTGCCCATCTCTGCCCCGTGCCTCACCTCCACTGCCTCTGCCCAATGCCCCTGTCGCTGGTTACCGTCCCGTGGCCCACCAGCCCCTGCCTGGCCTGGTAGCAGACCAGTGGCAGCTCCAGCCCTGACTCCAGCTCCAACCTGGGACCAGGGCCAGGGGCTAGGGCTCGGGCTGCCACTGCCACCATAATTACTGCTGCTGGGCCTGTCAGGGGCCTGAGCCAGCATGTGCTCCATGCCTCAGGCTGAAGCAGGACAGGAACCAGAGCTGGAGAATAAGTGGCAGTGGGGAGGGGACAGGCAAGTTGTGAGGGGAGCAACTGGTGGTAGAGGCAAGCGCAACAGGGTGGGTGCGAGGGGGGTTGCTACTGCTTCCACTGCTGCAGCAGTGGTGAGGGACAAATTTAAGATGATCCTCCAAAAGTTAAATGCTACACACAGTAAATCATAACAAATTTATCAATTTTCCATGTCTAGACCCTGATTATTGAGGGGCTCATCTTAAATTTGAAATCACCTTAGATTCAGGTAAATACAGCATGTTAATGAAAAGGGTTGGTCATGAAGACACCCCCTCCTCCAGCTAAGTGAAAAACGTTTGATAAACACTTAATACCTGTTTAACTAGGATGGCCTTCCAGAGATTCAGTCAGGTTTCAATTGTCGCCAGTGAGTACTATTCCTTATGATAAGGGGTTTCAGTCACTTTGTGTTACAATGGTCAAGCCCTTAGTGCTTTACTGCTTAACAAAAAACGTGGACTCTGACCTTGCTAGCCTGTTTTTGTACAAGGCTACTCAGAATTTGTTTTATTACTCAGAACTTGCAGTACACATCTGGGTTGTCTAGTTTGGACCCCCCCCCCCACCATAGAAAGGATGTGGATAAATTGAAGAGAGTCCAGCAAAGGGCAATAGAAATGCTTAGGGGTCTGGGGCATATGAATTATGAGGAGATGTTGAGGGAACCAGACTGATTTAGTTGAGAGAAGAGAAGACAGATGGGGGTTTAATAGCAGCCTTCAACTCCCTGAAGGGTGGTTTCAAAGAGGATGGAGCTAGACTGTTCTCAGCGGTGACAGATGACAGAACAAGGAGCAATGGTCTCAAGTTGCAACAAGGGAAGTTTAGGTTAGATATTAGGAAAAATTTTCTGCCCATAGCATGGGGAGAGAGGTCCTGAAGAAAGCAAGCAGCACAGTTTGCAATCACTAGGTATCTCTGTGTGCTCTGCAGATGACTGGTAAACAGGACAGACCAGGCTAGTGCACAAGCCATGTGTCTGTAGCTGCCTTCTTTAGTAAATGCCTCCTGCTTGAGATGGAACATGATTCATTGTCACTTGACAACCCATACCAGGCTGGGGAAGGTGAATGGATCCCAGCAAAGATAGAAATTGGAGGATTACCATACGAAAGAGTAGCACTCCCACCACCTGGAAGCTATCCTTTTCCACATAGCACAACATTCCCCTGAGACTGAGGCAGAGCAGCACAGCTTTCTACCCAGGGCAGCTAAGATACACAGGGTAGTTGCTGTGCTGGGATAGCACAGCAGCAGCCAGTGTATCACCATGGCACAGTAACCCACCACTGCTGCCCTAGTTGCCCCCTGTTATGCTACTGTCTGGAGGTGCCACCTGGAGCAGGTGGAATAGCTCATATTTATGGAGCCCGGTTGTGGAAAATTCTCAGTGTCCATCTGACAGTCAGTGTCTCAAGTCTTTTTCCTTGTCCCAGTAGCACTGGGATTAGGAGGTTAATATGGCAGTCAGGGTTGGAAGCCCAACACTGATTCTTTCTGCAGCTTGCGGGTTGGGCACAACCACCCAGGACTAGCCTGTGTGAATGCCTGTAGGCCCCATGTCTGGGTAGTGCATGAGCAGGGATTTTTATTCTCCTGAGTGAGCTCATGGCTTCCACCACTAGCCAGCCCTTCATGAGCAGAATCTAATTCCTTGCTTCCCCTTTGTTGTCCAGTATCGAAGAATAGTTCCCGGCCTACTGCTCATACAGCAAGGCCTGGGCAAGTGGGACCAGCTCAGCTTGTGCTCTCACAGGACAAAGCTGCTGGTATCTCCTCTCCAGCTGCCCAGGCCCCAGCACGCCTGCCTTGGTCCCTGCCCCTCCACTGCAGAACAAAACTGGGGGCTGGGGGTGTTTGCTGCTAACCAGTGGCCTACATTTGGCTTCCACTTCTTCTCTGTGCCTGGCCTAGCAGCTGGATCTCCATGTGCTGTATGGACCACTTCATGATCCACCCGGGAGTCAGTGAAGGAAAGCAGTGTGAGGAAAACAGGAGCACAGGAGCTGTTCCTTCCAGTAGGCTGGAGACCAAGGGCTGGTCTCTTCAGTATGGCAGCAGCGGGCTCTGGTGGAGAAAGAGGCATTGTGCACACATGGCCGGCAGCTGGCAAGGACTCCTGAGCAGCCGGGAGCAATCCTTGACACTGTGACTGCTTTGAAAGAGGCCAAAAACCTCTGCTGCCCTGGGAGGGAGCTGGCAAGGCTGTATGTGAATGTCCCACGAGGCTCCTATTCAGCTACTGTTGTGCTGCACCTGGGTCCTTTTCACTGGTGCCTATGGAGCTGCTGGTGCTAAGCCCACAGGGACATCCAGGTACTTCACCCAGTGGCCACCATAGGACTGAAAATGTGTACGTGGGCTTTGGAGAGGAGCTTTCAAGGATGCCTCCCTCCCCTTTTGTCCTAATTACAGTGCTACCCTCACAAACAGAGCAATTAGGTTTGTTTGGGAAAGAGGATCTGCACAGAGCATTTGAAGGGACTTTTTTCTTTCCCTTGTTTGTGCCAGTTCAAGAAAGCCTTGGTGTTTTCGGCCCTATCAGGTGAGGCATTGCACAAGCCACATGGAGGGACAGAGCCTACATCAACAAAGGGTGGGAAGAGGAGGAGTGTTGCCCCCCTGTTGCCAGGAGGCTCAGAGAGACTAAGAAATTTGCCCAAAGTCACACAAGAAGTCTGTAGCAGAGCTGTAACCATGAGTCACCCCCACTCCCCATTTGGTTGGCCGCCCTACATTTCCCTAAACAAGATTTTCTCAGCGATATCTTTTACTGGAACAATGGCGTAGGTGGGAAAGTTGGCAGACAAACACTAAGCCACACAACAGGCCCTTCCTCAGGTCTGGGAAGGAAGCAGAGACAGCTTAAGCCACATAGGGGAAGTCCTTTTTTACATGACTATTTTCATTTGCATAGCCGAGTTAAAAAAAAAGTCATTATTCTACCTGGGACGTAGCTCGGGCTGTCTTTGCTTCCTTCTCCAACCTAAGGAAGGGTGTGCTGTGTCCAAAACTTGTCTAACACCTCTCTCAGCTCTAAAGTGGGTCTGTTAAAAGATATCATCAAGGAAGCAATGCTTTTCTGGACCAGTTACCACACTCAGACTCTCCTACAACATAGAAGATACTGCATTTCCTTGACATTATTATTATTATTATTACTACTGACCCTGTTGAGGCATATTGTAAGCTAATCACTCCCCTACCTTTCTTACCAAGGAAAGTCAGATCTGGGTTCAGGGTTTCCCACCAGTTTATTTTACATACGGCAATTTTGTCCCCACAGTAAACAAAACCCAAATCTTCTTTCAAACTTTGAGGGGGACAATCCAGAACCACTCTCAGCACCATAGCCTCCTCTCTTCTCACCCCCTGCACTTTGCTCCTGGAGCTCCTGACCACCTCTGTGGCCCAACCCTCATTTACTAGTCACCAGTTGCAGCTGGCTCCCACCCTGGGCGTGAGGCAGACTATTAACTGGTGCCTACCTGCAGTTTGGATTTCAGGCCCTGAAGTCTGAACACCTCCGTGCATGCATCTTCCTGATTGTGCTAGAAGTCCCTTTGGAGAGCTGAGAGAGCACTGGGAGGTTTCTCATCTTGCCACCAGAAGGGAGGGGAGGTGAAGTCTTCTGCAAAGACGTCCTTGCACCCATGCAGGTGTCAGGCATTTCCTATAGTGAAAAATTAGTAGCTAAAGAAAATCAAGTTTCAAAGCATCCTGGGCACATGCCGACATGCAGGGACACGTGTGTGCAGCGGCAAAAATAGTAGCAGCACAAATTTGTGCTGCTGCTTTTTGCTGCAGAGCTCGACTGTGCACGTGCGCTTTGTGAGGGACCAACTGTCCTGCTTTGGACAAACTGCCCTTTCCCCACTCCTCCTGGCTCTTGGTGTGCTGGAGGAGCCAGGGCTCAAATAAAGGAGTGAAGACACTCTGGGCTCCAGCTACAGTTCAGTGTTACCAAGTCTTGCAGGAAAAAAAGCGGCACTGCCTTTGAAAATGAGCCCGATCCATTTCAATGAGAAGGGAGTGAGGGTGCTTATCTACCTGCAACTCTCAAAAAATTAAAGCGACTTAAAAAAAAAAAACCAAGCCAAATTCCACTTTTTATAAGCGGACTTGGCAACACTGCCAGAGTGTCTCCCTGGAGGAGCAAGCCTCCATGTCTGCCAGCACATGCTCCTGTTGCATGCACTGAGCCATGTTTTTTCTTGCTGTTCTTTTTTTCCTACCAGGATTTCTTGATAGCAAAATTTACTCCCACAGGCACTTTTTCATGTCACAGGAGTGAAATTCCTGTGTAAGGTCCTAACACATTAACAGAACCACAGGTCACATATCAGGGCCCTATAATTGGGATATTTGATAATCATAGAAAATTAGGGGTGTAAGTGATTTTGGAGGTCATCTGGTCCATCCCCCTTAAAAAGGGAGCACCCAGATTTGAACTGGGGACCACTTGATCTGCAGTCAAATGCTCTACCACTGAGCTATACTCCCAGGCCCTAGCTCTTCTCCCTTTGCATATTTCCTTCTAGATGTGGCACATCTACCCTGAGACAAGACACGTGGCTATTCCGCAGGAGGGCCCTGGATCAGAGAGGTCTGTTGCTATAAGAGTGCTGAGGTCAGACAAGAGCCAAAAGCTTAGAAAGCACTCAAACAGCAGCCTGCAGCTGCCCCCAAGTCTAAGCCCAGCTCATTCAGTCCGCAGTCCTGGCTGGGCTCTCCAGTTCCACTATGCTCTGTATAGGGCTGCCGAGGAGCCGCATGCACATTGCTCTTCGCCTTACTTCAGCCTCAAGCTTCCTCTCCCTTTTTCCCTTGTCCCCCAGCTCCTGGGTGCTTCTGAGAGTTGCAGTCCAAATTAATAGTCAGCACAGCTCTGCAGACTGCCCCGTTTCCTCTTGCTGTTACACACGTCATTCACATCTCACATGTAATGCCAAGAGGGAATGTGATTGTGGGGAAATTTTGGGCCCTAACACTGCAGTCAGATTTGTGTCAACAAATCTATGCTGACTTTAGTGGAGCACTGCACAGGTAGAAGTACTTGATGGAAGGAATTGGGCCTACATCTGACCCGTGAGTTGAGAGAGCTCACAGCAACATAGCCACCTGCAGCCAGCACGTGCTCTATTTTGTGGCTGTTAAAAGAACAGCGCTCTCCACTCCCTTTTTATCCTGCTAAGACTTTCCTGTACTGCAGGGGTGGCAGAACAGACTGAATGCAATGCAACATATGACAGAATGATATTAATCCTGCAGGGGAACTAATTTCCAGAAATAAACCCTGCCTTTTTGAATATCAGACTAAATTGGCATGTATAAGACAGACCCAGAAATGGCAGGTGAGCCAGCGGCCTGCTGTGCTGTTAATTAGAAACCTTCAGCAGGCACAAGCCACGTGAGGACTTTTGTTTAGCTGTTCCTGAAATGCAGATTACCATTTGTTTTTAATTAAGGTTCCCCATATTTCTGTGCTGGATCCAAGCCTTCCTATTGTGTTGCTGAAGCCCCATTGCGCTAGGCATTGTGCCCGCATATTGTTGGACCCACGTCTTCTTTCTGGAGAGGCCCAAAGTGGGTGAAAGGGGAGTTACGTTTCCAGGTAAAAGGGGACCTAGAGAGAGGAAGCACGAGGGTGCTAAGATACCTTAGTGTCCAAGATCCAACCCCCACTAAAAAAAGCCCCAGCACAAGATTTAAGGAGTCTGGCCTATCCCTCTTATCTAAAAGCAGATGAAGAGACCACTTGATTGCATTCCATGTGTGCCTGGAGAGATGGAAAATGCTAGGAGCTGATGGGGCCTTTGATAAAGTGGAGAGACGCCAGCGGCAGAGCAAGGGTCAAGCAGCTAGAAGTTGAGGTCTCATGGACTGTGATTTTTATCAGAGTGTGATGAGGAATTGGAACAAGCCCCCAAGGAAAGGATTGAATCCTCCAGGTCTTGGTGTTTCCAGAACAAAACGAGACATCTTTCTAGTTGTTATGCTTTAGCCAAGCATAAGTTTTCTGGTCCAATAGAGGGATGGGGGGGTGGTATTGTTAAGCCTATGATATCTTGGAGGCTGGACTGAGTGATCCAATGGTCCTGGCTAGTCTTTTACCCTACAGACTCCACTACTTGAAATACCCAACCACAAGGAGATGCCCAAGCTTCCAGCATGAGTGTTGTCAAGCCAGGAATTGAACCCATCTCTCCTTAGTCACCCTGCCAGTGTCTTAGTCACAAGGATGGCTTTCCTAACAAACTCCCACTGCTTGGGGTGAAAGACAAACTCCTTCTTTCTTCCAGTGTCAGTACTGGCAGCCACCCAACTGGGTGCTGGGATTGCAGGAATTGCACCCAGTAGAGGGCAGTGTGTACGCACATACCCGTGCATGCATGCACTTGCCCACACACACACACACACACACACACACACCTTTTACAGCCAATAGAGGGCAGTGGCATGCATATATATTTAATGAGGCTGAAGTTGATACAATGCTATGCGGGCAGATATCAGTGCAGTTACTTGAAATGGAGGATACTGGAGGAATCTCTGAGGGGGGTCTAAGCCAGGGAGAGGTTGCTGGTACCCTAGGGCAGAGCAGCAAAAGCTGTGATCCAGCCGCTGGTTAACAGGCAGCGCTGATGGGGAGATGTGAGTGGGCTGGTATTTTTTAAAGCAGCAGCAGGGCTAATGCAGGGGATTAGTGGAGCGTTGCCAAGAGCACATGGAAAGAATGTGAAGTCATTAGATGCGAGTGACTTCAGGCAAATGAAGAGGAGGGGTAAAGAGGAGCTTCGTAACATAATCAGCATTTGGCTCCCCAAGGGTTCAGAAATCAACTCCCCCCACAAGCAGCCCAGCCGAGTGACAGGTCTACCAGCTTGATCCTGCCACCACTTCTGCACCTGTGTATCCTTACTCACGGGGGAGCCCCATCAAAGGCAGTGGGGCTCCTCACAAGAGGAGGGATACTTGCATGCTCTAAGCACGTGCAGGGCTGAGTAAATATGAGCAGCTTCAGGGCGGCCTTGGAGAGCAGCCATGATATAAACAGCCCAGCTCTCCAGCGGCATTTTTTTCCCCCCTTCAGTAATCTAGGAACAGCCCAAGCTCAACTTGGCAAAACTGACAAATGGCCGGACTGCCCTTTCTCTCTGGTGTTAAAGGAAACTTCATAGTTAGAGTCAAAGGGCACCTTGACCCAGCACCTTCTGCCTGGCCAGCCCTCATGGACTTATCCCTGGCACTAGCTTCTGGGGCTTCAAAAGCCCCTCAGGGAAGTCATGGCCTCCAGCCACCACCATGAGCTTATACAGCACAAGTCAGAAATACCAGAGCCAATCCCCAGGACCACAAGGAAGGCAATGACATATCTAGGAAGTGCCCTGATCTAGCTACCAGGGAAAAAAGATGCTGTCAAGAAGCACATTTGGGCTCTAATGCCCTGGAAAACCTTGTAGAAATAACAGCTGACCACAGCCTGCGTGTCTGTGAATTCCTATGAGCAAAGTGCCGTGCACGGGAGGCAATGGGATAAACAGGTTTGGGGACCTCCAGCAACCTCCCTTGGGGGACCTCGCAGCCAGAATGAATGCACTATAGCACAGGTTAACCATTGACCAGATTCACTGAGCAGATGCCCTTTAGACAGCCTAAGGTGAAAAGCAGCCCTTTTCTGCAAGGTTGTGGGGCTGTAACACTTGCACCCATTATATATATTAGGGCCGGTTCCGTCCTGGCTGAGTGGTTGCTGCTGTTCCCAGAGGCAGCTCTGTGTGGTAGCAGATGCCCTTGCAAATCCCTGGGAAGTGCCAGCCTATAACTCCAGCCCATCCCATCTGGGTTGGCTGCTTTCTCTCTGCGTGCCCACTGGGGCCTTGTTCCAAGGGCAGGCAGAAGCTGTCTGTGCTGTAGTACAGCAGAGCAAGGGAGTATAATTCCAGTAAGCTCCACAGGGGCAGTACCGTAGCGGGGGTGGGCAAGCGGGGTGACCACCTTGGGTGCTGAAGTAAAGGGGCGCCAACAGGCAAACTGCTATTTTGTTATAAATATTTCAGAAAATTTTGGCTGATGTGGCCAATAAATGCCACATGCATGTGTGCAGCTGCAGCGTGCACACGGCCAGCCCAGCAGCTTGAAAAGCACCATCCGACTAGTGAGCCTGTTGTGGGGGGGAAGTGCCGGGGGAGGGGGAAGGGGCATGGGTGGGCAGATTGAGGCTCCCTGGTGAGGGAGGAGTGGGGCTGGGGCAGGTGCTGCCCAGCTGGGGTAGGGTGCAGGATGGAGCCATAAGCAGCTTGTCTGGGGGGCACAGGGAAGGGAGGGCAGCTCCTGCTACTGTGTGTACCCCATGGCAAGCAAAGGGGGTTGTGTGCCCCCCAGATCTGTGTGCAGGGTGAGGGTGGGCTGCTGCTGCGGGCTTGCTCCGGGTGCTAAACCTCCTTGATATGGCACTGCGTGGGGGGCAGCCAAAGCACCACGTTGCCTCTCTTGATCCACCTGCCAGTGCAGGGGGGCACTCAGCTCTTTGCTCTAGCCGGGCCAAACCAAGAAGGAGGTACCGGGTTTCCTGCTCGTGTCAGGGTTTTTCTTAGCAAGCCCAGCCTGGAATGCCCTGATGTTTGCAGTGCTCGATTCTTGGTACGCTTAGTTTTGCAGCAAGTTTGCATCACTGCGATTGCTACAGCGAGGGACAAGTTTGCATCACTACATGAAAGCGTCACGATTATGTGTACCCAGTAGCACCTACAGGCCTCTGTTGAGATCGAAGTTCCAGTGAGCTTGGGCACAGTCTGAGACACTGCTCCTGAGAAATGGGCAAGACAGGCAGAAGGAGGGAAGCCACACAGAAGTTCAGTGCAAATCTAAGTTGGGGGCGGGGGGCGGGGTAGAGACTGGACAGCAGCAACGGGGTGGAGGGAGAGGGCTGCTCTGTTGTTCCCAATGGGAGCTGTTGGGTGCTGAGCCCTGACTGGCAATGAAAACATGGGGCTGAACTCCTTATGTTGGTGTAGCTCCACCAAAAACAAGGAAACTGTAAACCAGCAGAGAATCAAGTGTGCAAATATCACTTCAGTCACTGGACTTCCCAGCACTGGAATGAATTGGGTAGAAAACTGACCATAACTTAAATAGTTTATTTAAAGGTTTCTCTCAGCAATTCAAAGAATCCCAACAGAAGCTGGGCAGAAGTTATTAAAATCCCTGGCAGCTCCTGGGAACCTAAATTTGGAAGCAAGCCGGCCCACGATGGTAAGAATGGAGCGCTCTGGGAATGGCCACCCCAAGCGCTGGGAATCGTTATTTCAGCTTGTGAGACAGCAGGGGCTATTTTTAGCTGGCACATCTGCCAGGGCCCCACTTGGTGGGAGCGAACGGCTGGGATTTGGGTTGTAACTTGCTGCGTGTGAGAGCACCCTGCATCACAGCAGCTTCTCTGGCTTCCAAGACAGCATGGACAAGGCCTTCCCCGCTCTTAAGGCATCTGTCAGGATAATGTCCTGCAGGGCCTCTCCTCATCCAGGAGTTTGCCTGTCAGCAGATGACAGCCATTAACGGAGGTTGGTAGCGATTTCTTTTACAAGTCTTTCCAGGGTCCACCCATTTGGCCTGCTGAGCCCCATTGAAATCCAGGAGCTGACCAGACAGGACACAGGTTATCCATGGCTGGGTGAAGGGGATGCTTTGGGTATGACTTCCACCAGCATCTCTACAACCTTGCAGTCCACATCAGGGTAGGTCCACATAGGCCATGAGTGTGGTGTCATGCAGCTGCCCCTGAGCTGGCTTTAAATGAGTTACCAAGTAGCTCAGTGGTAGCTGCACAAGTGATCTGAGGAGCACAGCCACTGAGCCCACGGCTGCTGCAGCCAGGCTGCTATTGGTACCTGGGGAAGCAAGTTGAAAGCCTGCTGTTGTGTCTACGCAAGGCTGCCCACTCTGCTGTTCCTGCACCATGAATGTGCTATTAGCCCCTGGGGAGCTGGCGCTCAGTGCAAAGCAGTGGGACATGGGCCCTGGGGTTTCTGAAGCACGTCTGAATATCTTACCTTGAATTCAAGATCTTTTTGTTTTCCTCCTGAGGCTTGCTGTAGCCAAGGACATCTCCCCCCACCCCTGACTGGCACTGACCAAGGCCCAGCAGGCACCAACATGCATGCTTATCCTTAAATCGGCAGCTATTTGGACTGAAGCCCACGAGCCATTCATATGGCTATTAAGCATGCATGCCTGGGTGTGCGGGCCCCGGGCCAGAACAATGCAAGTGGGTCATGAACTCGCTATGGGCACAACTCCACATGGATGCAAGGCAGGTGGGGAGCACTGGGAACCTGTTCAGAGCTGCCAGGGACTGAAAGCTGGAGTTAGGAGCTTCACTTTAAGCCCTGCATTGGGCCCATCCGAGGCATGTGCTCCCCTGTGACAGGCCCATATGGAGGCCTGGAAGGGCTCTGTAGTCCTCTAAGCTCTGCTCTAGCTCTTGGCTTCACATAGGCCTCAGAGCCATTCTCTTGTGGGACTACAGCAAGATGACCGCTGTGAATGGGTGAGAACCCATGGGCTCTTGGTCTTCAGGTTTCCAAATGGTAGCGCTCTGGCAGGAAGACCGGACAGAGGGGCTGCATTGTTGCAAGGGCACAGGGCATTACCCACCTCATTGTGAAGAACCCACTAGGTGAGTGTGCAAGCAGAGCAAATGGGTAGGGGTGGAGGCATCCAGCCCTGCCTGAAAGGTTGCCTAGCAAACTCCCCCTTTACATCCCCTGCTTGCCCAAAGCTGTGTGAGCATGGACCAGCTGCCTTATTCCCTCCTAACCAGCAGCAGTAGGCACTGAAATCCTGTGAGGGAGATCAACCCAAACCATGTGTAGACCCCACCACCTGTCCTGCCTGTCTCCTCTTGGTTGCAGCTATCTTCCTCCACCTGCTCACTCCAACCCGATTTGTGTTTTTCCCTCCCTAATCCACTCATCAATCCCTGTCTGATCTCGGGGTGGGATATACAAGTTTCTGGGATGAGTCCAGGAAACGGCAACTAAACTAGCTGGCTGCAGAAAGCACAGACACAAAGGGGAGGGAGGCTGAGATACTGGGTGAAATTGTGGACAAGCAGCTTCGCATCAGAGTCCCCCCTCTGTACACTGACAATGATGAAACTGTGCTCTTAGTTCTTACATAAGAGAGGCTCCTAGCACTGACATAAATGCTGCAAGAAGATCAGTAGGGAGGCAGGACCCAGTGGCTGGAGCACTGACCTGTAACTCATAAGACCTGGATTCTCTCCTAAGTGCTACCACTGGCTTGGAGGGATGATCTTGGGCAAGACACTTCACCTGCCTGTGTCTTGGCTTCCCTGTCTGTGAAACAGACACCAGTGGCCATCTTTCACCAGGCCTGCTGTGATCTGTGGCTGGAAGGGGTTATGCTCGCTCTCATTTGCAGAAGATCACCACCAGGAAGGTCTAAGGTAGGGAGCATGGGGAGAAGAAAAAACAATATGATGCTGTCTACTGGACTTGAACCCAGAGAAAGGAGCCACCCAAAGCAAGAGCTCAAAACCTTGCAGTGCTGCCCTGAGGAATCAGTTTCTCACTGCCTCCTATAGAAAAGAGCCTGCTTGAAAACTTCTGGCAACATCAGTGCTAATGAGGAAAGTTTGAGATGATCAAGTACACCTGGTTTTTCATGAGGCATGAGCTACAAACTCCTGGAGACCCTGTGGAAAGCACCATGCTTTAGTGAATCGAGTCAGCTGGAAATAGCTGCTCAGGCCCTTGCCTTGGAAGCAGTGAGGGGGCACTTGTGCTATCGACGGCTTGCTGTCTGGAGACTCATAATGCATCTCCTGTGAGAGGCACCTTAGCGATTGTCATGGTACTGCAACAAGCCTTGCTGGATGGGGAGGAGGACTGTGGCAGGATTAAGCATGTTGGAAGGCAAAGGAAATAAAACCCAAACACAGCCTCATTCCCTCACTGCCTGTCGACAGGGTGCATTTTAGGAAGCCCCCAACTTCAGCTGTTGTGGAAGCAGCCTGG
This sequence comes from Crocodylus porosus, assembly GCF_001723895.1. NCBI lineage: Eukaryota > Metazoa > Chordata > Crocodylia > Crocodylidae > Crocodylus > Crocodylus porosus. The sequence continues at coordinate 23,821,594 of NW_017728912.1, read as the reverse complement.
TCTGTTTATACAGCGCTGACATCCAGTGCTCACTGGTTAGTTTTCTAAGCCAAAAGGAAAAGGAGCAGCCATGCAGTACAGGAGTGGATGCTCAGGTAAACAAACTGTTTGGATAGCCGGGGCTGGATAGCCAAGAGCTGCGCTGCCAGGCACTACACCAGCTTATGCCAAAGTTGCTACCTCAGTAAGGAGGCTTTTAAAAAGTTGTTCCCAGTGTGCTGAGCTCTTCAGAGGCTCCAGATGTTACAGAATCATAGAAAATTAGGGTTGGAAGGGACCCCAGGAGGTCATGCAGTCCAGCCCCTGCTCAAAGCAGGACCGTTCCCAACCAGATCATCCCAGTCAAAGCTTTGTCTAGCTGGGTCCTAAAAAATTCCAAGGACAGGGATTCCACCACCTCTCTGGGTAACCTGTTCCAGTGTTTTACTACCCTCCTAGGGAGAAAGTTTTTTCCTAATATCTAACCTAAACGTCCCTTGCTACAACTCGGGACCATTGCTCCTTGTTCTGTCATCTGCCACCACTGAGCACAGACTGTGCGTGCTGGGCCTGCAGGGGAACTCCAGTCTTGGTGGTCTTAGCAAAATCAAGAGCAGAATCCTTCAGGATTTGGAAAGGAGGGAGGGTGCAGGAGGGGCTAAACTACGTACATCTCAAGCTAATAGAGTGGAGCACAGTAGCCCACTGCTTCACTTGCACGATGATGACCTATACTCACTAGGGATCACTTGGGCATCCTGCTACAGAAAGGGCATATTATAGAGTAAAAAAAAAAATCCCAAATATATTGGTTTCTAAAATCTTATTTATTTATTTAAGTAAAAATGAAATGAGCCAAACTGACGGTGCTACCTTGAGAGCAGGGTCATGCAGCTCCAGCTAGGTTTTCCCCTGCTGGAAAGGTCAGGCGGTACATTTATTTTGACATAGCATTTGTCATATTTGTGATGGCACGGGTCTTCCAAATGTCTTGCCCATTGCCAAAAATGCATGACCTTAACAACTCATCACTTCTAGGACACTCATATCAGGTATGTGTCATGCTACAAGGGTGCCCAAGTGTTGCCCTACCAGTGCGAGATGAGCCTGAAAAACACCTTCATGTTGCCTCCTGTTTCACCGTCCCACCTCAGCCTCTTAGCGGCCTGACCCACACCTGTTGGGGGCATATGCGATATACAAATATTGAACATTGAAAGTACTGCAACAGGGTGGTGATGGTGGCCTGTATTGTGTGCACTACCGCCCTCCGCTGAACAAACTTAGAACTTACCATGTTCCACAGGCCATTGGCAACACCAAACTGGAGCTCTTCTCTAGTGTGATAGCAATTCCCATTTTTAGAGTGAACCTGCTCCCTGGCATCACTGTAGAGTGCTCAGTGGTCAGGCTGTGCAGGAGAGTAGCAACCGTGAAATCCTCAAGCCTGCAGATTTCATGGTGCCTTTCACATTCATGGCATTTATCTAGCACTGTCTCACAAGAGCTATGGGGTATTGTTACTGTTATAAGCCAGGGTAATACATTTTCCTATGGACAGCTCTGTTTCTGAAGCAGACTTAATCTCTCATACCCGGAATTTATGCCTCTGGGAAGAGAATAGTCTATTGTATTAGACTAACATGGGATTTGTTCTAGGCTGTAGCTAGGCTGTCATGGGAAGGGTCTCTGGGAATGAGATCTTTGAGGCTGCATTTTGCTTCTGTGGTCTGTGACAAGCCCTGAGTCACAGGGATGACAAGTGATAAGGATACGCATGGCTTTGCTTGCAGCCTCACCCCGTGTGCTCTCAGCATACGTTAACAGTCACTCATTCTGCCTGAAAGGCCGCAGCTTGCTTCTGGTATTTCTTGCATGAAAATGGGCCTTTGAGGCAGAGACAATGCCAGTGGCACCAGTGAGGGTCTCCGACTCATTTGCAGAGGTAGCTCTCCACAGGGGAGGAGGCCTCCCTTCATGCTTTTGGAAATCAAAGCTGATCCTTACTTATTCTCTCTTCCCCTGAAAGGCACGTGCTCTGCTTAGATCATGGGTGCAGAGTGGTCCATTCTCCCTAGTGTCCTCTGCTCCGCGTCAGATAAATCTGAGGAGGCGTGTACCCAATGCTGCATTGCAAGAGCTTTAGACACTGATATGGAACTGACTCTTACATTTGACACCTACCTTCATTCCTTTTTACATTTGACACCTTTATGCATAGGTCCTAGCACCATTTTGTCATATGCTGGATCAGGTCAGATTCTTTCTGGAAGAGGAATCAGAGGGATCTTCCCATACAGCACCATGAGCAGCACCTCTCCGAGACCACCTGCTTGCTTCAGTGAGTGAACCATAGCAGAGAACCCTCCATTCTCCTCTCATGGGATGTCCTCCTCATCCCCAACCCAGTACCTGAAATGGACCCAAATTTCTGCAAGGTACTTGAAAGCTTTCAGGTTGAAATGGTGGAAATCTCAGACACTGACCCTTCTTTCAGGGCCAGATGTTCAAAAGAGCTCAGTGCTCAGCTTCTGGTTGCTCACCTGCCGGCATTGAGCCTTTCTAAAAGTCTGGGAATAAAATCCTCTTGCAAATCCAGCCCTGGGCCTGTTTTTTCAGTCCATAGAGAGAACAGGGTGAAATGCTTTTGACTTCCTTAGCTGACAGCTTGTTTTACTTGCCTATGGGAGAGTGAGAATTCCTGCTCCCCGTGCCTCTGCAGTGGTGTCATTTGTTTTTTGTTGGTGTTGATGCTGCCATTGCTGTTGGAATGTTCTTGGCTTGTTCACCATGTGCGTGAAATCTCATGGACATCAGCCCAAATTGAGTGTCCGGTGCCTTTCCAGAAATGATGGCTTAGCTCGGTTTCACTCAGGGGGTGCAGGGCTCCCGTAGGACTTACCACATACATCTTTGCCTCCATCCTGAGTGTATTGGACATTAAGTTGCTATCCACAGCCGTGGGGTAAGGAGCGTTAAGAAAACCCACCAGGTAAGGTGCTTTGAAAACCCACTAGGCTGGCTCTCCCAAGACCTCCCTCATCAAAAACCTCAGCTAAGCAGAGAACTATGGAGCAGTGCATGTTCAGCCAAGAGCAGTAAACAAACAAGCCAGAATCTCACTCGTGATGCTGTATCTATCCCAGCCACTGCCCTCTCTGCACAGCTATATAGCTTCAGTCAAAGGCCAAAGCCACTGGGGCTGGCTTTATGTGCATGTGTGTGCATGACTTGCATGCACGCAACAAAAGTTGGGTCTTTGTGCCAAGGTGTTCCTATCTGCTGGGTTTTTCTATGCATCTAATGGCCTCTTAGTAGGCTTCTCCCCTGTGATCCCTCAGCTGGCTGCGGGTTATGTTGCATGTGAAAACACCTCTGAAAAAGCACTCACCTGACTGGAGGGAAAATGCAGCTTATGCAGGACAGACAAAAGGATGTTTTTTCCTCTCAGGAAATGCTCATCTCACCCCATGTGAAAATCATGCTGGACTTGGACCCTTTTGCATGCTGGGACTCTGAAAGATTACCAACATCATGCCCCTGAGTAAGGAATCACTCATCGCATAATAAAGAATAGCAATTTTTGTTCCAGTTTCTGCAGGCCTCAAAATCATCTGCATGTTCTATCACTCAGACAGCATCCACAAGTCCCACCCATGCATTAACATCAGTTACATAAAAGCTCTGGAGTTTTCAAGCGTTTGGCACCAAAGTTCTTGATTTTCATAGTGATAGAAATGCTTGTGGCTCTCAGTCTAGGGAAGAGGATTTCCCTAGGGTGAGCTGCTTTTAAAAACAGAGGTGAGGAGAAGCCGACTCTACAAAACACATGAAGGGGACACGTCAATCTGCAGCCCATACAACTGAAACACTTGTTAAAGGAACCACTGCCAGAACAGGCAGGCGTGATTCAGGCCTCATGGCCATATGCGGCGATTACTGAGCCAGCAGAAATAAAAGGACGGGTTTGTTTGCTTTACACAGAGCTTTGTTTTATTTGAGCTACTAGGCAATTGTCACACACACTGGTCAAGGACCTGAGTGGACAAAGAACAAAGAGATAATGAATGCCAAGTAGTAAGTTTTAGCTGCCCATAGTAGGAAGTCTTTAGCATTTGCGCTCTTTCCAGCCAAGTCTGACACGCATGAGTAACGCTCAAAAAATCCAAGAGGCAAACAATGATAGGGGCTATTTATCTTTTTATTATAAATTTAGTATGAACGACCAATGGAAAAAGTCACAATGGAGTACCAAGAACATTTATCAAAATTTTAGCAGCATTTAAACAGTACTAGGTTCCCTACTTCTTCCAAACACTGCCTCCCCCTGTGAGGACAGGTAACCTAACCCAACTGACATTTCGGTGCTGTGCAGGGGACGGAGCTAGCCATCTTCCATGCTGTCCTCTGAGCTGCTATGAACATCCTGACCTGAAGAGTGGCAACCAGAGAACTTCTGTTCTTATAGGGCCAGACTCATCTCCTCAAGCCCTAGCAAACAGCACCTCGCAGAACATGGGACTAGTTGTGGGGTAGAGTGCTACTCAGTGGGAGGATCCAGCCCCATAATATCCGTTTTAATCCATAAAGGCTGAGTGTGCCAGCCTCATTTGGGCTTTAATCAGTGCATTCACACATCCACATCCCATTTTTCTCTATTACTGTCTAGCAACCAAATATGTGCCAGGTCTGTCCATGGCCTAAGATTTTCCCTAAGCTTCTATACATTCCTTTAGGATATGTGCCTTGTAATCACCAACCATACAGTCCCACCCATTTACCTGAGATTGTGTGGTTGAGACTTTCCAGGAAAAAGAGAAGATAGTTCTGGCCCAGTCATGCTATCATTGAAATTGATAGCACAACTACCAAGAGCAGGCCTGGGCTCACGTAGATTTATAGGGGCAGGGCAAGATGGAAGGTGAATATTTAGAGCATTTCATATTCAACACAGAAGGTGAAGTGAGTTAACTAGAATCGGATGTGAACAGTAGTGTTGTTATGCCTACATAATAACAAGAACAGGTAGAACTAATACTTTTTTTCTTTTGCTAGCTACAGTAAGACATGAACAGTACTATTCCAGCTTTGCTGGTGATAGATTAGTGAAAGCAATCTTAAATTAGAAGTGGGAAAACACAACACACACACGCACACACGTGTAGACAACAACATAATACTGGCAAGCTATTCCCCTGCTTCTTTGGTACTTTCTAAACTTTCTTATCCAAAATATATAAGGGAAATGCACCATTAAAAAGTTACTGTTTGTAAGTATTTACAAAAAGCCATTACAGTATGATACACGCACACAAAAAAAATCAAGATATGATATGAACAAAGTTATTTTACCAAAAGCACGTATGCACATTTCATTTTGTTCCAGTATCTTAATAGCTTTAAAAAAAATGGTGTTACGCAATCCTGTACCTCGCTTTATCTTATATCAAATGGACAAGAAACATTTCCTAATCCATACTCTTCTCCAAAAGATTAAAAAAATTGTCACTGAAATGATACATTATGTACAAATCTTACTAATATTAAATTCTAGGCAATTATTTTTCACCCCACTTATAACTTAGGTATTGTTACCTACTATATGCATATATATTTCTTTAATATATAAGAAACGGCACCACGTTATATCACCATGTCACCAGTATGACACATTGCTATATACAGTAGATAAGAAGTTAGATATGGAAGATGAAATCTTGCCAACTAGTTCTTTCATGGGACAGTTTAGCAGGGAGTGCTCTTCCCCTACCAAGAGAGCTTGGGCAATTTTCCCTGGTTCCTCGAGGAAGTGGCAATTCAGACATAAGGCAGAATGCCATACATAAAGATCGCCATGATTCCAGCACTGAACAAGCCAGCGACAGGAACAGTCACGAACCAAGCCAGAAATATGTTGCGGAACAGGCGCCAGTCAACCCCCTTCTTTGAACGGATCCAGCCAACGGCCACCACTGATCCAACCTTAAGAAGTTTGAGAAGAAGGTTAGAGAGAGACACGGGATTGGCATCTAAAAGTCTATCATGTTTCTATAACCAAATCAATGCTGATCAGCTGATACCCAGTAACATAAGAACACAAACTTTAACAATAGTGCAGGCTTCAACTAAGACTGCTGTTTTGTAACAGAAGATTGGGATTTAGTGTTTGCTGGCTGCTGAAAAGCAGATTTTCATACGTCTTCTGCAGGATGCATCAAGAGCCACTTTAGCTTATGGATTATGGGGCCACTCAGATATCAGTGTCTCTCTGCCTTCTTAGCCCCCAACTTTGCCATGCACAACGGAATGTAAATAACTTCAGTAGGACTTGTGGGGGATCTCGGTAAGGCGAGTGTCTCAGTTCATGAGCTTTCTGGGGCAAGGATTAAGGCTTCCTTAGTTTGACAAGCACCTGGCATGTTTTATGTGCTACTGCTGTCTAAATAATAAAGGCCACAGTAAGTTTTGCTACTTTTCCTTATATAAAAAGGGACGGAGGAGCTCTCGTTCTAAACCTTGCATACATGCAACTGCTAGAACGTAAAGGCTGCTGTAGGTTCCCAAGCAGCAGCTCCCTCTCCCCTACTGAAACTGATACAAGTGCACATTTGACCATGCCACAAGACTAATAGCCCTTGTCATAAATGTTTAAACCAGCTTGATGTTGTGAAGAGTTCAGTCCATATGGACGCCCAGGGAAAATCAAGGGGGGTAGGAATTGGATAAAGCAGAGAAATACCCCTTTGGAGGAAGTTATCAGTCAGGTCTGGTAGACTGGCCTTTTCTGTTTATATTCTATTCTACAGGGGATCCATGTTAAAGATGTTATGCTCGCTTCAGGAAAGCACAAGACTACCTGTGAGCAGGGCAAGAGGGTGTTGCCTCTGGAAGTTCAGTCAGATTATAGATCAAAAGAGATCAATAGCTGGAATGTAACATCTAAGGTCCAAAAAGGACTCCAGTTGGGGCTGCAGCCTTTTGAGGACATAACACTTTTATTCCTAGCTTAATTAATCACTCTTAATTTCTATTTTCAGTTCCTAGATTCTAATGCATAAATATATGCATCTAATTAACACTTGGCAAGAAAGACTAATGACAATTAAGCTAGTGATCTGGCTTTCTTTTACTGAATTTTCAAATAAAAGAATTCGCCAGCTGTTAAACCTGTCTGAAATGCTTCCCTAAACTTCCCTTCCTACCTACCTGCCCACTCCCCTCTTCTGAGTTTTTTCCTGCTTGTGGTCTTACATTTGAATTTAAGACTCTGTCCAGGCTAGAAGACTATCTTTGAAATGGAGAGCTAGTGAAACAGTGATACCAGAGGCTCAGAGGGTAACGGCAAGTGGTTGAAGGCAGGAAAGGGATATTTAATGCACTTCTTTTGTTAACATCTAATTTAAATGATTCACAGTTACTTTGGAACAATGTCCTTTGTCATGGAGTTCTTCTAAAGGTCTTCAACAGAACCAGGGAAACATACATTTTTTACTTATGTTTCCAAGGTTAAAAAATACCCGCTAAAGACGTTTTAAAGAGGTACCAACCCAATTCTTTTCAGGTCATATCCTATCATATCAAATGAAAAAAACACCTGAAAGACATTCCAAACAGGTAAATTAATCAAAACTAACTTTAATACACTTGTGTGTGATGGAAGGTATTGGATGACTCATGTATTGCAAAAATGAAGTAAGAACTGTATCTTAGAAGTTTTCTTTTTTAGTTATACAAGTCATTTTAGAAAGTTTACTTGCCAAAAGGAGAAGTCATGAGACTGTCTAGAAATATTGAATGTTTATTTTCTGTAGTGGAGTAAATGGATGCATTTAAAAATGGAAAAAAACTGAGGCTGACTAAGAGGACGAAGTGCCAGGGGGAGGAGGGGTGGGGGGAAGACCAGAGAAAGGGCTATTTTTAAAGGCATTTAAAGCTAAATAATGAAACATGGGAAAAACCTGCTAAGGATCTAACAGAGTTCTTCTAACTCTGTGGATTCCATAGTGACAAAGCTGATGCTTAGCTTTATCCAGCACCAGGCGAGAGGGTAGCTGTCTGAATCACATGGACAGAAAGCTAAAGAACAAAGGTGAGTAAGCCTGCAAGGTCAACTCTTATTCACTATGGCTTTGTGGCTGTAAAGGTCCCACTTCAAGTTTCACTGACACTATAATGAACCTTTCCATTGATTTCAGTAGGAGAGGGACAGGATAGATCTGGCCCTAAAATGGCTGCTTAACCCGGGTCAAAGACAATAGAATGACCCAAAATAATCTTGTAAAACAAAAAGCTTCTATTGGTTTAAACCATGTTGGTGCCAACGGGTAGAACACAGTGTTTTAGAAAAGGAACTGTCTCTATAGGAATAAACTAAAGGAAGATTTTGCTTAAAAAGATCATTGGGTTATAACATCTGATCCAAGAGAGAAATTTAATAGATATAACCTTTAATCTGAATAAACACATAAATAACCACCATGTTAATCCTGGATTAACAAGTAAAGTATTGTGGATTTCTATGGATTGTTTGTGCCAGGTGAGAAAAGGTGCTTTTTGAATAACTCAGAAATCCTTATCCCAAGGAAACAACATGATTTGCATGGCTCCTCCACAAACTAGGTCTGTGACATTCTGCAGATTTGCAGGGTCTGCTCATTTTTCCATTCTGTTGTGTAAAGCTGAAGTTTGCTATCTAAGCAAAAGGTGCTTTAAGGGTGCTTTCTCCCTGGAATTTTAAAAGGTATCAGCAATGACAGCATTGGTAAATCCAGTTCTAAACAATAAAGTTAGTTATTAATGATTTTGATGAATTAAAGGTTAGGAAAGCAGTTAGAAACATCAAAGGAGAACACTAAAAATTTATCAAATCTCAAATGACATCTATCTTCAGATTGGGTTTAAACTAGTGCAGTTTGCCTTCATATGTTCTGCTTAACTCCCAAAGTACAGAAGTACTTTTGCAACTTCTATCCCATGCCACAACAATGCCTACTAGAATATATACTTCTATACTGAGAAGTCTTAACTCCTATTTTCCATCTTTTTTGGTGAATACACAAATTCAGTCTACCTGTTGCATGTCATCCAGGTTATTTAAAAGCCCTCATGTAGAATGACTATTAGACAAAGTATCCATTCATACAAGGAAGTCTGTGGAAAGAAAGCTTGGGTGGGTATTTACAGCATGCCAGCTACTCTACACTAGCTCTCCACATGAACCCTCTTAATGCATACTCAGTATGAGGTAGCTTACCAAATTTAGAAAGCGGGGCAAATTCACTTCCATATATGGGGCTCTGGAAGACCTTACATTAATGGGGGGATAACATGTTGATCTCATCATAAATTACAACATGCCACACATCCAGGCGGTTTACAGCACCATAAAATGGCAAACCAGTCACAAAAATGTTCTACATATAGGGTAGAACATCTTTAGGGCTGGTTTGTATGGTGCTTTAACTTAAATGTGTCCCAGAGTCAAATCTCCCAGAACCCTTGATGGATGCCAACAACCAGCTGACTGTTGGCACTGATCATGGACAATCTCAGGTCTGGAATTAAGAGTCCTGGGGGCTACCTCCTGCCCAATCAGGCTACAGGCAACTCCAAGTCCCACACTGGGACTCAGGGCTGCCCCATGCCTAAACCCAAACTCATCTGAGCAGCAGGATGGGGCATGGGGCAGCCACAGGGTCCAGGACCCCTGTCCAATTTGTGGGATTGGACACATTATTGAGATTGCAATTTTCTGTATCATCCCAAACATTGCGTGTCCTGCTGCACATATCTGGTATGGTAGGATTTTTGGGATGGGGCATAAAAGTTCTCAGATCCCAATCATGCCATTATTGTAACATCTGCCAAGGAGTCTAAGTGTACCCTTGTGCACTTGAAGTGTCCTCCCTGGGAAGTAGTGTAGAGCAGCAAATGGCCTGTACATTCACACCCAAGTTGACTGGGTACTAACATTTCTGCACAAAAAAGCCCTGAGGCTTGAGTTAAGTTCAAATCTTGACTACCACCTATAAAGGTGTTTCCAGCTGCTGTTTTGTTAGAAGTTGATGGATTTAACTTCTAACAAAAGTATTAATACTGGTATTAACACTGTATCTCCTAACATGACTTGTCATGTTGCTCACTGACTCAAATTAAAGATCAATGCCATTTGCGCTCAGTTAAACCTTATTTGTAACATGGTGCAAGTAAAATATTATAAGCCCACTCTTCTTCTACAATCTTGTCTACATTACGAAGTTTCCCCAAAAGCTCTAATCTGGTTTCAGACCACTTCAGCTGAATTAGTTTGGAAGCTGGCTGGAGTACAGTGTAGTCAAGGCTCCAGCAGTGGAAATCAAGTAAATGGCTCCTACTGTGCTCAAAAACACTTTTAGCTTATACAAGCTTGCCTGCTCTGTGGCTCCAACCAGAGTTAAAACTAGCTGGAAGTTCTTGTTAAATCCTCCTCATGCACATCTCTGATCTCTACTCTCTCCCCGCCTCCCCCCCCAGTACTTACAGTCTCCTCCCTTCAACCCAGCGGAAGGTAATACAAGCTGCAGTGCGGCTCACCCCAGGCAACCAGACTTCTTTTGTCAGGCCAAACTTCCCCTTCCTCCAGGCCGTGATCTTAAACCCCCGGGGGAAAAAGGATCCCCAAATCTATTCCCCTGCCTTTCTGGAGACTGAACATTGCCTCAAGAAAAAAAAAAAAAAAAAATAGAGGAAGCCCCAGTCCACATCAGCACATACTTGTTATCCTGAGCTGCCCCACTTCATACCTCCTGCCTGAGAGATCCTGGCAACCCCACTCCTAGGCCCGTATGACAGACTACCTCTGCTCTGCCTCCTTTGGCCCTGGCCTCCACAACTTCTGTCTCTCCTCTGTGCCACCCATTACAGTAAGGGCCAAGATGGTTCATTTGGAGGCTACCTGACTGAGCTGAGTCTTTTGCCAGTGCAGAGAGAATTGATGCTGCAGGGCAACTGGGAGGGGTTTTTTTCCCTTGTACAAATTGCATTTGAAAACAATGGTGGGGAAGAAGAACTCTTTACAAACTAGGACCCAAATGTTAAGAGCTGAAAAGTTTTCAAGGTCACACAACTGGCAGGAAGGCTGTGTTTGCTAAGTGCGTTCCTTTGCATTCCTTTGCCTGACTCCAGCAGACTGGGGGATGGAAAGGATTCACATTTCTCTTGCAGTTTATAAAGGGAGAAAAAATGGAATTAATGGAGACAAAGCCCAGCTACTCCATCCCTGTGAAAATCTGAACACTCTTTGCAGGGGACAGCATGTCCTGTACTTTCCATTGTGTCCCCTGGGAAATAAGAAATTTCCCACCAAGGGCCATCCTTGGTAGACAACCCAGTTTTTCCTTTTCATAATCAAATCCCACTTCCTAACCCATGGGAACACTGGGTGTTTATACACGTGCTCTGGGAGTGGGGGAGGGAGGCACTTTAATTAAGAGTGGCTCTGAGAGCTGCTCTAATTAAAGCACCTGGAGCATCTTGTGTATCAGCATCCTCATGCTGAAAAATGGCAGCAATGCTTTAACTACAGGTGGTGGAATGAGCACACCTGCCACTATTTTTCAGTATTGGGTTGCTAATACAGGAGACACTGGAGTGCAGCAATTACCATGCTCCAGTAGACTTGATTAATTGAGTCTGCTCCGATGTGCTGTAATTACAGTGTTGGAGTAGCCTTGCTACTCATGTATAGGCGCCCACCCAGAAACCCCTCTTCTCCCTTAGTCCTCAATTCATGTTGCTGTGACTTAGTTGACTGACATCTCTTCTACCAAACATGATCCCTAAAATAACATATTTTGCTTCTTTCGCATACCAGCAGTGTGAAAAAGCTGAGCCTGATGCATTGTACTTCCTGACACTATAGGCTAATGACTTCATCTATTTGCTTTCTGGAAGCAAACCTGTATTTCAGTCCCAGTGGCATGTGACTTAATGCTTGGTGTTTGCACAGATCTTTGACAATGTAGCAGCACATAAGTGCTAATAAAATATTTTCAGATTAATCATTTTTCCTATTAAAAAAGGTTTACAAAGTATCTTAGGGTACAGACACACAAACACACTATACTGAGTTAAAAGGAGGAGAGAAACGTACTACATGCCAGTTGCCCTGTGGTAACTGTTTCATAAGCCTTCATGGTAAGTGAAACTATTCTGGACAATACAGAGCTAAATTACAGGTACTATGATTTAGCATCCACTAACCATAGGACAGGAACAGATTTGTAAATAAGTACATCCCTTACATTTGCTTTTAACTCAGTATAATTTCTCTGTCCAAATCTGTTACAATATTTGTTTCAGCTTTCCTTGACAACTTAGGATCTTTCTATTGCTTTGCTCAAGCAGTTACAGTCCAGTGAAAGCCTGAAGGTAATCCTACAGCAAAGTAGACCTTTCTGTTAAGAAGGAAAATTGATCACTTGTACACAATAAACTAGTGGTAGTGTCCACAGATAAGAAGCAAACTTTTTGTCTTGGAAGCAGAATTTAAACAAACCAGCATTTTGTTATACAACTAGAAAAAGGAAAAAAACCCTCTCTTGTGCCATACCAAAGCTAAAGACTTAAAGTAAAGGCCTTCTTCTTTCTAAGAGTTTGTCTCAGCAGCTTTTAGCTTTTCAGGCAAGTTTCTTTTCAGATGGGAACTACAGTGGGTGCTGGGCCCGAAGCAAATTTATGCTTTTAAAATGTCTGAGCAACAAAGGTCCAGCCATTCAAAAATGCTCAGGTGTTTTTTTTAACCACTGGATTCAATGGACTGGAAGGAGAGTTAGGCCAATCCTGAGCATTCTGAAAATCCCTTCATAATACCCCAAATGTGGCTAATCCTCAAAGAATTTTAAGTCAAAGAAAGAAATGGCTGAACAATAGAGTTGGTAGAATATTTTCAAATGAAATGTTTTTCCACCAGAACGGGCCAATTCAATACAATCTAAACGTTCTGCAAAAGCGTCAACTTCCTTGAGTCTTTTTTTTTGGATGGAATCTGGCCTGGTTTCTTGTGGGCTGCCTCTGAGTAAGGAGCTCCACCCAGAACTGGGCTTCTCAGCTTGATGCACGGCACCAGAGGGTCTGGCAGCCTTGAAAGCCCCAGGGTCCCTGGCTTGACCTGTGCCTTCCAGGCTCCCTGCCACACAGTGGGGAAGCTGGCAGCTCCGAGTGCCTCACAGCACTGCTGACGGAGGTGTGGGCTGCTCCAGGAACTGCGCTCTTGTTTTGAAAAGTCAAACCAAAATAGTGTTTGGAGTCCTCAAAACACGGTGTTAGAATCCTGCTCTGATACAAAACAAAGCTTTTTGAAATTTGGAATTTCCTGTGGAATGGAATATCCAAGTCCTGAGCAGCCCTGTTGAACAATGTTATTTTCCGAACATTACATGCTGTTCATACGTCATGATCCTTTCCCTGCATTTTACCACAGCATCATCAGCCACAACCTTATCTCAGTTTGCTACACATATGGAACTCTAAAATGAAGAAGCTAAATGCAAAGATCCAAGCTAGCACAAGGCTCAGATTGAGAATTTTACTCTACAAGTGTGTTAAAAAACTGAGGTCACTACGATGTATTAACCTGACTTCATGCCATTGACTTACAGTAATAGTTGTAATATGATACATGTAACAGTGAGCAATAAACCACAGTGGAAATGGGTCATATATTCAATACGGCCAACCTAACATTTTGGTAAGAACCTCAAATGTCCCAGCCTTTTGTGCAAATTGTCCCACTCTTAGCTGTGCATTCGTGTATTTTTTTAAATGCAGTCCTTATTTTTTTGTAATCAGTGCACCACATGATGAAGGCAAAGTGCAACGAGCATTTCTCATAATTGGTTATATTGTATCTGAGCAATTTGGTTTACTGATATGATCACTGCACACTCCAATACCTTGCAATGAGTGGAGCTTATTGGAATACCCACATTTGAGGCTACAAGTACCGTTAGCGCACACATTACTTCAATGCAAAATCCACTGTGAAGAAATAAAAAAAAGACAGATGGAAATTTTGTAGTATAGGAGTTATATGAAGGAAATCCAATGCCATGCACTTAACAAGAAAGTGAAATATGAATGATGGAAGGTGTGTCAGCATCTGAACAGGGAAGATGTCACAGATCCAGGCTCAAACAGCATCTTCAGAGGAAAGCAAAGCAGCTGTTTCTATTCCCTGGGCACTCTAGAATGGCTCAGTTTTGCTTGCAATCATTTTCTCAGAATTGTGGACCACATTTTTGTGAGGTTTTTCTTCTCTGACAGAACCTATGGAGTTTGTACTCTATAGGTTCCTATATCTCAGTTGCAACTGATTTTCGATGTGTGCATGGTGAAAACAGAATGTATTTACAGCAGACATTTCCAGTTCTGCAGTATTTTTCAGAGATCTATATATAATTTTTAGAGTATAGGTACCTTGATTATGCATCTCAACATAAACCTGTTCTACAAACAGCTGTTTCTGCCTTCCAGAAAACCATTCCAGATTTGCCCTCATTGAATCATGCTATTAGAAACTGATCTGAGCAGCAGCAGCAAAATTAAAGATGAACAGTCCAGACTGGCCTGACTGCAGTCATGTGGCAAAGGCATACCTTGCAGTGTGTAGTACTGACAGGAAGTCCAACATTTGAAGCTACCACAACTGTGAACGCCGAAGCCAACTCAATAGTGAAACCACTGCAGGAAGCATAAAAGAACACTTCACAGTCACTCTTTATATCAGGTTGGACTGACACCATGCGGTGTGCCAGAGTCTTACCCGCATCTTCTTCAATTGTTTATGTCCAACTGATTTGGTTATAGAATTATATTAAGAGAATAAGGAACTGCTGAATAATAGAAACAATGCACTCTCCATTAAGCTGGTTGCCACAGCTTGTCACTTGAGGCTGTTTTACTACTCCATGTATTCCACTGATCATGCCTAATTAGTAATTGGGTTAAGTAGCAGCAGAGGTCTAGTATGCATTACAGCAAAAATATGAATTAAACTCATGTTTTTTAATGTTTGGAAGCATATAGGGAAAGCTATTTTAACCTTGTTGTTTCTAGGTTTAATGAGTACACCCGCATCAATTCCCATGTTAAGTACAGTACTTCATCAGCAGAATGCTCCGCTTCACTAGACCTCTACGATACAAACTCATGCTGCATTCATTACAGGGCTATTTTTTTTAGAAAGACGGAGAGGGAAATCAAACTATCTACCATTAAAATCAGATCACATGCAAACCTAATAATCTAAACAGTTAAACACACAAATGCTATGGCAACAGTTTCTCAAACTAGATCAGTGCAAGACAGGCACACAATCAAGCCAGTAACTGTACTTACCTCGAAGGTGTGATTGGTGTGAGGTCTTTACCCATCGTCTGGATTACTCTTCTTCCCCAGACCCAGAGACCCACACAGATGCCAATACCTCCATACAGCAGCAGCCAGACAGGAGTAGCAGCTTCTTGCAAGACACCTCCTTGGTCATAAATAAGCCAGAGAGCTACCAGAGGCCCAATTGCATTGCTAGAGAAAGAGAAGAATTATGGTGGGTTATTAAAAGAGGCATATCCTTTTCAACAAGTGGTGCATGTTTTGTTTGGCCTCTCTCTCCATAACTGGGTTTAGCATTAGTCTGTATCCCATGGTGAAGTGAGACTACCTTTGTAAAGAAGACTGGAATACGTGACTAAAACGGGATCAGAACCAAAGTCCTCCCTTCCCCTGCCCCAGTTGTTTCCACTTTACTACCTATCACCAAGCCAGAAACTAAGAGAAGAAATACTATTGCAAATAATTTTCTACAAGTGCTTGATCATTGATTACCTTTCATGTGTCTACTTTGGAAGACATTGTTCCCACCATTGTTCTGCAAGCCATTATAGAGGATGCAACTTGACCAACAAGTGTCTCCAGACATTTCCTAACTCAAGTTTTAAATTAGATCCTTTTCCTCAAGGGTTGGGGAGGGAAGAAAACAGACTCCAACTTACAGGCCAGAAAGGACTATTCTGTTCAGCTGTTCTGACCCCTTGTATAACAAAGGTCACAGAATTTCTGTCAGCAGGTCCGGCAAAGCCACAACTGGAAGTTGAACCTTTTTCCACAGACTCTACTTGTATTCGCCTATACAGGGAGGTAGCGCATGGATATATGAGCAGAATCTAGAAGCAATAACATCCTCAGTGCTGTTTGGAATCTGCCTTTAAAGCTAGTTTAAATTGGCTCAAAGAGGATCGCAGTGTTAGTGCAGGGGTTTCCAGCTAATTCTCTGTCCGATTGCTGATATACACGCAGACACCAAGAGTTGGCAACACTGGTATCCTGTTTCCTATTGCAAACCTTGCAATATTTGGCATTCTATTCTTAATTCCAGATCTTGGAGTCATGTGATTTAAATGGGAATTTCAGCTGTCACTTAAAAAAATGGGGTTAAGCTTTGAGCTTTTTAGTTGCAAAGAAAGGCTTGAAAATGGGCAGCCTGTGAATGCTACAGATGCAAACCCCGAAAGGCAAATAAAAAGATCCCTATGTTTAATTATAAAAAGTCCTTGGGGATGGCAATAAAGGGACAGGACTGGTATCTCCCTGCACTGTGTGAAATTTGAGCTGCGTATCAATCTTTCGGAACCACCTGCAGCCATTTGCAGTTAAACCAATGTTCAGGCACCTTGCACTCACACGGCACTGCTGCCCCAGGTTGGCCCACACCTGAACTAGGTTCAGAGAAATGATCAGGAGTGCTTTAAGGCCAACTCTGCACACACAGCCCAGATCTGAAGTCTGGAAAGATCAGCAGCACCAAGACGTGTAATAGGGAGCACACTCCTGTGCTTGCATCTTCTTACTGTCAGCTCTGACGACAAACTGCTGGAGGAACACAAGAAGCCTCACTGTGGGGCTGATCAAATCAGAAACACCCTGAAAAAATGTATCTGTTCTACAGGATCTGAGTCTTCCAATCAACACCTCTACCATATGGTCCATGGAGATTCCTTTCAAATGACGCAGGAGTCCGTTACAGAGCGATATGGTGAGAGTGTTTAGCAGTAAATCTGCAGTGTTTCTGTCATCACATTGGAGAAACCTGTTAGCAGGTTAAATCTGCTAGACTGGCTAAAAGTGCAACACTGGCATCATTTTATCAAATATTTAATATTAAAAGTAACTGATTAATGAACATGGGGGGCAGCCTTCACAGAAGTGGCATTCAGTAACATCACTGTTTTTTTTTAAATCAAACACACACAGAAGAAAACTGTATTCATATGGCTTAATTGGGTCAGGGTCCCTGCATCATTCCATCATTTCAGCAGCGTAAAGGCCAGCTTTTCTGAAGAGCTCAGCACCTGGCAACTCACTGAGGGGGAACGGGATTCTGAACCTTCATTAGAAAATTACACCATGCTCATTTGAATGCTTAAATCTGGCCTTAGAATCACAGATAGGTTAGGGCACTTCCTGATGCAGAGAATTGCTAAAGAAAGCTTTCTCCCACTGAGTGCTTCAACTTAGGCAAATGCGCTTTACTGCTTCTGCAGCTCCTTCCTTCATACACTTGTACTACGCCTGGCTAAACAGTACTTTCCTTACTGCAAACCATGAAAGCAGATGAGAGAGATGCCCTTCTTTGACACCAAGTTCTCATCACACCTGAGCACTCACAAAAAAAATGTCCTATGTAGTTCAAGAGGTTTAAAATCCGGTAGGAAGCTGCTCATTTTACAGACTGATAATAATGGATAGTAGGTTTCATAAAACTCCGAGTCCAAGGCTGATGGTTTCAGTTGTCCTAGGTTTGGGACTCACTATATTTAGTTTTGGCACATTACCAAAACACACAGCTGGTGCCAGGGACAGTTTTAAGGTCTCAGATATTGTGCAAGCCAGGCTGCCATGTCTAGCAGTTAATCATTTACGTTGTGTTGAAGCTTGAGTCTCACCTTCCAGTAGCAGAAAGCCCTAGTTTCTGATTCTGGGAGTTGAGGTCTTTAGCGTCTCACAGAAAGCACCTAAGCAAATGAAGTCCATCCCCCACAACTTTAACGGGTCAAGAGAAATCCTGCTCTAAAATGGCAAAAAGAAACACCGTCCTAAATGTGCTAAGGAGCCTCAAGTGAATGCTTATGACATAGCTGAGGATAAGGAGGTCCACAGAAGCACAGGATTTGAAGTTCTGCAGTGCTGGATTGCAAGAATTATTTTGCCTGGAAGAGGAGTGATACTTGATTGAGAAACTCACAATTCTGGATCCCAGCCTGTTTCTGTGCTCACGGTTTGCAGGTATAGATTAAATTACTCAGGTGTCTCAGACCCTGATTGCGTCTACATAAGGCAGCGGCAGACTTCTAAGCATACTTCAATGTACTTGTAAAATTATGAGTGCAGAACCAGGCTGAGGGGACAACCAGGCTAAAATCTGGCCCGATGAATACAGTGAAAATGATTCACATGGTTCCACAACTTAGAGATAAAATGTCTGTTGAAATGAAATGCAGATAAACTGTGAACAAGTAAAAAGTCAGCTCGTGACTGCTCAACAAGCTTTACCACAAGTACCTGAAAACCCTGAGATAAATGAGAGCGCGTAGCACTGGCCTCTGAACTTGCAGAGGAAAAAGATGGTCTTCTGTATGAAAGCAGATTTATAGCAATACCCAGTTTTCATCTGCAAACAATGCCTCTTTGATGTGACTAAGCCCAGTCCACAAAGAAAGGGCTATCTTCTAATATAATGCAATAAACACAAAAAGGCATGGTTCTGCTGATTTTTGTTTGGCCCTGGAGAAGTCAAGTTGGGGACGGGGCTGCTAAGCTGGGGGAGAGGGAAGGGGTTTTTCCAGCTGTGCCAGCAACAGGCGCTGCAGACCCTGTGGGGACACCTTGAGATGAAGACTGAGTAGCACACCATGAGAAGGAGCAGATCTGCTCCTCAGGGCAGCAGCAACCATCAGGTGGCGATGCACAAATCAATAAGAGTATAAAGGTTGTAGCTAGGACCATCCTTCTGAACCACATGGGGGAGGATCTGGTTCTGTGTCTCAGGAGAACAGTTCAAACTACCCTATGTCAGGAAGCAGTTCTGAAGTGCTTTCAACAGAAGGCAGAGAAACTTTGGATCAGATGTTTAAAACTACCTATGCATACAAAATGGCCCTAAGCTGGATTTTCAAAAATGCCTGGCTGCCTCATTCCTTTGTGGTACCTGAATGAGAAATACATTTCCTTATCTCCTTGAAAATTGTGTTCAGTATGGCTTGGACTCTCAGCCACCAAGGAGAGTTGCTTTGCTATATGGAGATGTCTCCGAAGTCTTCTGTTAAGGAACATTTGGAAAGTAAAAGTGAAAAACAAACTATGGGCCGTTAAGAGTTTTGTACTGAGTTTAAAATTCACATGACAGGGTAATACTTTAACTTATAACTGCTTGTCTGGGGACTCTTTAACTACAAGGGATCTCAAGTCCCCATTACTACAGTACCTGAGGGCCTCCATCTTAACACTCTTGTGAAGTTGGAGGACTCTTTATTTTCCCTGATGAACAGAAACCTGAGGCATAGAAGTACACAGGCCCAGATTCTTAAAGATACTTAGGTCTGGCTTCACTGTAACCCCTCGATGGCCTTCAGTCTGGAACATGAGACCAAGCTGAGCTGAGCATAAAAACTGGGCCTATGTGACTTCCCAGTGCTCACCCAGAAAATCTCTGACAGTGCAGCAAACTGAACCAGGGGAAGATGGAAGCGGCATAGCAAGGGGCCAACAGGATAAGGAGCCAGAATCAATGTAGGAAAAGAGAAGCTGGAGGGATATAGAAGGGGAAGATCTAGGCACACTCCCCTTGCCAATCCTGAAACTGAACTCCTGGATTCCTCAGCATTAACTTCAGTTCATTTGGCTGTCCAGCAAAGAGCTGTAAAACCCACTGGCAATTAGTCTCTCCATCTTCTAGTAGTTGGCCTGCAAGGGTGATAACTGCCTTCCACTGCTACCCATCACTTCATTAGCACAAGCGGAGGACTGGCCTACGGATTTAAGGATCTTAGCTCTCCTGACAACCCATGTTGGACTGCTTAAATAAATATATTTTCAAACTCAGGAAATGACATCCTAAAAAATGACAGCAAAGGAATTTTAAGGTTGTAGGATTGAGCATTCAAGCACTACAGAATTAAGGTCCTCCTCATGCGTAGGCATTATGCTACAGTCTTATAATTATACGATCCCATAATTCGTTCCCCACTCCCGCTCCCCAAAGCAGGTAGCTATTCAGTAAGTCTCTCTCTCCTCATCATTGAGCATGTGAGCCCAGGCACCATTTACTACACCTCAGCTAAACTTGCTCATTTTTCTCTGCCCTCCTTTTTATCAGATCATTAGGCTTCCCACACCAGAAGTCCACTACTGACAGGGAAGCCCTCATGCAATAATGCTCTGTGTAGTGAACAAGACTAATGAGCTTCATGGGGACCTCCATTAACTCAGACAGGCAGTCAGACTCCCAGCTCCTTAGCTGAACCCAGACCTTTGGACATTCTCTCCATCATACGGGTATTTTGTAGATGCAGGCTGAGCCCAGTACTGAACTTCTGGTCATTAGGTCTTATGTTAAATGCACTGAGGTTTATATACATTAACCTCCCTGCCCTGGAAAGTGCATGCAACTGTCTGGTGGCCCCAAGGGCTTCTGCCTTCTAACCTTCCTTGGAGAACTGGCCCTGGATGGGCATTTCTGTCCCTGGCAGCTCTGTATGTAGTCATGCTCCTGGGCAATGTCTTTTCTTTTCCATCCTGCCCTTTTTTATTCTCCAGTTGACCTGTGAGCAGCCCTACATGTTCCCTTTGTGCCCAAGTGCTGAGCCAGTGAAACCTGCCCAGTTAATTAAGTTTAACAACAGCATTTCTGCAATGATTCTGTTCCAACACATTTAGCTGGGATTTGAAATTCTTTAGCTTTCTGTTTAGCATTTGTGCAGCAGGGTGTCATAAGGCTCTTGGACTGGCTCATACAATCAGTCTCGGGCCCTGGAGACAATCCAGGGCCCTTGCTACAGCAGGGGGGCAGCCTGAATGAAGCAATTGTCCAAATAAGGTGTCGCCACCACTCTTTGTTTTATTCAGTGGAAAACCATTGCAGCCAATACCCCTAAGGCAAAACTCACAGTGGTTTCTAATGCTGTGGTTATATGTTTGCATGCATAGCCATGCAACCTGAAAGACTAGGTTTCCAGGCTTAGCTGCCATTGTCAGGGAGAGGATCTTTTGGGAGACAGTAAGGCAATTTATCTACTTGAGGACCAGAATTTTCCCAGTTTCCCCCTAGTCTCTTTTGGAGGATGGAATGAACACAATATATCCATATTGTTCAAAATGTGCAAAAACTGCAATAAAGTGTACAAAGCACAGCAAAAGACTGACCTCTGCTTCAGGGCATTTAAAAAAAATGATTCACAACAGATCATAGTCCAGACTATGCTTTGCCTCACTGTACTACACTTCAATGCAAATATAACATAGGCGTGTCAAACTGTATGCAGGACTTTTTACTATTATTTTTAACCTTTAATTTGTTTCTCCTTTTATCTGCTCCAGTGTGATGGTGGGGTGGTCAGAAAGGCCTACTGGAAAGGAAATCGTGAACAAGTGAAGGGAGAGAAGGGTTTCTGGGAAGATGACAAGCCAGAAGTGAGCAGCCAAGGAGGGGAGCTGGAAGAGATGAGAGATAAAGGGGAGATAAAGACAGGGGAGATATTGGGTGGTGCTTTTAAGCAAACATAGAATACAGAAGGAAAGGGGAAGATATCCAAAGAGCAGAATGGGCAGAAGAAAAGCTTTACAGCAGTAGCCACATTTTATAAAAGACTTCAAAAAGACAAAAAGAGAGGCATGAGAAGAGAGGGAAAAGGCGCCTTTGCCAGAATGCAACATGACCAACGTCTGGACTCGGGTTTTGGTGATAGGAGTGGATAGAATTTTAAAGGATCAGAAGGAAATAGCGAGAGAATATAATCTTGAAAAAATATTGGAGAGTACAGTGACTACAGATCTAAGTGTCTTTTAGGGATGGCATGGTCCCTGAAACCCTGAATTTCCTCAAAGGGCTTCTTGAAAGATAAGAGACCCTTCACCCTGAGTTTGGAATCTCCTGGTCTCAGTGGTGCTAACTTGCAAGCCTGCAGGGATGTACTACCACTGCTTGATACTGAGAGAAGCTACCTTTTTCTTTGGCTAGTATGGATCATAGCTTTCCTTAATTTAACCCAAAATACAGATAGAAAGCCACAGTTGCGACTAAGTGAGCATGGCTAACTACATAGATTTTTTCCTTCTCTGGGAAAAAGCAGTTCCGATACAAGGCAGAGCCAGGAAAAAGCAAATACACAAATCCCCTAATATGGATCCACCAAGAACACTTGATCCAGGAGAACTACCACCTGGTGGCCAACTCACAAGGCCAGAGCCTCAGCAAAAGTCATCTGTTGAAATGAACAGTGACGGACTAAATGACTTGGCAGCTCAATCACAGGCCTGGAGGTTTCCCCATAAGTATTCCATCTCTGGCTCAGAGGATTTGCTCTACCTTACACAAGTGCCCTTCCTTGAAGGAAAGCTGAGCTTGCTCACTCATTTTCCCCAACTGGTCTCCTATATACCTGCAATAGGGCAGTGTGATGGAAGATGAGATTCTGCTTGAACACACTGACAAAAATAGTCCACACTTTTCATTTGCTGATGGTCTCTAAGCCCGGGGTAAAAATAGACTGTGAGCTCTTGAGGGAGAGGCTGTATTTGTTTTGCTTCTTTATACAATGCCTACCACAATAGGGCACTGATTCCTGGTAAGTACCTCTACAAGTGCTACAAGATTTGCAAAAAAACCTGAACTATTTACTACAAAACAGAAAAGAGGTTATTATTATGGAGGAAAAAATGTAATTCAGTGACCCAAGTCTCTAAATATGTAGAAGATATCGATGCAGAAAGGTTTGCTAGCAAAACTATTTTGTCGCAACCTGTTTACACAACAAAATTAACCCTGTCAGGACATACCGAACCCTCTCAATGGAAAACAAGATTCAAAGTACTCAGCCCAAAAAGTACGTAGCTTGAGAGTACTCTTACCTGACATCATTACCCCCATGGGCGAAAGATCCAAAGCAGGCTGTCAGGATCTGGAGAAAGTGAAAAAGTAGGTGGACTTCAGAGGTGTCTTTCTCCTCTTTTTCCTCCTCCACAGGATCATCTGAGGGTTGGTTAGGATCTGACAACTCTGATGCCAACTTCATCTCCACTCCACCTTCTTCTGCCTCAATCTCTGCTTCAGCTACAGCATTGCAGTAGCTAGAGTAGCTGTCATAGCGAACTCTCTTTTTAGAGTAAGACACTGTGTCTCCTACTAACTTTTCACTGTCTTCTGGAGTCGATGTGTCAGTTGCCTTGAAGGCTGAATGTACTGGCATTCCACAGATGGCAGCCGTGTAACATGTGTAGCTGTTGTTGCGTCGCAGTAGCTTGTAATTGTTGTCTTGAGTGGGCCTGTCATCATTGGCCCTGTCTAGGTGTATTTTGTGGAGCAAGTCTTTATATAATCCTGAGTCTTTGTGCACAGTGTGGTATACATGGCCGTCGCTCCTCATGTGACCATCAAAATTAAAGGTGCCATTGGAGACAGGAGATTTCATGGAAGTGTGCGTCATAGAAAAAGCCCTACCTGAAAAAGCAGAGGCAAAATAGAGGTGATGTACACTTTCCTTCAGCCTTTGCTTCCTATGCATGTGTTAACTGCAAGCGTTCTAAAACAAGGAAACGTTTTCAAAAGCACCTAGGCACACAGACTTCTAAGTCACTTAGAAAACAAGTCACTTGAAAATAGGAGTTAGATTTTTTTTTTAAACTTTGACCCTAAGTAAAGATCATAATAAATTTGACTGGCATTCCATCATTGGATTGTGAGAGGATTTACTTGTACAGCTCCAGAAACTGAACCCAGCCAACTATGATTCGAGTATATTCAAGTGCAGTTTTTCTTGTAAAAAATAGGCTTCTACCTAATCATACTGAACATTCTCTATATTTTATTTCTATTAATATCATGACTATACTGGCATGTAGCTAATGTATTCCACAGAACACAAAATGGCCACGTTCAAGTTATGAATGACACCTTAACTTTTCCATTTCGTAAATATTCAACTGCCCAAAGAAAAAAAATAGTGGTTTTTTTTAATTGGTAGTGGTAGCATAGCATAGCATTTCATAGATTTCATAGACATCAGGGCTGGAAGGGACCTTGGGAGATCATCGAGTCCAGCCCCCGCCCAAAGGGCAGGAAGTCAGCTGGGGTCATAGGATCCCAGCAAGATAAGCATCCAATTTGCTCTTGAAGG
>NW_017728912.1:23774288-23797093 GCF_001723895.1 Crocodylus porosus | reverse complement strand
CTGTTCCAGACCTTGGGGGCTCGGACAGTAAAGAAATTCTTCCTTATGTCCAGCCTGAAACGGTCTCACAGTAGTTTATGACCATTCGACCTCGTCAATTTAAGTCATGAGTTAATACATCTAAGTAATTCTCAAAAAATGTGGTAATCAATTATTAGTAAACTTACATGGCCATGTAGATGTGACCTAAATAACAGGTAAAAAGGAAAATCTTTTAATTTCAGGGGTGCTCAACCTCCACTCCACAGGCCAAATGTGGCCTGTGGAGCCTTGGAATCTGGCCTGTGGGACTCCTCATGGGTTGATAAATTTGGTGGTGGGGGAACAGGGCCAGTTAATACCACCACCCTGCTCCACTGCCTAAATTCCAAGCTCTGCAGGTTGCGTCAGAGCTGGGCCATAACCCTCCCCACTGTAAGGCCAGAACAGAGCCAGGCCAAGCCTCCTTTCCTCCACCTAGTCAGGTTGGGGCCAGGCTGTACCCACCTCTCCTGACAAGGCCAGGCGATGCTCCCTTCCCTCCACCTGCCCAGGCTGGGGCTAAGCCACAGCCGCTTCTTCCCACGCCCTATCCAGTGGGGCTGCCCTACATGCCCTTCCCTCCACCTGACCAAATTGGGACCAGGCCACACCCCTTTCCTCCCATGGGGTCAGGTCATGACCCCTTCTCCCCCATGGGGCTAGGACTAACCCCCTACCATCGCATGGCTGGATTGGGGCTGGGATCTTCCCCCTCTGCACAGCCAGATCTGGCCTATTGAGGGATTGGGCACTGCCTATCTGGCCTGCTGGCCAGAAAGATTGAGCACCACTGTTCTAGTTGATTAGTTAAGCAGCACCACTCAGTTGCATGCCTTTCAACAACTACAGAAATTTTTTTTATACCTGTGTAAACTCATGCACCATACACTATGGGTATAGAAACTAGAGCCAAAGTCAGCGGGCCAAAATATGGTTACAGGATCTGTCCTGACAGACCAACTAACCAAAATGGCACCTTAAACAGGTGAGGCCTTTACTGCATACCCACATGCTCTCTGTAAGTGCACGTTTACAGCCATGAGATTTTTCTAGGGACATACTACAAATGATCATACATTTGTCAACTCCAAACCAATACTTTTCAAGCCTTAGCAAGAACAGTACAGAGAAATTCCATGCTACATTTTAACTTTCATAGTTGAGATGTTTTCATATTCCTTGTATTTTAAAAATGGTTTTAAAAATAGGAAAGAAGTAGCATTAAGAACAGGAATAAGAGGAAATTAAATTACCTAGATCAGCTGCATATACAAATCAAAAGTGTCTGAAAAGAATTATTCAGTTTTTTCAGTCACTTTCTTGTTTTTTCCTACAAAGCTGTGATTAATTAAAAAGGAAGGGGTTCTAACCAAAAACGCAAAGCATTAGCCATTTCAGTTATTAACAGGAACTGCTACAGGAATTATAGATATATATTCCATTTTTAGAAATTTCAAATTAAACAGAAACATACCTAATGGAAACGGATTCAAGATCCCCCCCTTGACCCTTTGATCAGAAAACACCATCCAAACAATGGAAAGATAAAACTTGCCATGTTTTCTTGGTTTCTTACCATATGGCACACGTGGATGGCTTCCATTTGCTATGCTATCTGACACTCCAGCAGCTTCCGTTATTGAACCAGTGAGGGGAATTGTGCTCTCATCAGTTGCTTTGGCACCAGGAAGCTCTTTAAAGACAGGTGTCTCCTCATCTTGAATTTTATCAAGACTTTCATCTGATATCCTTGATAATGCAGCGTCCTTCTTTAACCGGCCTAAGGAAATGCTAATATTGTAATTCTAAACCAATCTTCTTACAAAATGTCTAGGTTATTCAATCTTATCTGTACCACTACTGATACCCATAATGGAATACCAACATTAATAAAACAAACTGACCTGAAAACAATAGCTTGAGTGGTTTACTTACTGTTCTGCTAATTGTCCAGGCACACGTTCCTTCATAGGAATATATTACTGGTACATTTATCTTCATTATTCCTTGAAAATCATGAAAATACAGGTCCCTTGCAGCTATCTACAAGTTCAGTGTTTCTCAACCTGTGGGTTGCGGCCCAAAAGTGGGTCACAAGAATATCTGAAGAGGCAATGAGCAAGTCCCAAAAAACATGGGAAAGCACAGGTTTCCTCTTGCAGGCTGGCAGCATTTCAGCCTGCAAGCTGATGGGGTGATTGGAAGCAGGGGCATCACATGCGTCTGCGTGTGCACATGCATGTGGCCGGCATGCAGCCAGGCAGGGTTGTGGGAGCAGCCCCAGAAACTGGATGCAGGCAAGTGTATGGCAAGTGGGGACTGGAGGTCCAGGGCTTGGGGACTGTCTGGGTGTGTGTGGAGGGGGTGGGTGTGGGTGCCTGCTGGCACTAAGGGAAGGAGGCCAGACACTGAGGCTGCATCAGGGCAGTGGGGGCATAGGGGAAGGTGCCTGCCCCTCCAGCAAGGCAAGGGGTTGGGGGGAACTGCATGGCTGGGCTGGTGGCACTGGGGCTGGTACCCTTAGTCACAGGGGCGGGGTGCCCGGGAGACGCTGCTCAGGTGGTGAGGCCATGACCAAGCTACCTGGCATGGCACAGGAGCCCCAGCTCACTAGATGTGCCAGATTTGTGCACAGGGTGCCTGCTACAGGTGCAGGCTCCCCCTATGCTGCCCTCCCCTCAAGACCTCGACAGCCCGGTGGGTAGGACCTGGCAACAGGGCAGAGCAGGGTGTGGAAGTTGGTGCCACCGCTGTGAGCCAAGTGCTGCCCTGGCAAAGTGTGCCCCCCCCCAGCCCAGAAGCAGCAAGAGGCACAACTCTGCACCACCACACCTGCTGCTGCCGGGTGGGCAAGGGGTACCTCACCAGTTGGTACTTGGCACATGGAGGCAGCACTGAGCTTCCCCGCCCCACTCTGCCTAGCCACACAGGGTCCCACCCGCTGGGCTGCAGAGGGTAGGGCAGCAGGGCGGGGAGCCCGAGCCTGCACCCACCTCCCATGGGCTCCACTCTTGCCATGCCACTCATGGGGCAAGGGGAGTTGGGCTCCACGCTCCGCTCTACTGTAGCAGCCGCTGCCTCCTGCAGCTGGGGCTCGGGCACTGCTGGGGGGACAGGGGGCTGTGGACCTGGGTACCTGGCCCCATAGCCCTAGCAGCTGGGGGCCCCCTTCAGCAGGGCTAGAGGGCGGGGGCTGTGGGTGGGGAGTGAGGGGCAATGGTATGGGCAAGGCACTAGCATAGCAGGGCTGCTCAGCACCACAAAGCATCAGGGAGAGACAGCCGCAGGTGGACCTGTATCTTGGTGAGCAAAGGGGGCAGGGAGAGCTCTGGTTTTCCATGATAAAAAACCCAAAATCAAACACCAAAATTTATAAGTATTTAGAATTGATTTTACTATAGTGATTAAGGCACTGGTAGACTTACAAACTGCTTTAAACTTGTAATTATAGCAATAAAAGATTGTGTTCAACTGATACCTATATATATATAGTGGCATTTAATTTTAATCACGGATTTAGGGGGTTTCAAATCAGAGAATCTGCGATTTTTATCAGAGAATTTCCAATTTTTTAACAGAGAAAACCAGAATCCCTGCTTACCACAATATAGATCAAAAGTGAGAAAAACTTCCCGTACAGAAAAAATCCATTTTGTTTTTTTAATATTTTATTCTTTCTATAATGTTGTTGTATTTTGTTGTAAAATACCCTCATTGCCTTTTTCAGAAAAGCAGCATATAAATCTAATAAATCTATAACTAAATTACTTCAGTGTTATAACACAGAAAATGAAACTGTAAATACTGTCATTGCACCTGTACTTTTCATTAATATTTATGCATTAAAACCCCAAATGGCACATATTCCAATTCACAAGGATCTCGCTCTATTAGCATTTAATCTACTGGCTACTTACTTGCTATTTTCCTCTTCATCCATGGACATACAAATATCCAAACCAGAAAAGCAAATACTAGAGATACACCGATTGATATTAGAGCAATTGCCCACATTGGAAGCACCAGTCCTAACACTGTGAATGCAAAAGAATACAAATGTTATAAATCAATGTGACTTCATTAGTTCACAAAAGGGAGATCTATGTTACACTACAGATCCTGCAGATGAGACATTTGAGACAGGTAATGGTCACTTTCACACATGCATCCCTGGGATAACGCTGCCTTGTGCATGAGCATACTGGGGTATTTGAGGGCCTAAGCTGACATGCATCCAGTTAAAGATGGGTCCTCAGGTTCTCAGCAGCCATGCCTGTTAGTTCAGCCCCTGCCCCTGACAAAGTCAGCAGCAAAATTCCAATCAATATTGCTGGTGCTGAAGCAATTTCATAATGACTTCATATCCTGATGTAAGCTGAAATGTGCTGTCTGCAAAAGTAAATATTTACTTGACCTTGGTTTTGGTCAATGAAACCTGAGGTTTACTTTAACCCAACTCTATCTGCATACTTCAAAAGCTTAACAAGCCAACCAAGTACGTAGTGAAGTCAGGTCTTGATTCTGCAATACTCTACACGTGCAACCCTTACGCCCATGAGTAAACCCATGGAAGTCAATGTGTTCCCCGTACAAACTGCACTTAATCATATGATTAGGATTTTCAGGATCAGGCCTTAAAAGGCAAAAAAAATACTTGGAATCCTGATTTTTCACAGGTGTGCACACTTAACTTGAAACCAAGGGAAACACCTACACATTTCATTTATGCATATATGTAAACATTTATAATACATCAGCCTTGGAGATGCATTTTTATTTTGCTGTGCATTTCTAAAACAGACCATTCCCTTCATTACTTATTTTAGAAAGCAATAACCTGAAACAGGAAAAGACATGAAGATTATTCCTAAGTTCATTTTGCTTTTATACACATTTTGAACAGGACTAGAGCGAAAAAATTTGGCTGACCAACTGATTCTCTCTAAAGTAGTGCATGGACCAAACCAAGCAAGGAAAAGGTTTTAAAAACAGGGAGTAGCTATGGTACTGTCCATCCACATCCCCTTCAGCACGACCATTTCCCCAACAATGTTTGTCATATGATTTCCATGGTGCAGTGCTGTCAACTACGTGGATCACAATATACATCTACCTGGCACAGCCAACACATACAGATTCCATAGAAAATACATTTCTGGGGATTTTTTTAAGTGACATTTTAGCCCTTTAAATTATGTTAATATATTACATTCAGAGGCTTATATTCAACAGCCTGTCATGAAAACTTTGAGATGTGAACTGCCCATTCATCCCAGGGCACTGGTACAAAAAGACATTTCCCAGTGTTATTTACATTGATTTGGGATGCTGATGTAGAAAGCACTGGGATCAGGAATAGACAAACATGCAGCTATCTTGGAGTAGCTCACACAGTATGTGTCTGAGAAGCCTTTAGCAAACAGGCTTCCCTAGGATGGGCAGTGACAGAAAAAAAATTAAACCAGAGGTGTTTTACCTCAGATTCTTTCAAGGGTAATGCTCCCCTGATTTCACAAAAGTTACCTTGGCTTAAGATGTGCGTTATCTCACTGCTCTTCTTTTTGTACCAGTTTAACATCAAATGTAAATGTATTGTCTAGTCATGCCCTCAGTGAGTGATAATGTGGTAAGAACAACAGTTGAATGGCCAGAGTCTAATAATTTAGGTGGACAACTGTACATTTGTTCTATGTATATAGTTGCAATAATTTAGAGCCATAGGCGGATTTAGAATTCAATAAAAGTGGGTTTGGCATGCTGCCCTTCAGATCTTGGCAGGGATGGGGACAAGGGGTGGATGGAGCTCCAGAGCCAGCAAGGAATATGGGCAGGAGGAGGGACTTGGGCAGGGAAAGGTGCAGAAGGTTAGGGCCGGGGGGAGCAGGGAGGGAGGAGGGCAGACCTGGGACCTGCCCATCTCTGCTGCTTCCCCTGGCTGACCTGGGTGCAAGGGGAGCCCCATAACAGCTTCAGCCAGGGGTTGTGGGGATAAGCTGTATAGGGTGTTGGGCTCTGTTGAAGACAGCTGTGGTAGTGGGTGGCCCCTGTTCTGGAGCCCACTCTGGTCGGACCTCCCTGGTTTTCCCCATCGGTCTAGGGTGCTGGGCTTAGCTGGGGCCAGTGGCTATAGTGGCAGGCAGGTCAACCCCTTCCTGCATTTTGTCACACTCCCTTCTCCCCTGTGACTGTGTAAGACAGAGAGCTCTCCTGTCTTCTGGGTGACAAGAGACATCTTGTGGGGGCGGCAAGGAGCAGGTGCAGGAACAAGGGCCACCCGCTTTCACTGTCCATAGCAGCAGTGTGAAGCCGCCCTGTTGTGAGCCGCCCAGATAAACAAAGCTGTAGTTCTGAAAATGCTGTGCACTGTTCTTTCTGAGTCATGATGAATACAGAGGGAAGTGTGGTACCACATTGATAGCTAGAACTTCCCCAATCCTTTTGATGTGGTAGATTAAAGGAAAAAATGCAATAAAATGTAGCAATACATTAGGCCAGATCCTCAGCAATGTCACTTCACAATGACTGAGAATCTGTCCCGCTAACTTCAGTTAAAAGATCCGCAGCACTTTCACTTATGGGCAGCAGTAGAGATACTGAAGCACTCTGCTTGGGCCAGATACTCTAAGTATCTGGATGGTCAAGTGCTGCCTCTGAAGAAGTCCCACTTAACAGCTCTATACTTGCTCTCCTCTGTACAGATGAAAAGATAAAAGCCTCTACTGAACAGATGCTCTAAAGACTGGTTGATCCAAAGAGAGAAAAAGAAATCTCTATTTTTAAAAAACATGGCAACCACTAAGATTGTAGGACATGAAAGGATTCTGATCCTATGCCTGTTAACAGAGAAATTAAACCAAGCATAAAGTTCAACAGTGCACATCATTCATTACCTGCTAGCAAATACAAAATGAGCATTCATGTGCGATGCTACAATAATTTCTTTCTAGTCTACTCACCTGGTGCCCCTGTGTACATGATGGAAAACATGTTAATCGCTATGGTAGCAGCATAGAACACGGGAAGTGCCCGAAGACCATTGGGCACAGGGTCCTCCTGCAGAATAACGAGGAAAGACAAAGGCTTGTTAATTACATGAGTTTGTTCTACTCATAAGCATCAAAACTGAGAAATGGTAAGGGACATTCACATATCGCTATGTCCATAGTAGGTGGGTGAATCTTCTTCCCTTATTTCCAACCATGCGACTCCTCACACTTCAGCATAGGTGCTCTGGAGAGCTGCTGAGGAAAGGATTTGATTATTTGCATGGGTTCCTGCTGTTACACATGTGGCAACATCTTAGGGAAACATCTCAACAAAGTAACCAGATGGAGAAGGATGCAGAAACAGAACACAGCATTGTGCTGTGGATGGGTAGTGGACTGCGAGTAAGGAGTCCCCGATTTCATTCCTGGCTTGTGGTTGCTTAGAACAATCCACTTTCTCTCTGCACTCAGGTTTCCCCTCCCACCCTTCATCTGTCCTGTCTATTTGTACTGCTAGCTCTTTGAGGCAGGGACCCTCTCCTACCACATTTATGCAATAATTGCCTAGCACAATGGGGTCGCCAGCTACTACCATACCACCTCTCCTGTGACTTGTAAGAGCTTGTTTCTAACCTTGTAGCTTAAACTGAAGTGAACAAGGAGTGTTTCCATCAGTTAACAAAGGCTTTTCAAGAATTAAGATATTAATATTGTATCAAGGAGGAATAGCAGATTGACAAGAAGATCCAAAATGAGCTTAATATGAACCGTTTCACTCTAAAATCTTACGTGCCTCAGCAGAATGCCGACTGCTGTAAAAGCACTTAATAACTCCACAGTAACTGAGTATAGGAATGGAGGCATTTCTGAACAGCAGTGTCTGCCTGTCAGGGCTGTGCATGCGTTTCCTTGAGGACATGCAGGGTAGGACAGCCATAAACCCCTCAACTCCCTTGCAGCTGAGGGCTCTGAAACACACACCCTGAGGTTGATTCCTGGGGACTTGCAAAGACTACATCTCAAGTCACAGTTACCAAAGGGTAAGTAGCCACCCTTTTTCTGTGATAATGTGTCAGTGTGCATCCCAGTGTAAGTGGCTGATAAGCAGTATCCTCTTGTGACTGCAGGAGGGAGGAGTTCAATTTGCAGTCAGTCAGTCTGTCAAGAAGAGACTGAAGTGCTGTTTGCACAAACTCAGCATCTGACCTGGCTGCCACATCAAGCACATAATGTTTAACAAAAGTTAGCAGGCTGCTTGACATGGCTGTCTGGCAAATTGCAGAGACTGGAACACTCCCGACACAGGCTAAGGGGGCTGCTTGGGCCCTGCCAAGTGTGCCTCGTTGCTCGGAGGGAGAGGCTCACATCCCACTGGCAGCAGGTGGAAATTAACTGTGTTCTACTTCAAGATTCTTTCTGAGACATCTTGGCCTTTAGATGAGCTGGATGGGGCCAGCAGAAGTGGGAAGAACTTGGCCCATTTACGGTAGCAGAGGAAAGTGCTGGACCACACCCAAAGAATATAATTTCTTTTTTCTCAGTATCAAGTGTGGCTTCAGGAAGAAGGCTAGGAAGGGAACTGAGGGGGTGGTCAGGTAGGATTCTCAATTAATAGCACCTCAGGGTCAGACTGGAGACCAGACCATCACTATTTTGCTCTCTCAAAAGGTGTGAAAGGCAAACCAGCCAGGATGGCTTGGAATTGCAGACTCTCCATGCCGATGCTGACAAATCTAAGAAAGGGAGAAAGCCACTTCACCCTTTATGATCTGGTAAAGGAGCATTAGGGAGCACAGGACACAAGTGTAGCCCAAGTGGACACTGCCATTTAAAGTAAATTCTGGGATTGTGTGCATATGTGCATCTATACTGGGATCCATCTTGAGACATACTTGAAGAATGACTCTTACATTATGTACATCAAGTAGCACAAGTTGCCACTCACACATATCCAAAGCTGTCCAAAACCAGGCTATTGTATTCCTGAAGACCCTATCATAATATGAACGCACAATGGGCTGAGGTTAGGTTGCAAATTCATTCTTATCTTTGACTTCTGAGTCCTTAAATACACCAATTTTCTGCTGCACTTGATATGCTGTTTGCATTTTATTTCCAAAACTTACGATAAAAGTGATGGTTAGGGATACCGAATAGCTTGATGTGGCCATCCTTTCATGGAACAATAATCACTTTAATCCCATGTTCCCTATGCTCTAGACAAATTTGGAAGCTCCCTCCACCACATTTCATTGTACATGTTTATTTACATCAGAAATAATGAATGATGAAGCTGAGGTTACAGAAAGGGCTATTTATACCACATCCATTTAAATTTCCAGCATGACTGCTATTTTGGTGTCTCTCATTTTAGGGCCTTTGTCATGTATTGCTTTCCTGTTTGGCTGTGATGGATGGAGAGGGATGAGAAAGAAGGAAAAAAAATGATAAAGGGCCTTCTGTCTTCCCAAGTCTGCTGGCTTGCAAATCAACACAGATCCTCTGGTAAGGTTGATAACTTAGAGCAGTGGTTGTGAACCGGGGACATGCCCCATGGGATATGCAGAATGGATAATAAAAAATACTGTTTTATAGAAGTGCATTGGCCCTGTATTGGATTGGCACCGATGTAAGGAAAGTTGGCTATTGGCAATGGGCTTTTTTTGGCTAATGTGGCCAATAAATGCCCTGTGCATGCGTGCAGCCATGGCGCAGCATACAGGTGGCTAAGAAAGTAGCATGGAGAGCAGGCAGGTCCAGCTGATAAGTCTGTTGTGGGAGAAGAGTCGTGGAAGGGGCAGATCGAAGCCCCAGTGGCGAGGGAGGGAGTGGGACCGGGGCAGGGGCATGGGCTACACACAGCTGGGGTGAGGCTCAGGACAGGGCTGTGGTTTGTCCAATGGGTGCAGGGGCTGGAGGGTGGCTCCCAGTGCTGCATACACCCCGGGAGGGCATAAGGGAGGGTGTGTGCCCCCAGATCTGTGTGCAGGGCGAGGGTGGGCTGCAGACATCCCAAAATTGACTGTGGCCCCCCCACCCCCATGACTCCCCTTCCCAGTGCTGCTGCAGCCTGCCCCAAGCACAGCTCAGCTGAGCCCCCTGCCAGGAAAAGCCCAGTACCATCCCAGCACCAGCCTGCAGTGGCAGCCTGCCCTGACCTGCCCCATGTGCAGAACCAGAGGGCACTTCGCCCCCCATGCCCTCCCAGGGTGCATGCAGCAGCAGGAGATGCACCCCCACCCCTGCCCTCCCCTCCCTGCATGAGCCGCTCGTAGCTGTCCTGCGCCCTGCCCTGGCTGTGCAGCTCCTGCCCATGCCCCAGCCCCATTCCCTTCTTTACCACTGGGGCTTCAATCTGCCTCCCCTCAGCCCCTTCCTTCCCTCTTGTTAATGGTAGCATTAAAACCAAGAAAAGATATAAAGGATACATGAGCTGAAACTTTGAGACAGAAGGGGTACCACTTGTTACAAAAGGTTGAAAACCCCTGACTTAGAACTATCTGACTTAAAGGCTCCTGAACATTTCCACTCTTGGCTGAGGACACTGAAACTGGTGATTAACCTCTTGAATACTAAGGAAAATATTTTCCTCAAGCTTTCTTTGACATATGGTGCCTTGGGAGACCAGTATTTAGAATTTCACACCTGTTAATTGCCTGGTTAAACACTGTTTTATTACCTGACACCAGTAAAGTCACGCCTTTTATACAGTGATTTTGCTAGCACCCTCCTGCTTTAACAGCATTCATTACCATTGGCTATGATTGTGCAAAATCAGTTTTAAATAAGGGCTCATAAAACAGCCATCTGCAGGGGGCCATGTCCCAGTCAAGTAGAGTATATATTAAAACATATAAACTCATTTATGCCTGGAACGCTTCTTATGTTGTGGGCTCTAAAAGAAGCTGCAGCTTTAGTTGGAGTACTGGGTACTCAGGCTCTCTCAAAAAAACAAGCCATGGAAATATCAACAGTTAAATAACATGCAGCCATGCACACGTCATGTCACCCCAAGCACTCGCTGCAGTGTAGAGTAGCAAATTCCTTACCTTGTTTAAGATGCAGTATCTGATCAGCACAAAGAGCACTCCAGACATCAGGCCAGACAACAGTGGGGAAATAAACCAAGAGGCCACTGAACAAAAACAGAAAAATAGATACAACAGCTGATAAATGGCAACATCCCATGTAATTAAGGAAGAAAGAATTTCTCATATAGAAAAACAACCAATGAACAAAAAACAAAACATTTATGGTGATTCTTGCACAACTGATATTGATATTCCAGAGACTGGGCTTGCTCAAAAGACAGGATATTCAAAAGTATTCGACACTGGCTTTATTTATCTCCATGGGCAGATCCAGGATTTTGTGAAGGGGAGTGTGGGAGTAGTGACCAGTGCTGCAGTGATGGCTGCATCCCTGCTTCCAGCTTCCTGTCCCCCACTGGTGCAGACAGATGATGCCATGGGAACAGCATCAGGGACTTTTTATTTTTTGTTATGTGCTCCATGCAGGTAAGAATCCCATCTCCCCCTGCATTCCTGGCACTCCCTCCCTTCTCTTTCATTCTCAGCAGCATGTCCCCTCCCTGCCTGTTGCCCAACAGAGCTCTCACATGCTGCTGTTGTCACTATCCTTGGCTGATACAGGAGCAGGGGGCCTCCAGAGCAGCTTCTGCCCTACTTCAGCCAGGAACAGCAGTAGTAGCAGCAGCAGTGAAGGTACCTTCACCCTGCCTGGTCCCCCAGGTGTTCTCTCTACCAGCCTAGAAGCAAGCATAAGGCAGGGGAACCCATTCATTGCTGCCACTGTTGCTGTTTCCTGCTGAGCCCGGCTGCAATGGCTCCAGAGCATCTCCTCTAACAACCCTCCCAAACCACAATTGTCCCAATTCAGTTCATGGTGGGGAGGACCTCCAGAGCCACTGCAGCTGGGTTCAGCCAAGGACAGTGGCAGCAGGAGGCAGGGGACCATGCAAATGGCAGGGGAGGGGATGTACCTCTGAGGACAGAGTGGAAGGGAGGGGTCCAGAGAAGGGGGCTGAACCAGGGATGACAGGATTCTTACCTGCTTTGGGGACTTAAAAAAAGTCTCCAGCTACAGCTTCAGCAACATGGTCTGAAAGAAGGGTGTGGCTTCACTGCTGTACCCTGTCTGGATCTGCTCCCACTGAAGTCAATGCAATTTTCACTAATGTTAAAGAGCTACTCAAAAATCACACTCCAAATTTTTTCTGGAATAATAGTAACTGCATCCCACAGGAGAACTACTTCTTTAAAATAATTTGTGGTACATGCTGGGAATCAAAATGCAGTGACCAGACCCCTCCACCCCCATGGAACAACAAGATATCAACAAGATACTATGCAGACACAAGGACCTGTCCTTCTCGACCTAGTTATGTGAAAAGTTGCAGCAACTTACAGCTGCTGTGATCTGACTTCTGGTTAGGTCATTAAAAGAGAGACAACTTTTTACTGATGACATTTTGAAAAATAACTTTTTACTGACAGCACTGACCAAATTTCCATTGACTTCAGTGGAAGCAGAGGTAGGGTACTGTTGTGAAGCCCTTTTGAAAGCCCCACCCACCACCATTCATTATTTGCGATCATTGATTTTAAGAACAAGTTGACACTGATGTCTTTTCAAGCTTTCTTTAAAGCTGTTTTACTTTCAGCTGAATTAAAAATACGTATCATTCTAATTGTGCAAAAGCTGCATGGTATGCAAGTGACTTCTCTATAGAAACAAAGTTTAGATTGGGTGTTTAGCCAAGGCAGCCATCACATGCAGTGTGACCGCTGCTCTGGCCAGATTGTGCTGCATGCCATGCCTAGTCTGGCCACTCTGGGATCCATACTGCACAGTGCGGGTCCCAGACTGGTTGGCCCAGCTGCCAGGTCAGGTATGCTGAAGGAGGGGGTAAGGGGAGGGCATCTGTGGGCTGAATCTGGCCAGTGAACCACACCACAGGCTTGCGCTATGCCCCATGTGGGTCTCAGACCCAGGGGTAGCACCAGGGGCCAGACAGCAGGGCTCCTTGGGCTGTATATTTGACAACTCAGGTTGTGATGTGTGCAAAATGCCATGCAGAATGGGCCCCTCCATAGCCTGTCTAGATCCTGGGAGCAGGTCCTCTGATGGAAGTGGCTATTGTATGCCAACCTTTTTCCTCTTTGGAGCAGGCAGCCAGAGGACCATGGCTGTGGCTGCTAGCCAATACTGCCGAGCCTTGCTGAAAGCAGGATTTGTTTTCAATAATGCCACTTTTCCTGCTTCTGGTGCCTGTGCTTGCTTGGGTACCTCTGCACTGGGGCTGTTTCCAGAGGCCCAGCATGACGTACATTTTCTGAACACCAGGATTGGAGGGAAAGATCAACTTAAATACGGTGCATGATAGTTGTGAAAGCATTGTTGCTGGAACAAAACAAGCTTTTGTTAGTCTACAGACACTTTTCCACATACCCTCACGTATAAAAGGAAATGTCAATTACCAATCTTGACAAGTTGCATCCACTGAACGCCCTGGGTACCAATGGCAACAAGTGAGAATCCAATTGTGGCACCCACAATACAATGGGTCCCAGATATGGGGAGTTTTAAGAAAGATGCAATCAGCTGCCAAACAGCAGAACCTAGAAATTGAAGGGGGGAAAAAGAGAAAAATATCAGTTCTAAGGAAAGATAACATCAACAGCAATGAGATAACAACAATGTAATGCGATAGCTTTCTTAACCACATGCTCACATTCTTCTCTCAGGGCAGCCTACGCCCTGTGCACATAATAAAGACTTCATAAGGAAAGTTTTGTTCACATTCAGGAAATACTGGCAAAAAACTTAACAAGTAACTCTGCTCATTGCATTTCCCTGCAATTCAGTTTTGCTGACACCTCTAATTTCTATAATGTATAGAATAGGTTTATGTTTGATTCAGACATCTTCCTTTCATCCAGCTCCTGCTGATGTGATAGAGTTGGTACAGAACTGCTTTGCTACAGTTCCACTATTTTTGGTAGACTTTTCATTTTTACAACCCGTCGGTTCAGTTCTGACTAATCACAAACAAATCAAACTGTGCAACAAGCAGAGAAGTGGCAGCTCTGGATAATCTTGCTCTCGGCAATAGCTAGTGGAACCCTTAAGTATACAAGGTAGAGGCACACAAGGTCTGGTTAATAAGTTTGGCAGGCTCCTAGTCTCAAATCTTGTGGCAGCAAGGCCGCTTGGCAGCAGAGCGTGATGGTACTTTAAGAACCCTAATGGATGCAATGCCCTTGCACTGAAATACCCATTCACGAGGCAACAAAGCACTGCCCCAAATTTGCACTCTGGCCTGGAGAGGAAGTGCAACATTTTTTTTTGTTGGGTAAGAGTGGTAAGGTAGAGACATAGAGAATTAGAATGGGGACCAAAGAATAAAAGGACGATAAAGATATACAGTGCATGGAAGTGACTGGGTACAGGAACAGAACATTCATGCTGATAGGTCAAGTTGAAGATCCCAGTCACTAGACAAGATTCCTCTTCCATTGCTTTCTGGACTGACAACTTGCTCAATTCATAAAACAACAAACACATTCCATTCCCTATTCACCAGCATGAGTGGCAATCAAGACAGTAGCTGGGGAAAAATGGTTAACAGCGTAGACGTCATGAACTTCATTAAAGTTAAGCACCTTAGCACCACCTCTGCTATTTTTTAGAACAAAAAGGGCACTCTGCATTGGCAGCTCCTATTCCACTCATTGCTGGTTTTCACATGGCAAAGTTTCAAGTTGCTCATTTGAACTCAAAGATAATATAAGGATTTTTCCTGTTGAATGTGGCTCTGCCATCGCTGAAAACATCATCAATCATCACAGGTTTGTTCTGAACACTTGAATCCAAAGGCAGAGGAAGCCACAGATTCTCATCTTGCAGTTTGTGGACAAGGCTTAAGAGACTATCCTTCCTATACTACTAAATGGGTGGAGGGCACCAGGGAAGGCCTGGTATGGAATAGTCTGAGAATGACTGCAACACAAAGCATTAGAAGAGAGGAAGGCAATGGGAATAAACTGCATGCTCAAGAGAAATGGCAGGAAGTTGAAGAGGGAGTCGAGTTTAAGGATTTAGAAAAGGGTGAGAGTGAGAAAAGGAATGGGTGGAGCAAATGTGTCAACAGGTTACATCTTGAGAGTAGGTGACTCCACTGAACTCAAGGCTGGGGTTAAAGAGCATTATATTGCATATGTTGGCTTTGCAGGACACCAAACCCGTTAGCTCAGTCCGACTGAATTCTTTATCCATCTCAGATATCTCTGGTAGACCCAAAAGCCATCTGTCATTTCCTCCACAGCACACTGTCTGCAAGATACAGCCATCCAGAAAGAAAGGCAAAGAAAGAAGCAATCTCTATTCAGAAAGCAAAGCTTTCCTGAAAGGAGAGGGTTGGGTGGTGAAAGAGATGCATGTCACAGGTCTGGTCCCCAGGTAAAAGAGGTCATTTTTCTTGCAGGTGTAATTAAGCAATCGAGAATGCCAGGTTGCCTGGGTTGATGCAAGCAATCAGAGTCATAATCTGGGCATATCTCCAAACACTGGGCTCATGTCTCCTTACAAAGGCAGCTTTCTGGGTTCACTTTCACATAGATGTCTTCTAGCTTAGACTGTCAGCCCCTGAATACCTCCATCTGGGTTTTAACTCATGTTCTCTGGTGGCTACAGAGTGACTAGATCTTTGTTGACTGGGTCTCTCTCTCAGATTGGGTCCACGTTAGCCTAAGGAGTGAAGGGCTCCAGGTTAAGCATTGGACAAGCTTGTTGCTCAGTGGCAGAGACCATGGTGGTTTGTGGGGAGTCCTTTACTCAGGCTGCACAGAAACAAGAAAAACCTAGCCTTTTCCCCAACAGATCAAGGGATGACTTTTCCTAGCTGGATGCTCTATTGTCCATGGAAAGTTGTGGTCCTCAGTCTTCTCGCCCCATTTGCTGATCAAAGAGAGGAAGCAGTCAATCTAGGCTGGCCAAGGACTGTCTCACTCCCAGGATATGGAGCATGGCCTGGGACCAGCACCCCATCAAGGAGAGACTCCTCAAGGGACTGATACCTTAGCATCTTTGGAACTGGAAAAAATTCCTCACTACAGAAATGTACCCAGCCACCTTGCTAGGGGATAGGGCACACAGCAAAAACATCTTCTTCCAGGGACTACTTAAGTGTTTGCCTGTGTAAGACAAGCTTGTAATTAGGTTCCCCAATGGTAACAGCAGCTAAAAAGACAAAAGACATCCCTGCTGAGAAAGGGTGGTTCCTCTTGGCCCCAGGTTTCTGACCAGTTCAATATGCAGAGGTGGTTCTTTTAATACAGATTGTAGAACAGTTAGAGGTGCTGCTTGAGGCCTGCTGTGCAGCACACTGGCCCTTAAAAGAATCCAGCTTCTTTGACAAACACGGTGATACTCCTGACGCCCTGAAATATCAGTCCACCTGGAGAAACAAGAACTTATTTCTTCAAAAAGGCAAAAATTCCTCATCCATTAAATAGTCCGTGTGGATTTTTTTTGTTCAGGGCAGTGCAGAAGAATCTGCTCTCTTGCCAGGGTATCCAGCGAGTAAGGAAGGTCTCAGAGGCAGCCATGAAGTGAGTGTCAGGTCATTTGGGCTATCATAGGGAACCACCTGAGACAGTGGTAATTTTCTCCCATTCTTCTGACACGGAAAACAAGACAGAATTTAATAAAGGGCTACTCAAACATACCTGAGACACACATCTGCCAACAGAGGGGTTCAAAAGGTCTTTTAATAGATTAGCTTGCCTAAAACAGCAGACACTTCTCCAACAAGGTGTGTACAAGAGAATTATGTGCAAGTCTAAAAAATGTAACAAGACACATATATTCAACATTGTCAGCATGCTGTCTATTATTTTTTAGCATTCTTGCTTCACTGGACTGCCAGAGAAACTTTCTGCTCCAAAATACTAACTATATTTGCTCAGTGGCCACCACAATGGCAGCCCAGTTTTGGCAGGGATATGTAAGGCTTTGGAATAAGTAAATAATAATTTGGAAAGGAGCTTTCAGACCTAAAACTAACTAGCTCTTCCCAAACATAAACCATCTGAACTAAGACAACCTGGTAGTTGCAGTGCAAAAGCCAGCCAGCCCCATAATCCCTTCCATATAAGGACATCTCAAAGTGCTGTTCTTCTTCTGTCTCCATGACCTGGTGAAGGGCCACAGCGCAGACTGGCAATGCTAGTGATAGGGAAAAAAAAAAAAAAAAAGAGGGTCTGATTCCCCTCAAATTGCTTCTGGTTTGACACAAGCCAGGAACCCCAAAACACCTGCAATAAAATCCTGTCAAATGTCACTAGCTGTCTTTCTTCCTCCTTCACTCTCTAACTTTTAAAAAATATTTTAAATGGAGGCTAAACATTGTGTGCCAAAGCATAGCTACCCTGTGTGCTGGGGTGGGTGCAAAGGAGGTCTTGACCCAGGTGTTTGTCAGTAGTGGTTTTTGTAGACTGCTTGGTGAGTTGTAGCTCAAGTCTATTACTCTTGAGCAGCTTTGCAAAGAGGAGGATACATAGAAGCATCACGGTGACGTTCCTGGCTTGGTGGATGGATATTTATCATCAGAGAAGCCCTACAACTGCCTCACTCTAATTCCTCTAACGTGCTGCTGCCCTGCTGGCTGAAATTGTTGAAATGATGGTACAGAGCTATGGCACTGACGAAAGTTCAACTAATTCTCAATTCTGCATCAAAACCAGACTGTCCCGTTTGGCCAAGAAGCACTAACTGCAGCCTGAAGAGCACCAACCTCTTCTGAAATATTGCAGTGTGTGCCAAGAGCTTCGCAAAGGACTTTGCAGCAGGAAAAAAGCCACTGAGCATGTACTGGCAACCAGAATCCCTGTCTCTGCTTCTAAAGTATGGGAAGTTCTGGGCTGCGACAGATACAGAAAGCTGCTGGACCTCTTTTAGTACTTTCTGCCTTGGTCTCTTGCATCAAAGCTTTACCTAATCAGATGGCCTGGAGCTGCATTTGTGGTGAGTAGCCAGCAACTAATGAATTCTTGTTTTCTGAGGCAATGGTGCCAGATATTCTGGAGGGCAAGGTGCCCTGCCAGTCTCAGCAGAGGGGAGACTGGGGTATTTTCTACAGGTGAAGAGGGAAGGGGCTGTATGTGGGAGGAGGGAAGCTCAGTATTCCCAGGGTATTCTTTTGGGAATGATTCTGGAGGAAAGACCAGAACCACGATAGCTCTGAAAGCTAGGGATGGAAAAAAGCATGTTTATACTAAAGTCAGGAACACCCAAATCAACATCAAATTTGTCTTTATTAGGAAGTTCTAGCTGAGACTGACCATGCTGACAAGTTTGACATCCTGTTTGTCAACATAACAGGACAATCCAAGGTATACTTTGAAAAAAACACTTGACAGACTGGTTTGAACAGGGTTTTATCACTCTAAACTAGTTTTTGCATGATCACATTTCCCACTCAGAGAAAGAGCTACTCAGTCTTACTACAGTGATCCACTAGCACTGCACACAGCTCCATTTGGAAGTCAAGCACTACGTAAAACTAATCTCTTCTGGGACTCTGTCCCAAAACAACTGGTACTCCTACCCCTCTTGGAAACCCTAGCTAAACCAAGGAGCACCTGCTCTGTAATTTATAGCTTTCTCTTGCCCTACACTAAAATAAGAATAGATGAACTTAAAAACCTCTGCAGCCAGCATGTGGGCTGTGCAGTGGATGAGAAGTCACGTGGTAGAGTCTGTGGAAAGACCAGATAGGCCAGTCACAGACAAACTTATGAATTATGCAAAGATTTTTTTTTTTTTAAATAATCCAAATACTCTGATCTCTCGCTGATAAATCAGGGGCAATAAAGGCAAGGCCTGCCACAGCTGTCCCAAAGTGGCAATGAAAATATAGGGTGAGAGAAGGGCCCTTATTTTAGCACCACCATTCAGGAGAGGGTAAGAGAGCCAGAGCAAAAGTAACTAAAGGTGCCAGAGATGGGAATGGCTACTGTGCCTTCAGTGTGGCAGCAGGGAGTCCTCACAGTGTGACAGGCTGCCTTGAACAGTGAACTGAGGACAGGATTGACAGCAAAAAAACTCTTTTAAGTCAGCAATCCAGCTCTGCCACCGTCTCTCTGTACACCCTTAGTGAGGTCACCTACTGTCCGTCTTGGATTCCTATCAATAGCGCTGGGGTAAAAGTTATGCACTTCATGGGGATATTGTAACTCCTGATTAAATGTTACACTAGTACCAAAATTCACCAGAACACAGCCTAGATGCCAACGGTGCCCAAACCTCCTGACTGTCTGGAACACAGCCCAGTGAAACAATCCTGTAAGAGTGGGCAGCTAGGCAAATCCCAGGTTAGGCAACAAATCCACACAGTTCCTGCAGGGACCCCACCATCTGTCTGCTCCTCCTTGTGCATTTAGGGGTGCCTTGAATAGTTATTTCATTTGACCTCCCTCAAAATCCTACAGCCGGCTCGGTGGACAATAGTGCGATTGTGGTAAGGAACAGTCCACAATGTTTCAGAGAAGGGGTGAATACCTGTTACAAAAGCCTGCCCAGAAAGAGAGAGACACACACACACAGGGACAGAGAGAAAGGTAAACAAAATCCGATAAAAGCCGGGAGAGAACAATGTTAACAAAGTAAGTGGTATCACTAGAGAAAAGAAGAAAGTCTGGGGAGAGAAAAGGAAAGAAAAACAGCTTTTGCGGTTTGCGAGCTTTGATTAATTCTGAGATTTAAAACATGGAATTTGTCCTTAATGCCATCACCGGAGGATGGGAATGCAACTGGTCATGAAGTTCACACAGGCTTATGTAAATACACGTGCAAATAAGTTGTGTTCTTTGAGCTTTGGCCCGTTGCCTTTGCAGGCAGTATTTGATACTTAGAAGTTTGGCCACCCCTACCT
The DNA here is from genome assembly GCF_001723895.1 of Crocodylus porosus. Classification (NCBI taxonomy): domain Eukaryota; kingdom Metazoa; phylum Chordata; order Crocodylia; family Crocodylidae; genus Crocodylus; species Crocodylus porosus. The sequence continues at coordinate 23,777,131 of NW_017728912.1, read as the reverse complement.
AGATCCAGGGTTTGGCGGATCAGGATGTCATAAATAGATACAAATGAGGAAAATGAAGCCATCCTACTAAAGATGATCATGATTGTTAAGAATCTGAAGGTCAAAAGATACATGTCACTTAAATTTCAAACCAGAGTATGCAAGGCAAATTACAAACCAAATAGCAGCTTGAACTTGTGCAGCTATGTCAACACTGCTAAAAGCCCCTTTGAAAGGCATGGCTAAATATATGGTACAGTGGTACTAGCACATGTAGAGAAAGACGCTGTTCCTACTTCACAGGGAACAGATTAGGCATTTGGGATTCACTTGCAGGACACTGGGAACAAGCAATTAAGCACAGGGCCAAAGACAGCATATTCCTCTTTGAAGAACTTGGTCCTCGTACATGTTGTCATGGAAGTGACAACAGCAACAGAGGGCCACCCCATGTGATTGCTGGCTACTACAAGAAAATGCCAGCTTTCGTATCAGAGAGTGACTACTATCCCCCCAACACGAATGAAAAACAGCCACCCAACAGGTACTTAGAGAAACCAGCACTTGATGCTCAGATATAAGGCAGAAAGAAGTGTGCAGATGAGTGTACAAGGGAAGGAGGAGGGAATTTTGTGGGACAAAATCCCTGCACGTGTCAGGGGTATATGGAATTTTTCCATGCATCAAAGCTATGCTGATATTCCTACAGATTTACATGACCCCACACATCTGGGGCTGTAAAGAATTCACCAAACTTTGAGGCACTGTCATGGCTTCAGACAGAGCATAGGGAGTGCTCATCACAGACTCATGCTGATTCTTCATTTTAATGCTCTCTTCCACAGTATAAAATCCCCCTTCTGGATCTCTCCAACTATTTTTTTAATGTGGTTGACCTATGGCCTTTGCTGCCGATTCTTATCGGACATCTCCAAAGTTCACAAAGCTTTTTTTGAAAGGCTATGAATATGCTCTGAAATTTATTTTATTTCCCCTTGAACATAGTATTTGTTCTAAATGAGGATTAGTTTAAAAGCAAACAAAAGCTATGTGGGTAGGCACAAACAACAAAAAAACCCAAAGCCTATTTTAGCTTTATGAGGGAACATGAGTCAGAAGGATTAAAATTACATGAAGCATGTGACCACCTACTTTATTGTTCTTTTCAGTTATATCATGACCCTCATACAAATGTATAATTAATTACTGTCCACTGTGTATGCATGAAAAGGGAATCTTCTCTTTAAAAAATAATAATAATATGCTTTGGGTAATCCTCAGAAAAGGTACTATATTGCTATGATTATAGAGTCTATCTTTTTTCGGCTCCAAAAATCCAAAAAAGTTATACTTGACTTGTACGTGGGGTCAACATATAATTGGGCCCCCTAACCACTTGCCTTTTGTCCTATATTGCTTTTGACCTATTGCCTTTTGCAATATCTTTGGATGTGGAATAAAAATACCAAGTCAGAATCTTTTTTTTTTTTCAGTTCAGTTTTTATTTTAGTATTTTTAATGCATTTAACCCTATGGGTCCTTTGTTATTTGATTCTCCTGTGGGACTTTGTAAGGGCAACAGCAGTTTAAGATGTGTAGTTACTGACTTGTATTCAGGGGGGAAAAACTGTTGTTCTTAAACCTGAAAATAAAAAAAGTAGGGTTGACATAATTGCAACAATATGTTATTTACTGTTAACAGCCATGTCTTGAGACTTGTTTTTGCAGCCATAAACAATGTATTAACTTACTAACACGTTTTTCCAAATAAGATAATTGGTTGTTTGGTAACCCTGAGAAAATTTCATTACCTAAAGCCTTTTGATTTTACTTAAAAGCTGTGAACATTAAAATAAATGCAAATGATTAGTGCACATAAAGGAAAAACAATGGACTCATAAACAGGAATGCATGTCTCCTTTGCAAAGTAAAACCAGACATGCTGGTGCAAAAGCTTGGAATGCTTAAACATGATAGAAACATGTCTGATGAAAAGGATTTCCCCAAAGCAATTATTATCACTTAAAAAAATGAAAGTTACTTACCAACCATTGCACTGACTTCTCCTGCCATCAGCAGATCCACGGTGCTATTATACAGGTTAACATCAATGATACCTTTCCGGATTGTTTCTCCTACTTTTGCTCCCAGTAATACTGAACCAGCGGTTTCAAAAATTGAAGCCAAAATACAAGCTTGACGCAAAGTAACCACACCAGAGCCCACAGCAGTCCCAAAAGAATTGGCAACATCATTGGCACCAACTGAAAATGCCAAAATAAAAGCAATGATAAAACCCACAATAACCATCCACAGGTACTCAACCAGCGCCATCTTTCCCCCAAAGTGTGCTTGTAGGTAAATGCTTCCCCTTTGCAAATATTTAAATAGACAAAGCTGGAGGGTTCTCTAGCGGATTTGTAAAGCAGATTTCTTGTAAACAATGAGTTCTCTCTGGAAAGTGCTGGGTAGTGTGAAGAAACTGCTAACTGCTGATTTTCAAACTACTGTCAATACTGTTCATTTGGCTGTGTTCAGCGAGCAGTGAAACACATTCCATATTTTGCTTCCAAACTGGTACAAGTGTGATGTGCTGTCCTGCAACAGAAACACAAACATATAAACAATGAAATACGCTGCCGAGCTTGTAACACTGTGTCCTTTCAGAAGTAAAGAAATGATTTAAATCCACTAATCTAACTTTGGCATGTGATGCTTTGAACCATAAAGCAATTGAGAAAAAAAAAATTAAAATTAGGTCACCTTCACAGCAATATACAGTTCTGGCATAAAAATCAGTAACCAAAAAACATACTGATCATTCTGAAAGGTTATACTTTTAATTTAAGCTGCACAGTGTGATT
>NW_017728912.1:23760690-23774078 GCF_001723895.1 Crocodylus porosus | reverse complement strand
TCTTGTATCAAGTAACTGGCTTATATAAACCATATTTTGAGGCCCCAGATGGCCCATTTCCAGCTACCTCCATGAAACTATCAATTTACATCCGGTGCAGGTGAGGATCTGGACTTTAATGAGAGAAGGAATTATATCTATCCATTAAACTCTACAGAAATCTTGAAAATGTCTGCAAATATTTACGTGCTGTTGCTCTCATGTGTAGATTAGGAGGCATGTTACAGCCTCTTAGTCACATGGCCTTCCAATCAGTGGAGCAGTTTGATTTTTCTCCATATTTATGTCAATGTACCCACATACATATTTACATAGATCCAGGTGAGAGAAGAGAAGTTTGACTAAAAAAGTGAACAAAAAGTAATCTGATCTTTCCCCTAGTAAGACAAATTACAATGTACTACTAAAGTAACTAGCCTCAAATAAACAATGTTCTCGTGCAACTTTCAGAGATTTCTAGCAATCTTGGAAGCAAAATTTCTCTTTGCCCTACTTGATCAGTTTTTCAAAAACAGAAATGCACAGGCAGGAGTTGATTTCAAGAGAAAGCCTTGTTTTATTTTAAGAAAACACACAACTGCATTATATTAATCTCATTCAGGATCTAACTTTCCAGCCTGTAAATCTTAATATTTCTCTCAACAGGAGCCAGTATACCCAGTTTAAAATACTCAAAAAAGAAACAAAAAACCTGATTATCTACATACATAACCAGTAGTTTCTTCTCCCTTCTTTACTGCTGTAAAGAGGAGATGCAGTTACCAAGCCAAACAAAACAATCATTCAACATCTATCTGGGAAAGAATATCTTTCTCTGAACTCATTTTCAAACAGATGGGCTACATTCATTCGTACACGTGAGCCGATTGTCTCAGAGCCCTCCAAATGATTTACCTTTGAAGAGGTAAGGGCTTGTCATCTCACAAAGTTCGCATTTTCTCATGTATAGCAATGTAACTTTAATGAGATCATAAGCTACAGCCATGGTTCTCATGAGGTAAAGACCTCAGATTGCATCACAAAAGACAGCCAGATGTTGAAACAAAATGGTCAAAACCTAAGTGCCCAGTAGGCTCAAGAGTTACTCAGGTAGCAACTTCTCATTCCTCCCTTTCTCTCCGTACCTACATTACCTTGTCCCAGAGCAATGTGAATTTTCAAGGAGCCAGTGGCCTCTCTCCAGCAGCTAAAAATCTCTCAGTTAGCTTCACATCACATTTGAGCAGCATTTCTCAAGACACTGTGAGTAAGAGGAAGGCACCCACCTCACCCCACCAGCATCTCCATGCAAAACTGCCTAGCAATAGCCCCAACCTAATCCCACACATCTCATCCACCAAGACCACCACAGTTTCTTCCCATGACCCCAAAGCATTGAGGGATTAAAGTCATATGGAGAAAACCAGATGAAGGTCCCAATTGGAAAAGACCCAAGAGCCTCTGAACTAGTGACAACCTAAGATAAGTCTAAAGGAGATTCTGCATATCCATGGGATGCCGGAGATCTTTGAATGAACAAAGATGGAATGAATGTCCATCTTTGAACATAGACAGATGTCTGGAAGGCACTAGACCACCAATGGTTAGTGCTGACTTAGTTAAGGAGCACTTGGAGGGGCTGGATGGGTACAAGTCAGCAGCCCCAGACAACCTCCAGCCACGGGTGCTGAAGGAATTAGCCAGTGTCGTAGCCGAGATGCTGGCACGGCTGTTTGAGCACTCACGGTGGTCCGGCCAGGTCCCTGAGGACTGGAAAAGAGCCAATGTGGTGCCCACTTTTAAGAAGGGGAGAAGGGATAAGCCAGGTGACTTTAGGCCAGTCAGTCTTACCTCTATCCTTGGGAAAACGCTGGAAAAAAAACATTAAAGAGTGTATTTGTGAAGGCCCAGCAGGGGAAATGATGCTGAAAGAAAACCAGCATGGGTTTGTCACAGGTAGATCCTGCCTGACAAACCTTATAGCCTTTTACAACCAGGTCACACACTGCCTTGACACTGGAGCTGAGGCAGATGTCATCTACCTGGACTTTAAGAAGGCCTTCGATACTGTTCCACATCCTATTCTCATAAGGAAGCTAGCAGGCTGTGGAGTGGATGCTTACACAGTCAGGTGGGTGGCTAACTGGCTTAGGGATTGCACACAGACAGTGGTGGTAGTTGGGTCATTTTCGACCTGGAAAGAGGTGGGCAGTGGTGTCCCGCAGGGATTGGTCCTTGGGCTGTTGTTATTTAATATCTTCACCAGCGATTTGAATGAGGGTATGGACTTTATGGGGCAAAGTTAACACACTGGAGGGCAGGGAGCGGATTCAGGCCACTCTGGACACATTGGGTCAATGGGCAGAACGAAATAGGATGCAATTCAACAAAGACAAATGCAAGATACTCCACCTAGGGAGGAGGAATCTCCAGCACACCTATAGGTTGGGGCATGACCTCCTCAGCAGCTCAGCAGCTGAGAGGGAGCTTGGGAGTCAACTATGACTCCAAGATGAACGTGAGTCAACAGTGTAATGAAGCCATCAACAAAGCCAATCGCACCTTGTCGTGCATTAGCAGATGCATGACCAACAGATCAAGGGAGGTGATGTTCCCTCTCTATGTGGCATTAGTCAGTCTATGGTTGGGAGTACTGTATCCAGTTCTGGGGGTTGCACTTCAAGAGGGATGCAGAGAATCTGGAGAGGGTCCAGAGAGCCACTCGTATGATTACTGGCCTCCATACAAAACTCTATGAGGGGAGGTTGAGAGATCTGGATCTCTTCAGCCTTCACAAGAGACCTTTGAGGGGAGACCTTGTAGCAGCCTGTAAGTTTATCAAAGGAGGACAACAGAGAGTTGGAGATGCACTATTTACCAGGGCACCCCCAGGAGTAACTAGAAATAATGGGTACAAACTAGTGGAAAGTAGATTCAGGTTAGGCATTAGGAAAAAATTCTTCACAGTAAGGGTGGCTGGAATCTGGAACAGGCTGCCAAGAGAGGTGGTACTATTACCTAGCTTGGAGGTCTTCAAGAGGTGGCTAGGTAGGCACCTGACTCAGGTTGTCTGACCTCAGTCCTTTTCCTGCCCGGGGCAGGGGGTCAGACACGACTATCCTTCAGGGTCCCTTCCAACTCTACAATCTATGAAAACAAAAAGTATCAAATCCATACTCCCATAATCATTCTAACTGAATCAACGGAAAATCATAATCATAGAAAATGAGGGTTGGAAGGGACCTTATGAGGTCATCTTATCCACCCCCCTGCTCAAAGCAGGACCAGCCCCAACTAGATAAACAAATAGAAGTATTTAATGAACTCTTTTGATGGAAACTAAGATATTGCAATGCTCATTATTCTTCACTTTTGAAACCACAGGTAACAGATTCCTTTTAAACTTTCCCTACATTTCACAACAGCTAAATCATTTTTGCTCCATTTTTATTCTGCTTTGAGGAGACTAGGCCTAGGGAGTCTTGGAGCCTGAAAGTAGTAATTTTGGAAGGTTCTCTCGGACTGACATTAGGTGGCTATTGGGACATTTGAGCCTTCAGCTTCACATCTTCAACCACCTGAGTAGTGCTACAGTAGCTTTCTGACACATTCACTGCTACTAAAGCATGGTACAGTCACCTTAAAATTCTTAGTGAAAAACAATTTGGGTGTGAAGTGAACGTTGTGCATTCCTCCACCGTGAAATGTACTTTGAAGCAGGGAAACACCATGAGAAATGGTAGAAGCATCTCTGCTCCTATGTTGAATATATTTATTACCAACTTCACATATTCTGTCTCATGTATTTCAGAGTTTCTTGGACGATTCAAGGCAGTATCTCTTAACTCTTTTAGACCCAAGACACCCCCTTAGAAAATCCCAGCATTTAGCTTTCACTTAATTTTCTACTACTGAAGAAATAATAGAGCAATTCTTCTATTGCAAAGTCAGAAACCACAATAAGGCTAAATGCTTTTGGTGCTACAGATTCCTCTTTGAATTCCCAGCACCCTTACTGAGAATCATGATCTGGGACAAGGTGCAGGTATAATAGGCAAAAGGCTAGACTGGGATGATGGAGACCTGGGTTCAATCTCCCTGCTCTGCCACAAACTAACCAAGTGATCTTAGACAAGCTGTTGAATGTTTCAGTGCCTCAAGTTTCCATTGGTGCAACAGAGATGATTCTTCTCTGCCTTACACGGATACCATGAGCAGAGCTAACCCTTAGGGTGTGCAGGGCCCAGGGCATATCAGCCTGTGCAGAACCTGTGCAGGGGAGAGGCAGGGCTGGGGTGGCAAGCGGCTGGAGTGCAAACGCGTGGAGTGGTGGCGCCCTCAGCATGCGACAATGGCACTATCCGCGGGGCCCTTCTGGCGCTGTCCGTGGGGCCCGGAGTGGTCACACCAATTCACCACCCCTCGTCCCCACCAAGGGATGGCCCTGACCATGAGGATCAGTTCATGAATCATTGCGAGGTGCTCAGATACTCTGATGATGGTCAAGTACGTAGCTATGCATCTTCAGACCCCTTTTTGCTTCACATTCATCCACCATGTTTCTGGCTCCCTTTTATGCCACTCTGCAGTCCCCTAATTATATTTTCTGCAGTAGAAAATGGCTGTGGAGATACTGAATAGCATTTTGTTTAGGTTGTACAATACAGGGCATCTATAGTGGCTAGAGGGCCACATCCCATTGCATCAAATCTGTTAGGTTCATAGGGAGGCAGAGAAATGTATGAGTAATCCCTTCACTCCAGCACACCAGCCAAACTTTTCTATCTTTTCTGACAGCAAGTCCTCTTTGTGGTATTTCTGCAAATTGAAAACCTGTTGTTGGATAGAAAGACCAAATAGCAACATTTGTTAGAGGGGTAAGGTCTTCTGACTATAAGCCCCTTGTGGCAACCCAATGGGGGCAGAATTAAGGTCCTGTTGGATAGAAAGTGCTCCCCAGCATCTTTTTGGGGTTCATGTGGAAAAACCTTTGCTAAGAATTTCCCGGTTTGCCAGCCTTTGTGCATGCAGAGGTGAAAGCTAAAGTTCTAGATGGATACAGACCACTGCAATCACCTTAATTCCAACCCAGCCATTTAGTAAGAGGATTTCTTCTCTTTTATTAAAGCAACATTTCTTTTCCAAATGCAGGAATGAGCTAGGTTATCTCTGAGATAAGGAAGGAACCTGCAGGGCTTGATCAGAGTTGCACATGCAAGGCAGGAAACCCAACTAATTAGCTTCTTAATCAGGATCCTCCCTCAGCTCCCACATCTATGATCCCTCTTGTACTCCCACATGATTGCTCACCCAAGGACACCCCTCCCCCCACCCATGGTGCCCCATATCCTCTTTGGTCCCACAGAGACAGTCTGCCTGCAGTGTGCTCTTGGAATAGGGACGGTACTGGGACTTTATTTTCCACCAGTATGTTAGAAGGTCACTCAGCCCCAATCAGCTGGTACTGACTCCAAAGTCCAAAACTGGTTCAATAGAGGCTATCAATGACACAAAAATGAACTAAAGCACTCTTATTAGCTACCTAAGGACCAAAGCTATCCTAAAACAAGTCTGCAGCATACCCCACAGCATTGTTCATGATGGCTGATGAGCCTCCCATACTTGGCTGGAGGGTGAAGAATCACAGGATCATAGAAAATGATGGTTGGAAGGGACTTCAGGAGGTCATCCAGTCTAACCCCATTCAAAGCAGGACCAGCCCCAATTAGATTATCCCAGCCAAGGCTTTGTCTAGTTGGGTCTTAAAACCACTAAGGATGGAACTTCCACAACCTCTCTGGGTAACCTGTTTCACTGATTCACTACCCTCCTAGGGAGAAAGTTTTTCCTAATATCCAACCTAAACTTCCCTGTTGCAACTTGAGCCCATTGCTCCTTGTTCTATCATCTGCCACCACTGAGAACAGTCTAGCTCCATCCTCTCTGAAACCACCCTTCAGGGAGTTGAAGGCTCCTATTCACAATACTAAATAAGTCCAGATCCCTCAGTCTGTACTCATAAGTCAAGTGCCTGACCCCTCTATCCATTTTTGTTGCCCTTTGCTGGACTCCTTCCAATTTGTCCATATCTTTTCTGGAGTGGGGGACCCAAAACTGGGCACAATACTCCCAATGTGGCCTCATCAGTGCCAAAGACAGGGGAAGAATCACTTCCCTCAATCTGCTGTCAGTGCTCCTAGTAATATGTAGCCCAGTATACCATTAGCCTTCTTCGGAACAAGAGTACACTGTTGGTTCATGTTCAGCTTATTGTCCACTAACCTGCAGGTCCTTTTCTGAAGAGCTGCTGCTTAGCCAGCCAGTCCCCAGCCTGTAGCGGTGTATGGGATTGTTCTGTGTTAAGCGCAGGACTTTGCACTTGTCCTTTTTGAAATACTCTATAAAAAAATTCAGAAGCTGCTATGCAAGCCTGCTGCTGAAGGCAAGGTTATGAGGGCTTGGGAGAAAGGATGTCATGGTTAAAGACTCATCACTCCTGTCACTTCATGCAAAGTGACAGCTCAAAATCCACACATCCCCCAGCAAAACATGGGAGGTCAGATTTGACATCCCTGACATTTCTAAGGTAAGGGAACACACAGAATAAAATAAAAATCAACTCCTCATCCTCTTTAACAGCATAATATTAAAGTTTAAAATAAAAGGGGAGAAAGGTAGCAGAGGGACAGGAAGCTTAGTTAAAAATAAGGTTGTAGGTTACCTTTGAACCATTAAGAGATACTACTGGTAGTTTCGCCTTTGGTGGGGGGGAAGGAGAGCCGTATCTCTGAACCCCCCAAAAATATAGAACAGACATGAGTTCAGCTGTGGGGCCTTGTAGAAATAAGGAAGACATTTTGATCAAGGTTTTTTGCAGAAATCTACCAGTGGCTTAACACAGATTACAGCCTGTAGAATGCTTCTTTTTGAGAGCAAGGATTTCTCTGGTATGCCAAGCTATGTAAGCATTCCCTCACGTACTAATCTAATCTAAGAGTCAGAGGTGTCCCATGTTGTTTTTATGACAGCAAGGACATGGGGGGGAAAATGCCCTGCAGCAGAAGAATGCCAAATTTTAAGTTCCATGTTCTGTATTTAAGACTTGAAAGGCGTTGGCCTGTTTCTTCCCAACCTTGTACCTTCTGCACTCATTCACACCTATGTAAAGTGAATGTAAAATGCTATTAAATCAGCATTCTAGAATTTAAAAAATCTTCAAATTGACTTGTGGCACCAATGAGAACAAAAATCAGCTCTGTGCCAGGACTCTCTGAATGCAATGCATCTTTACTGCTGTGTTGGCTCAGGTTATTTACATGAGTGTTAACTCCTTTCCGGTTAGCCTAACTTGTACTTCAGTGGCCATACTGACACTGTTTGAGGAATCTGGATTAGCAGCACAGTTATGATGCTAATTATACCTCTTGCTATACCCCCAGTGGAATGGCCAACTCAAGCCAAAAGCACCACAGCAATAGAGTTATGGGCAGTATGGAAGAAAAGACAGGTGAAGAAATTCAAGTTAATTTTGCAGTGAAGAACTGCATGATCATTTAACTAAGATAATTGAAAGTGATGGTGTAGCAGAGCACTAGGGTGCCTGCTACTGAATAGTGATGATATAGGCCTAGCTGCCATTCATTAGGGCAGCAGGTGCCAGTTATTATGGATACTAATTGGGTCAGCTGACTGCCAGGGGGCAGGGCCTGGCCTTCATAAACAGAGAAGGCTAAAGCCAGAGCTAGTTCCCCTCTGGCAGCTGCAGGAGCAGGGCACGGCACGGCACGGCAGACTGACTGACTGACTGAGTCTATGGGGGCGGGGGAGAACCCTGACAGGAGTGTACGTTCTAGTCGGTAGGCTTATTGTTATGTTACGGCCGTGTGGCTTGTGGTTCTGTTTAGTTATTGTTATACCGGAGGACCGGGCGAGGCTGTAGGGGTGGAGGAGGTCTCATCAGGAGCTCCCCAGTAAACTGGGGGAGTTCCTAGCACCACAGAGGGTGCTGCGTAGTGGGGTGTCCTGACCCCAGCCCAGTGGGGGCAATATTGGGATAAGCCCCAACTGGAAATGGCCCCAGTGGGGCATAGACCTGAGAAGGCAGGTCTGGGGGCCAGGTGAGGCTAAGCCCGCCTGAGCCCCAACCTTAAGAAGCCCGAGTCGGGCATCGAAGGTCCCAGTGGGGGCAGGCACGCGAGAGACGAAGCACAGGCCCGGGTGCGGGCAGCAGCATGAGGAGTGCAAGCATAGGAAGCCCGAGTCGGGCATAGCAGGCCCCAGTGTGGGCGGGCACGCGCGAGGCGTGAACACAGGCTCGAGTGCAGGCGGAGAGCGCGAGCAAGGGCCCCAGAGCGGGCAGGGGAGCACATGAGGTGCGAGTATATTGGACATTGGGCAGGCCCAGTGGGGCACTGCCTGTGAAGGGGAAGCCCGGAAGGGGGCAAGCCCAGTGGAAGGTCCCGGAGAGAAGGGTGAGTCTACTAGGGAGCCCGAAGAGAGAGAGAGCAGGCTACGTAGAACAGTCTCCGAGACGGGCCGACACAGGGAGTAGCCCCGGAATCATGGTATCAAGACCGGCCCCATGCCAAGGGGGCAAGAAGGCAGCCTCCCATTGATGATAATAAGATCAAAGACGTGGCGGGCGAGATAGAGGGTGCGTTCGGGACCCAGACTTGGCACGGTAGGCAAAGGCGCTAGGGGAGGTCACGGCACCCCTAGGTACCGTCCTGTCACAGATGGGTACAAGTTTTTTCAGTAATAGCTCCTTCATCCAATCTCACGTGCCTGGACCTAGTATACAAGCTCTTATCTCCATCCATCTGGTTATAGTGGTCTTTGAGGCCTGGAACCTCAGCATACAACCCTGGTACACAAAGAAAAAGAAATGCTCTGATCTGTGGAAAGCAGTAGTTCCTTGCCATCTCCACTTCATGCCTCTAACTAAGCACTATTTCAGAGCTCTGCAACTATTAAGTGCCATTTCTTTACTAACGCGGAATTCAGCACAGCACCTTAGTAAAGAAGTGTCTTGATTAATCCAGAATGATAAGAGGACCCTTAGGAAGAAGTCAAAAAATAATAACCAGCACCTTCTTAGGACCTGTTTATACTTGGAAAATTGCTGCAACCGCTACTAAGTATACAGTAAATTTTTAAGTGTAGACCAGTATCTTCTTAAAAATTGGAAGAATCACACTGCCAGGTTTTGACCTTTCTGACCAGTGGAATGGCTGCCAAAGAGAACGCTAAGGGTAAGAAACCATCAGCTACAGAAGTGAAAGGTGAAAGAATTACTATCAAGTTCAGAGTCCAAGGGGGCAACCGGAACTTGTTACTAAACAGCCAGGCAGAACAAGCATGCTGAATAAAGGAAACGACCAACAATTGAGACCTGGGAGAGTATCTTTCAGTGGTCCCCAGGACAACTAGAATAGAATCTACTGGGTTAATGTCAGTCCATTTAAAAACTGATTGTGATGCAAACATTTCCCCCACAACAGTTGATTGAAGCTAACTTTTTTAAATGACATTCAACAGATGAGGAGAGCAACAATGTTCTTCAGTGGGACTCAGTATAATAGCATTTTTTTGCTGCTTCAATATGAGCAAAAATAAAAAGGGCAGCTGTAAATGAACCACTTTAAGGGCAAATGTTACAAATACTGCCCTTCTTCAGACATGAAGCACATCAGGAGTTCTTTCATGCAGTGTTTCAAAACAATGGACATTTTCTTTTAAGCAATTGCATTGTATCTGCACTGAAGAGTGAGGAATGGCTAGATATCATTAGCTGAAAAGTCAGTTTAAAAACCTTAGTACACTGGAACTTTTTGTAATTCACACCCCACAAACGTGCATATAATGAAGTTTTATACTCAAATACAGTTTGTCTGGTGTCTATTCCCTGTCTGCAGATATAGGTATCCTGCAACATCTAACAAGTGCTGCGATTTACTCTACTAGCAATAAATATAAGGTTGCATGGAAATCAAATTTGACTTGTTAACTGAAAACACAAGCAAATAAAATTGACGTTAATTGCTCACATCTTCCCTCGTTGCTCTGCAGGCTGCACCACTCAAAATTATCCATTAAAGCTACTAATATTGTATCTGTAACATGGAACATAGTGTAATTTAAGTGGTTCTAGGCTAAGAACATCCCTATATGGCCCTAAATTACATGACATACTTGTCGCAGGGCCAAGTATGATGCAAGCTTTACTCTCCAGGACACAAGAGATCCAACTTATTATTTTAAAATCAAAATCAAGTACAGCACGCACAAGAACTTAATTTATCAACCAATTCCTATTACAGCTATCACTAAGGGGTATGTCATAATAATTTTAAACAACTATTTCTAAGGGCAATGGTATCGAAATTCATAGCTTTCCAAGGTCTCAGATTAACTGAGGAAGATCTGTTACCTGCAACTACCAAACTTCCAAAGGATCCTCATTTCTTAGTCCCTTCTATTTCCCTGCCCTGAAAGATTTAAACATTTGTCCCCATTTAAGCTAAAAATGTATGCAATTTCAAAAACAAGGTTCAGACTGCAGTTTTAACTAATTCTATACAGCACATTAAGCATGGTATTTTATTGTGCGGGTTAAGTAAGTTTAGGACAGCTGCTGAAAACATTTGCTGAAAATACAAAATAGCAGCTTTGTTTAAGTAGTTATCGTGAAGTTTCAGTTTGCTACACAAACAAAGTAAAACAGGTTGGAAAAAAATTCAAGCTGCTACAAGTCCCCATTGCTCATGTTACTTTAAGATGTTAGCTGGAAGAACTGAGGTGTTATTCTTCAAGCAAATGAGTGAAGAACTTTAATAAACTAAAGTTTTTTATGGCTTTACACTTTAGACGTTTGAGATGCATTAGGAGATATCAAACAATAAGCATTAAAGGGTAACAAAATATATTATGTAAAAGAAACATGCACAAGCCTTAAACTCACCCAGTATTTGAAAGTTGTTTCAAAGGACAAGAAGAGCTAAATTAATTCTTCCAATGACTGCCTTCCTAAACGTAAATACAGTCTGAAGTCTAAAATAGATATCCTATCATAGTCAGTGCAGTCCCATTTGAACCTACGATCTTATACTGGGTAAACAGTTCTACAACTTACACAGCAGCCTCTGGATAAAATTAACTCTGACACAGGAGAGCAGACAACACTGACAAGCATCAGCGTATGTGCAGGGTGAAAATCTGCCTCCTCTTAACAGGAAATTTTGCTGGGGGTGGGTACTGATATAACACAATACTACGTCACCAGTTGTACAAACCAATCCAGTGAAACTCACATTAAAAGAAACAGAATGTTCTCCTTTTTTTCCCCCCCAATGCAGTGGCACAAAGAAGAAAAAACACATTTTCACACCATGCAAGTACCTGAAGTTTTTTGCACAATCAAGTTGTTTTTGAGACGTCCTTACAAGCAACAGTATATTTATACCAAATTAAGAAAACTCCATGTTACACTACTGTATAAATCCCCAGTTTTGCAAAGGTCTTTTCATGTGCATAACTTTACTCGATAAGTCAAGTCCCATTTGGTCTACAGAACTATTCAGAATGCATATACTGTAGTTAAAAATGTAAGTTTTACGTAACTGGAGCCTAAGAGGGAAACCTTTTGTTCTTATGGATTTCCCACATTAGAAGTTCACATTAAAAATAATCCATCAAAATTTTGAGTTCCACTTTCCTAAGTGGAATATGTTTCTAAATACATGGTAAAGAAAAGTACTATTTGCTCAGAAACAACTGCCTCCTATGTTAAGTTTGGCAGATGTAAAGTATTTTCTACAAAGAAGTTTACAGAATGCAAATTTTCACTCTAGCTTTCAACTTCTGATAAACAGAAACTTAGTTCAAGTGCAGCTGTGTTTATCAATAAACTTAAAAATGTTCAGAACTGGATGTATACTTCAAAGGGATTTCTGGGTATTCAACATTTTGGGAAAAACAGACTAGTGATTTCAATGCTTAAATGCAGATATAGGAGCCCACTATGCAACCAGTATCAAAATTTAAGTCTCAAATACCTGAATACAGCATGTTTCCCTGCAATGAGTGTTTAAGGTTTTCTAAAATGGGTGTCTGTTCTCAGAATAAACTGCAGATCATACTCATCCATGCGTCATTTAGTCAATGAGAGAAGTGACTATCTTCCACAAGGAGTCTCCCACATATTAGCAAGTACATACACATATTTCAGTACTCTTAATGACAAGCTGCCCAGTGAAGACGAGAGAGACTACTCATGGTTGGGCCCCAGGGTTATTATAAAAAACAAAAAAGCAAGAGTGAACACGAGTATGCATCCCTTTTAAAATACTATTCAGCGTGGCTTTAAGGAGTTGAACATAAAATATAATTCTATTCCTTCTGTTTTCCATTATAAATTTTTTGACATTTGGCAGGGTAAACCTCTATTGTAACATGTCACAAAGTCTTATCTTTTCTGCTCTTGCTGTAATCTGTGAAACCCTAAAGCCCACTCCAACTCTCCCTAAACTTCCACTCATGCATCTCACAGGAACAACTAAACATGTGCATCCAAATACAAAGAACAAGGTCCGATTAAATCATTTCTTATCAATTTAGTTTAACAGATTTTTATACTAACTCGTAAACTAGGATTTCCTATGACATGAACCAACTCAGACCTGACACGGCAGATTTCTGGGGTTGATTTAATGCAATTCCCCACAGACTAGTGCTGTTACAAAGATTATTTTACCTTTACTTTGATAATATATGGACAGAATATCTAAACTTTTAAATCAAATAAAAGTAAGCAACACAGAAAAAGCAAACAACTTTAAAGTTTTTCTTCTGCTTAATCACTGTTTGGGACCTCAGTTATTATTAAGGCAGAATAACTTTTCTCATAAGATCATGCAGCTTGGGTTCTCACTGAAAAAACAGGCAAAGTACTCTATATATAAACACAGAATAAGTTACGAGGAACAGATTTTAGAAGCAGAAAAAAAAAATCAACTCAGTTCCCATCAGATAAATGTCTAACGGTATAACCTTCAGATAGATCTATAAACCGTTTTTTGTAATAGCTTTTTTTGTTTTCAGGACACAATCATGTCATCTATTGTACTTTATAACTCAGACTCATCTGGAATTAGGGTTATTAAGTTGCTGCTGATTCATAAATCAGAAAATAGATCACCTTTATTTAAATAACCATTTTTTTAAACTTATCTTTCATTTGTACTTTGTTATCCTAAAGGTTGCTTCTTATGGCTGATAGCCATTAAATATATTGATTTGCAACTAAGTATATAGCCTTTATACTAAATTTAGTACTTCACCTTGTTAACCAGCTGGATATTCCACACACACACACACACACACACACACACACACACACACACACACACACA
>NW_017728912.1:23752128-23760590 GCF_001723895.1 Crocodylus porosus | reverse complement strand
ACACACACACACACACACACACACACACACACACACACACACACACACACACACACACACACACACACACACACACACACCAATCTAGATATATACTTATTCAAAAAATACGTAGTTTACTATGCATTCATTCTGATTCGTAATTTTTACATTTTTTTATAACTTAAAATAATGAATGGCACATTTCTAATTTATCAATGATTTTCTACTTTTTATAATCAAAATTGAATTGGGATGGAAACAAATTTCTATTGAAAGCCTGCATGCAGCATTTTTAAATGTTCTATTAAAGAAAATTAACTCAAATGTACAGGAATCATAAGAGAAAAGTTTATTTAAAAATGTTTCCCATTTAAAACTACTGATTCATTACACAAAGCATCATCTGCAGTTAATGAACTAAACTCACTGTTCCTGGCCATCATGCCCATCAATATTTTAGAACGAGCAGACTTCACTCCCTTGAGCCCATTTTTATTCACAAATTAAAAAAGGAAAACAAAGCCTTCCTGCTTTTTCAACTCCCTACAAGTATTTCAATTTTGAGTAAAATAGTAACTGAAATAATTTGAAAAGAAGACACTCTCACCTGCAGAGAAGGTTACTGCTAATAAAAGTCGGTTTGGCACTTCAACAGACTGGCTTCACACACTTAGCCAAGGGTTTGCAGCAATTCAGTCATTTTTCTTTAAAACTTCAGCATAAAAAGTCTTTTTTTTTTCAATTCAAATAATTAATACATTATAGTAAATGTAGGCCTTAGTGTGCATTGTTAAATTCAAATGTAAGTAGGACTCTTAAAGGGAAATGTATTTAAAAATTCTTGATTTATAAAACCGAATTTGCCTATTTTGACACAAATTAATTTATCCTGCACAAAATAATTCAATGTTGTAAATATAAAAAAGAGAAGAAAAGAATGTAAGACTCTCCTTTGTGGACAATGATTTGGTTAAAGGAGCTCTGCTGATGGAAAATAAATATTTGTCTTTATATACACGTTAAGTTATTGGATGCACATTTAAATGTTAATTTTTTTTTTATTTGATATTTCAAATTGTTAACAAACAGAGTTTAAAAAACTGTGAACCCAAAATGCTGTAAGATATATACTCAGTTCTGGGGGAAAAAAGTGAGTTAATAAGATCAAATTATATAAATTTCATAAAATTTTATTCTGCATACCTAGTTTAAAAAATACTGAAAAGAAAAATATGGTTCATTAGCCTCCATTGAAGACAGCTATTGCCACCTTCCTCTAACCCTAAAATTCTACTAATGTCTCATACATTTTTCTCTAGGAAGATCCTTCTCTGCCCATGGCTGCTTCTCAGAACAGAGTCAAATCAGAGGAAATGCCCAGATGTTGCATCAGTAAAACATTCAGGGAGAATACAAGAACACCAGCATTAAGAATGTTTCACAGGAATGCCAAGATGCACATGGCAAACATGAAACATGAAGAGCACCAGTAGCTGGAAGAATTGTAGATAGGCACCAAGAAGAATGTTTTGAATTTCATGTTCTATTTTGAAATGTTAACATATTTTAACACATAACTGTGTCAGCAGCTGAAGAATCCATCCAAAGCTTTTAGTAATACACAAACAGGAATTTCTCATAACAGATTGTCTATCTAGGCCTTCATATAGCCTCTGTCACTGTAGCATGGGAATGAGTAGGAAAGTAATACCTCAAAGGCAGGATTTTTGTAGGTGATAACTTTCACTGGACCAACTACATGGTTGGGATAGATTTATATGAGCTCTTAAATGCATTGCATTTTTCTTCAGGTCCCAAGTCCAACATATTGGTTCCCTTATTGCAAGTTGTAGAACTGTTTCTATCACTCTAATAAGTCTAATTATTTTGAATTAACTGACAATGAAATGAAAATAAATGTAGAGTTCATACTATTAAGAAACTATACCTTTCAGCTGGACTTGTAAAACTTTGTGATACATAAAGTGAAAGTCAATGCCAAAGGTCAAGCTTTTAGTCATAATTCAA
Source organism: Crocodylus porosus (assembly GCF_001723895.1). Classification (NCBI taxonomy): domain Eukaryota; kingdom Metazoa; phylum Chordata; order Crocodylia; family Crocodylidae; genus Crocodylus; species Crocodylus porosus. The sequence goes on along the minus strand of NW_017728912.1, from coordinate 23,758,580 downwards.
AAATAACTAACATTTTATTAAGGACAAAACACTGTTAATTACATCAATTTGTTCAGCTTAAAACAAACAACAGATTTGTTACACACCTCCAGTAGAAATGCTATGTAATACAGAAAATTTTATAAAACTCTATGATTTAAACATGTGAGTTAGGTAAACTTTTAATGCCGCCCCGAATCCCTGAACAGATTCATTACAAACAATGCAGATTGATTACATGATCACAACACACTAGGCAATATTAAGTGCCATCATGATTGCAGGGCGAGGGGGGGGCTCACAAACGTTACGTAATTGAGAACATGCCTAGATGCTCTTGATCAGATATTTCATCTCGGGGCCAAGGTGTTCAAAATACAGGAGCCTAACCTTAAATGTTTTACTAAGTACTCTTAACTTTTCAGAAGTGCAGAGTACCATTAAAATCAATAGGAGCTGTTGGGCATTCTGCACTTGTGAAAATCAAAACACTTATTAAATATCTTAGTTTTGAGGTCATATTTTTTATGTTGGACAGTAGGTGGTGAATTGGATTAGACAGGAGGACACTACTTTTCTGCTCAATTTGTGATGCACATTTGCAGCACTTTGCATTACAAGTTGGCTTACTATACTAAATGCAAGCAAAGTCTCTGCCATGCTGTGTTTTGTAATTGGTGTGTATCCAAATAAAAAGTAAACCTATTTTCAAGGTGTAAAGCAGGAACAATCCAACAATGAAAAGTACAGCACAATTATGCTTTCCCTAGGGTGAATTCAGAGTCAGGATTATATTAAAGACACAAGGAAAGTATTACAGTTCAAGGATGTGAGGGGATGAACAAACAAGTGAGCCATGTGCTATTTGTGCAGTGTCCTCTCAGATCCTGCTGTCCCTGCTTCCTCCTATCAAGACTGGATCTACATCTCCCTCTTCTTTACCCAGGCTCTTCTCACTGGGCTTGGTATCAGAAACTTCCCATGCCTGCAATGGAAACTTGAGCCAACTTCTCAAATTTATGACTTGTCTTCATCCCGACTCATCGAACAGACTTCTGTTTCCGAGAAGCTCCTCATCGTGAGACCTGTATCTCAAGAAGCAAAACAGGAAACATCACAGGAGTGAATGAAGGAAAGCTGAACAACAACTTGCCTGTGTGTCTTTAATAAAATCCTAACTTTCATTTAAAATACTTTAAGAAAAAAGGAATTTCTTTCAAGACCAGGGAGTCCCAATAGAGAGAAGCACAAAACCTCAATGGACAGCATTAAGGTTACCAGTACAACTCTCCGAACCTCTTGTCCCTACTAACACAGCAATTGAGAGCTCACAGCAGTAGAGCTCCTGCTCTCCTCAGACAGTATAGAAGATATCTGTCACCAAAGACTGACTCTAGTTTGTAACAGCCAATTCAAGCAAAGGAAACTGTTGGCCCATCTACTACTGAATGCAGCTGAATTTCTGTCCTGCCTAGAGCCCACAATACAGAGACAGCTTAGAGCTGGTTTACAACTGAGGTAGAAAACCCACTATAAATGCATTCCTTAAAACAAGTATTTTCTCCAGTGTTCCTCAAGCTGTATTTTGGCAGAAAGATTTCCAGAGTTCGGACCATTCTGATATTTGCATTTTACAAAACTGGCATAAAACAAAAAACATCACCACCAACATACATTCTCATTGAACCAGAAAATATTACTCATGAAGCAATAAAGGTACGTATTACTTCTGTGATTATTACTTCTGTCTGTCTATACCTTCCTCCTCCCTTCATCTCCTCCCTCTAACTGAAACAAGCTTCTGGTTTTTTTACTGAATGTTAGGTCAACCTAATCTTCAGTTCAGTCTCAACCAGTTTACTCTCATCCAAATGTTAAGAGCAACCAGGCATACATACAGCCGGCACCTGCACAGTCAGATTCTAACAAAAGAAGTCATGAAGATGAGTCATCCACAAAACAAAAGAGATTACAACTCTAAATGACTCACCGTTTCTCTAATGGAATCATATGCACATTGAATTGGAGGGAGTGACAAACCCCTCTCCCTCCCCCCGCAAAACAAGAAAATTCTTCAGCATCATTCATCACAAAGTCCTGCAGTTCTTTCAGAGAGGACTACAGATTGCAAGACAATTCCACCTCTCCCTGCCATGGCCACGGCCATCTTTAAACCAATACCAGTAGCAAAAACTTTTCCCAAAGGAACAAAACATCCCCAGCCCTATCAGCCACCTGCCCAAAATATTATAACTGCAACCCCACAAGTTTCTAACACCCTGAGGTATAGCACACAGCCATCCTTCTCCATCTGATCTGCTTGGAGACAAGTGTTGTAAACCCACAGGAACACTTTGCTCAAAGAGAGTTGCATGATCAACATGCCTCAAACCCATGCACAGGACAGCATGATCACACCAGTTCCTCTTTCACCTCTTGTAAGAAAAAACAAATATAGGGACAGGTTACCAGTTCCCACTCCACCCCAGAGGGTTTTTGCATCCAATAGAGAAGATGGCTTAAGAACAGAACTCAGATGGATATAGATAGGCTACCCTGTCCTCAGTGTCCTTTCAGGGGACATTTGAAAATCCAAAAGGAAAACAGCAATAAATCCCAAATGCTAGGATACTAGAATTGATAGTCATAAGTTGCTGGATAGACATGTACTTGCTGCACAGCAAGAATGTTAATTGTTGTGCATTTCCCCCAAGAATTCATAAAATGTACAGATTTATTTTGCTCAACTACAGAAAAGATACAAGGAACCCTTCAAATTCTGTGCCTCGAACACCATGTCATTTGTAAGCAGTACTTTGACCCTCACACACCAGAGGCAGCTACCATAGACTCCAGTTTAGACAAATACAGAAGAGCACAGGCAACCTAATGGGGTTAAAATGCCAGAGACCTTCTTCCAGAAAGACACAAGGAACTCAATCACCAGTGAACTGCAAGGAATATTTTACTTGGGACAAATTGATCATCCAGCCATTCTCCAAAAAAAGGATTCCCCTTTAGAAAGTAAATTTTGCTTTGCTGAATCAAATACAGAAGCTGATTTCTTTTTTTTTTTTTTTTTTTTATTATTACAGGCCACTAGACTCTCACTCTAACTATCCTACTTCAGCATCCAAAATAAAATGTTGAAAAAAACTGACCTAATTCAAGGGAATTTTTAATTACTGAAATCTTCAGTTATTAATTGGACATCAGCCTACAGCAAAGAATCTCACCAGAGAGACTTGGATATACCCAGATTTATACAATAAATCTACATTTATTGTAGTAAACAAAGCAACAGACCATAGGAAATATCTAAGGATTTTGGAAAACCAAAATGTTGGAGAAAAATTGGATCCTGACCACAACCTTAAGACTCATACACATGAGGATCTTTAATTAATCCCAAAGGAACAAGTTGTTGTCTTTTTTTTTTTTCTTTTTGCTTACTAGTGGGCTGAGACCAACAGCAGTCCTCATCATAGCACTGAGACTGTCAGGGATCCTTCCAGCTCATTATTAGGGGAAAACTACCTGGGTGGTTGGCTTTGAATGGTACCTTTATTCTGACAGCCAAAAAAGCACTCCTTGACCCTCTCTTGGCCTTGATGAAAACCTTAATTTTGGACAGGATAAGTTTTAAAAAGCCAGTTTGTGTTTCATCCAATCAGCACCAGGGTGTTCAGGCTAGTGGCTCCTCCAGTTCAGAATCCCAGCTGTGACTGTGATGAGTACCAGATGCCTCAGAGGAAGATATACTATATTTTGTAGTGGACAATGATATAATCTGTACAGAATGGAAATGCCTTCCTGCCCTCATCAATTAGTATGAAGGCTTATATCCCTAATTTATTTTTAATCCTGTTTACTGCAACTCTGAATGTTCTCATTATCTATATAGATGTCCAATCCCCTTTAGAATCTTACTACCTTTTGGCCTGAATAAATATCACGAGGCATAATTATTCCAGGTTTAAAATGCATTGCTTTTCGATTTCATTTTATGTCCTCCTGCTCCTGTATTGCAAGAACTGGTATTGCTATTTCCACTCTGTATTCCACTTTCCATTGCAACTCTTTCTCTGGCTCTAATCATTTCCATTGCTTACCAACGAACTTCCTTTGTAACACTATCTCCTACACAAAAGGAGAACCAACAGCTGAATACATTATCAATAGTGCCTTTCCTATGGTTTACAAATATTTAAAAGAAAACCTTCCTGATCAATATCTGATAAAGAACTAGTACAGACGTTGTATACCTCATTGCTACACCAATCAATTCAACCAATTTTTGTTCCATACCGATTTACTATACTGAACAGGGTCCTGCTGTTATTTACAAAATGGAGCTCTGCATTTTGAAAGAGGGGTCTGGCTGTGGGCATACTTCCCTCCTCCTCATTATCCTCAGAAATCTTGGACCAGGGACTAAAAGGATTCATATGCCACTCTAGGCTCTATTAAGGAACAGTAACATGACCTGAAGTAAAGAAATAGATCTCTTCCACTGTCACCCAGCAGAATCTAAGCTGCCCAAGATCCTGGGGTTCCTAGGAGGTTGGCATTTCTTCCACCAATCCTTTGCCTGCTCTGGATCCACTTTTCATAAGTTATTTTCCTGCTCCTCCCACACTCTTAGGATGAGAGGAGCTGCCATCCACATCAGCAAACAGTTCTTCTGTACACTGTGCTGCTGGCATCTAGTGGTTCTGTTGGGACTAACAACAGTTGGGCTGTTTTCCTGGCTAGGTTTTAGTGATCTTATAAGAACCTGTCCTCTACAACAAAGAACTCTCTCCTGCCCACAGAGCTTGAATAGAGGATAAGAGTAGCCACCTAGGTTCTTGGATGATGGCTGCACTTGTCATCTTGTTCATCCCCTGCACACTGAGGAAGAATACTTCTTACACGGGACTGTGGCTTCAGGGAGCAGAGGGTTCCCAGCTGCAGCAAATTTAGTCCCCCTTCTTCACCTATAGATTTGCTCATGAAATACTTGCAGCTAATACTGCTCTGTGTGCCTACTAATCAGACATTGCAAATTGCCACTCAAGTCATGATGATTGTTTCTGTTCCTTGAGAGCTTGCAGTGTCCCACAAGCACTATACCACCTTTGCTCAATGTAAACATTTTGTGGAAAAAAAGTCCACACCCACTCATAGAAATGCCTACAGAGTTCAAATGAAAGTAGCTGTAATACTAAACCCTGTTTTAGTCATTTGTAGGCTTCCCAGTGGAACAACTCTCCTTTCCATAACTGATCTGAACAATTTTCCATAGGAAAGCTCCAGTGAGAGTCCTGGAATTGTAGACCAGATGTCTCCACACCCTGAGCCTCAGAGAAGAGGTAAAAAAGGGTTTGGTTAATGTCCCACAGGAAAGAAGGTTGCCTTTGTTTTGCCCTACGAAGACCGGCATCCATCTGAAGACAGCATTTTTTTCAACATCTGTGAAAAATGTAACAACTCTCTCACCATCAGTATTTCTTCTGTAAGATCAAGGAAGGACTGAATCACTCTATTATGACAGAGAAATACTATTTTCCGCAATCAGTGGGAAAGAAACAGCCGCCCCCTCATCCTTGAGGCTGTCCTTCAGCAATAGTGCATAATTACACTTGGATTCTCTCAGAGGTGTAAGACTGAAGCCACCTGAAAGCAACTCAGTCTCCTATGATCCACAAATAAAACCCTTTGGGATCAACCATATCTGATAAATCTACAGATGTGGATACATCCTAGGGTCCAAGAAAGATTCTAAATGTACCTGACTTGCATCTTCCAACATTTCTCTATTACCTTCCTCAAAGATTTGAATTTAAACACCACTGGATAGCCAGACAGTCAGTGTAAACAGACGATATCTAGAGAAGTGATCATAATACTTTCTTGAAAGGTTACTAGCATTACAGTTTTCTCCCAGCCCCATCCAGAGGGAGGATCAACAAATCTCAACCAAAAATTAGTAATGGACCCAGTACTTCTCAACTGCCACTTGCAAAGGTAAAGGGTCCAACTTACAGCCTAAAGCACGGCAACGTACTAGGACATTTGTTTTGTAATTGCACTGGTCAACAAGACAGACAATTTAAGTAGAGAAGGTTTAATAGTTGGTCCTTCAGAGTATTGCTGTCGTAAACAAAACAGCAGAAATGCTAAGAGAACTTTTGCCACTAGCAGTGACAAGGACACTCTTAAAAAGCATGAAGTACAACATTGTTTCATTGCTTTTAGAGGTCCTTAATAGATTTGAAACACTAACTTTGGGATTTTCTTCCCCTCACACCATAGAAACAGTTGATTTTCTTACCTTTAGCTATAATCTGTTCTCAGCAAAAGTACATTTAAAAGCTACAATTGTCAAGATGAGGGCGGAGGAGACAATGAACTACCAGGCCCAGCAACAGCCAGCAAGCCCAGACCAATGGTCAAAAGGGAGAAACAGGTAAGTGATGGGGGACGGGGCA
>NW_017728912.1:23705366-23752117 GCF_001723895.1 Crocodylus porosus | reverse complement strand
GCTCTTTCCTGCCAAGGCAGGGGGTCGGACTAGATGATCTACCTAGGTCCCTTCCGACTCTAGCTACTATGAAACTATGAAACTATAAGATGTACATTTATTAAAAGCCTGAAAAACATCTAACTTTCACTTTCAGATCTTGTAAATATACATATTAAACTAGCTTTAAGCATCAACTGTTCCAAGCCTTATTTGACAGGTCCATTAGAATTAACAATGGCACAGGTGTGCCCCAACTTCTCTAAGCATCACCAGAGGGGGAAATTCCCAGAAATAAGTCTTTAATGGCAGCTCTATCATTTAATGTGATGCATATGAGGAACAAAAAAAAAGTTAAAGAGCTTTTTTCCCCACCTTCCTCCCTAAAAACAAAAAAACAAAAACCCAAGCTTTTCTTCGTTTTCTGCCAGTACTCCCTTCTCTTCACACTATTTTCTAATAGATTTGGAAGCTAGAAACCAGTTTCTGACTGGTGGCTTGCCCCTAAACATTCCACTAAATTTTAGCTACAAAAGAATAATAAGCCTTTTTTGCACTCCTTGACTTTTTATCCAGATTCCATAAAAAACATGCAAAAACCAATAAAAACTTACTAAAGCCTCTGCTTAGTTTTATTTCTCAGAAATTAGCGTAATTAGGGTCTCAGAAATTAGTGTAATGTTGCTCAACATGGTGCACAAAACTATAAAAAAAAAGTAAAAGGGGTAGTTCAAGTTCACTTACTTCTCTGTGCCAGTTAAAGTTCATAACAGCTGCTCTATTCACATAGAGATATCTGAGAAAAGTGCCATAAATAACATGATCACGTGGAACCTCCCCTTGCACGACCACCATACATCTTTCCTACGCAGGAATTCAGACTTCACACTCCACACTGTCAGTCAAAAGCATATTACAGGCTGTATTTTCAGAATGATATAGGTGATATTTTAGTAAGCAGTACATTTCTTTAGCATTCAATTCTCTCTGAAAATACCTTTCCTACTCTATCTGACATAAAAAAAAAAGAGTCTAGGATAACATATATAGAATATTGTATTTTAAAAACCATCACTAGTAAACCATAGGGGGAAAAAACCAGTTTTAGACTTTGGTTAGGATGCCAATTAAGACCCCAAACCTACACTTACGCCCCAGCTCTATTTATGCAAACATATCCCAACTCAATAAAGTTAAGCATCTGTACATTTGCTGCATTGGTCACCTTCTCAGAAACTTGACTGAATTGCTTGCATGTGTAAAGACAGGCACATGTATCAACATATGTAGACTAATGATCTAAGTTTGTGTTTATATATACAAATTGGATTTAGTTTCTCTCCCCAGTTCCAGCATAGACTCTACATTAAATAAATCTCATTAAAGAGTGGTTCCTTTCACCACTTCCAACAGATGTCAGAATTCTAAGTTTTGACAATCCATATGAAGATCAGGCAGAGAGCTAAGCTTTCAATTTAATCTTTTCCTTGTGCAAAAAACCATCCTAAAGATAGCCAAGTAACAGGGAGCTTTATCAAGTGGAGGGTTTTTTCCCCCACTTATCAACAAATAAGAGACTACTTGAATTCTCCTCTCCTCCCCCCTCCCCAAACAGAAGTAAAGAATCTGCACTCTGATCTTCTACTCTTGGTACCAGTACCTTTTCCCCCCTCTCCCTCAAATACTCTGTCAAAAAAAGGGAGCAGCAAATTTTTCCTGTTTGTCACACACCCAATAAAATCCTCATCTTGAGCTCTGGTAGTTCATGAGTGATGCCACCAAACTTTCAATATCAATCTCCTCCCTAGAGAGGCTTCTCCAGGGAGGCAGGAAGGCATGGCATCTGCTGGTACGCCTGACTGCTAAGATGATTTCATTGAACATGGAACTTCCTCCTCAATTTGTTTGCCACAAGACAAGTGTGATTGAAAGGTAAAGAGTCTTACCTCCATTCTCATGGGTCTGAGATACTGAGCCTGCTCTTCATAAGCAATCGTGGCTCAGGGAACGCATCAAAGACTGCATCTTCACTTGAATAACCATGCCAGTGAACTATGGAACCATTATGTCATAACCTATCATGCTTAAAATACCATTCAGTTGTGTTGTGTGGAAAGAACAGCCTTTTGGTCATTTCTTCAAATTTGGGACATGGGAAATCATAACTGGGGGAGCAGAAAAGGGAGACGGGGGATTTTTTGTGACAAGTTCTTCTTCTAATACTATTGTGCCAATGGAGCATATCAAACCAAAGAAAGTGGGACTGTTTCCCTCCCACAGCATGCGTCTTGCAGATGACATGGAATGATAACTTCTTTAACAGGAATTGATAATGATAAGCAGCAGTAGCATCACTGCACCAAAGGGGCACAGGGGCAGTAAATCCATTTCTGTAGGAAGGACACGCAACTGCACTTTTCCTCCTGACTCTCGGCTGTATTTTAGACAATAAGGGAGTGGAGTCATTGTGGACAACGAAGCAAAGAATCATGATCAGCATGACAAACTGCTCAACTGGCCATACAAAAATGGGAGAAACCCAGCACAGTCAGCCAGGCTTTGGGTCTTGTCTACACAAACTAATGTGCTACATGCAATTAAAAGAGTGAGATTACAGAAAGATTCCCGATAGAATTAGAACAAGTCATATCGAATCATGCCAGGATGAAGACACCAGGATTGCATTCTGATACTTAGAGCTTCTAATGTGGTTGAATAGTGCAAATTAAACAAATGCTTCACCTATGATTTTCCCAATGGATTATGTAGTGTTATAATTCCAAATCGGAGCAAGAGTCTTGCTCACCAAGAAACCCATGCCACTCAAACCTGTAATTACTATGACTGTACCCTGAAATATGGGGCAGAGGCTAGGGAAAGCATTGTAATTACAAGCCATGAACAAGTCAAGATGCATAAATTTACAGCTTCTGAGGATTCCAATATGCTTGTAAGGTGCAGTGGTTTGCAGTGCAGTGGGTTTGTCTTACACCAGGAGAGTGTGTGTTTTTTTGGTGTCAAAAAAACCCACTGCTGAAATAAAGTGATGTGGTGTGGTGCAAAGCAGCAGCAGTATGCGCTGCCACAAAGGGAGCCTGGGTGGCCAAAACCATGCTTTGGCTGCCACCCAGGCACCCAGATTGCTACTGCTGACCTGGGAGGTCCCCAAATAAGGCTTCTGGAGCCAACACAGGTGCTGGCCACAGCTTCCCCTACCCCACCTGGGACAAATAATCCCACACTAACCCCATGTGCAGGGGCACGCGGAATGGCAAAAAGTGGCACAAATTTGTGCCAGTGCTGTTTTTGCAGCAGTAACTGCATGCCCCTGCATGTGGGGATGCACCCATGCTACTGGTTATGCTCTTACTAATAATTTCTGACACTCTGAGACGTGTACCCAAGGCTTCTTGAAAGTTACTAAGCTTTGTGTGCAAAGCTAACATTTCTGCACAATGCTGAGTAAAGTCTATTCAGCTAGCTATAGTCACAAAGATTACTTTTTGCCACTCAAGGGGACATTTTAATTCTCATGTAAAACTAGGGGGACAAAGCAGCAGCTGAGAGTTAAAAAAAATACAGGACCAAAACTTAAAAACTTTTTCATAGGCACCTTAAATCTTAGCAGACAATAGCTCCCATCAACAGAGAACTGCTGAATGCTGGCTTTAATTATGGGTATTAGGCACTTTAAAAAAAAAGTCTGAGCTATAATTTACAGTAACTAGTTGATGCTTGTAAAGCAGTTTGAGGATGAAGAGCCTTACACTTGGTAGGTATTAACCATTTATATTAGGTCTTAATTTTTAGCTTTTAACTGAATATTCTTAAAACTACCAGTAACATTTCTTTAAAAAAGAATCATATGCAATATTGCTTTATTAGTTACCGAGTGATAAAAGGCAAGGAAGTTTAAACTTGCAGTTTTAAACCTGGAAAAAAAAAAACTCACTTTTTTTGGCTAAACAAAACCAGACTATGGAAGCTTTCCTTCACATGCTTTCTGTGATTATAAATGATTAGTTAGGTCTAGATTTCATAGCATCTTTTAAATAGGACTGAGCATCCTAACAAGAAAACAAATGATCCATCTCTATGTAGCATTCTCTGAAACAAATGCAACTTAAAGAGAACTGTGGCATAATATTAAATAGATCACAAATTTATCCTTTCCAGTTAGATCCAAAAACCTAGTAAGAACAAAGTGACTCATAGATGAGTTCTGAGACTGCCTGTACATTCTTATTACGTTAGCTATCATGGATTATTGTGGCAAACCTGATTTATCATCTCAGCGCTACATATCAAGATGTTATGTAAGCTCCTTTGTAGGTACAGATTTTATCTACTACGAAAGCAACTCATTTTTTCATGTAGTCAATAGTGTTCATTAACTGTTAAATATTATTTAAAGAACTTTTACAAGTAAATATTTAAAAGCTGCAATCTGGCTGTATTGTTTACACAGGTAAACAAAGGGGGAAAAGCCACATGCTTTCACACATTACCTCAGAAATTCAACATAAAAATATAAGCTATGGAAACCAAACAGCGCAGTGAATACTGGAGCTGGAATATAACACAAGATCTAGGCAAAGGTTAAGCACCATTCTTTTCAAACAACACCAAGAAGTGATTTCTTTATTGTAAAGAACATGTATCCTGGACAATATTCCTTTATTTTCCTATCTGAGGACTCTTGCTCTTCAAAGGAAAAAGCTTAAGACAGAAAAACTTAACTGATTGTTACATCTGTACCCTAATTTCATGAAACAAGCACAGCTTCATGTTATTTCTAAACATCATCTCACAATTGTTCTAAGCATAACTTTAACAGAAAGGTGCCTACTATACACAGAAAGACCATTTTGATTAATAAATTGGAAAGAACAGATTGTTTTAAAATGTTTCTTTATTGAAATGTGTAGTATCAGATTGCTGCCAAATACAGCATCATCTTGATTTTTTACAGACATAGTATAATATGAAGGAATTATATTTTATAGACAGACTATTTTGTATCATTGAACCTTCAGCCGAGTACATTTTGTTTGTTGGAAGAGTCTTATTTCCCAGGCTGCATGCCAGTTCATTTGTGGCATACTGGAAAACTTCCGAGACACACTCAGGAACATTTCCTGTTTCTATTGTTGTGTGATGCATAAAATTGTACAGAAACGGAACACTCATGAGCCTTTTCATGTGTAAAGCAGTCATCTCTGGACGCTGAAGACAGCCATACTTAGATGAGTGGAGTGTCTGGATTGAATTACTGTACACAGCATGTCAGACACCTGGGTTACTTGACCATTTAATACTACTGCTATCTAAATAATCGCTTAAATTTTTTCCACCAAGTTAATTTTGAGAGCCAACAATTCTCAATCCTTTCCTTGCAAATGTAGAACTCAATGCACCTCTTTACCCTAGAAATTATTTACTCCAATTAGGAGGAAAAAAAGAACTCTCTCATCTAAGAACTGATGATATCTTACTGAGAATCTTGTTTAAGAGGGACAAATTAAAACAAGTCAATTTTACCAAAAATGAACCCTACTTGAGAGAGATAAAAATCCATCCATGTTTCCAGTTAAAAAGAAAAGAAAAAATGCAAGAAAAACCAGGTTCTTGATAGTTCAATGCTTATATCCCCGCTGCTATGTGACAGAATTGCAAAAACAAGAGGCGAGACAGTAGGTGAAAGATGCAAAGATATGCTTTTTCCTCAAGCTCTTCTAGTCTGGTAATCTTGTCGTAGTTGCATCTATTACGAACATGAGTTTTAAGTGAAATTCCAGTTGATAGTAGCCTTACAGAAGCCCAGGCACTCTCACATGTCCAGGAATTATATTACAATACTAGAATATTTGCTAGCAGTAAATCCCAAACTTTATTGGCCCATGTTCATGTACAAGCTTAAGAGATTATGCTGTTAAGCAAAAGAACATCAAGCACACGAAGCCTGACCGGGGAACTTGAAAATGTAGCCACCACTTGATATCTGCATGCATATTGGTTTGATGTTAGCATCTAGGAACAGTCAACCATGCTGTAGGCTGATTTGGTCAAACAGCAAAAGCAGAACTGGCTTTTACAAAAAAGATTTTACAACCATTCCACAAATACAGGAACTCCCCATCCAATACTCTGGTACAGAGTCTGTTTTTAATGACAGAGAGCATTTTTTTGTAGAGAAGCACTCCATGTTCCTTTAAAAGTTCAGGGTATGAACCATTTAGTAGCACTGGCCAAGGGTGCCTGCTGCCCCAGTACCTCTTTTGACACAAATCTTGAAAAATCTCTCATTTTAACTATCTGGAAAACAAGGTTTAAGATAAACATCATCTCCCCATTGCCAACCCCATTTCACCCCTCTCTGACACAAGACCATTTCAGATTTTCTAAAACATCCTTATGCTCTAGTTCTCCTTTACAGGGGCAGATATGGGGCTGGGGGGGGGGAGCAATTCCTGCTCCACACTGTTTAAGACAAGCTATTTGGCAGTGGCAGCACCATTATTAATCAGGCAGCCAGGAGGCTCAGGATGATCCCATTCCTTGTAAACTGCTCCATCCCACAAGTGTTAATGACCCTCTCTCCTTCTTTATGGCTTTGATGTTGCACCAACACAGCTATCCTTTCTTCTGCCGCTCTGTTGCCTTTAGATGCTCCTGGTAAGGAAGCTCCCATTCCCCAGACTTCCAGACTGCTTTTAGCTCGTTCCGATGAAGTTCTGCTCGTTTTTCCTTCAATTTTAAACTGAACAATACAGCCCAAGACCCCCACCACCTCGTTTCTTTTCAACGGGAGAAAAATGCGTTTGCTGTATGTGCAAGGATGTGCCTCACCACCTGCACCCCCCCCTTGTCAAAGTCCTGGGTCTGCCCGTGCTCTTTTCCCTCCTTTTAGCAGAGCAAAAGCACCGACCCCCTCGTGCCCCTTGCACCAGGCTTTAACGTCAGCTAGGAGCATCTTCGGCTGCCACCCTCCCAACTCCTTTTGATCCTGCGCACACCCGTTGCCCGGCTCCTACTTCCGTTCCTGGGTGTACTTATACTGGGCGGGACCTCCAGGGCTGTAGTCCACCCCCACCCCGGGCAGGAACATCTTTCTGTGAACCATCCCGTAAACAACTACCATCAACACCCCCCGCCGGGCGGTTCCAGCCCAACCGCACCGAGGCCCCCGCGGGCCAATGGCCGCCACCGCACGGGCAGGACCAGTCCCCGGAGGGAGCAGCCGCCCGGCGGAGACGGGTCCCCGCGCAGCCGCCCCGACTCACCGCGCGGCCGGCCCGGTCCGCCTCACGCGCAGCAGCCGCCGCCGGAGCGACCCGGAAGCGGAAAGGAGCCCCTTCCCCCCGTTTGGCGTCACCTCCGGTAACTCCAATGCCGGCAGAGGGAAGCTGCTGTTGCCGCGTTCCGGGGACCTCTGTGGGGGCGATGGGGCGTTAAAGGCCGGGACAGGAGAGCGAGTGTGAGGCAAGGGGAACGGCTGCAGCCCGCGGATGCTTCACCTTTAAGGGGGTGGAGGCCGGCTGAGCGCTCGCTTTGAGGAAGCCGCATGGACCTGGAAGCACGTGCGTCTCCGCCGGCCTCCGGGGCGGGGCTTGGCTGCTGTCCATGCGGTTCAATGAGCTTTGTTCGGCACCCTCCCTGTGCAGCAGGGGCAGGGCCCGTCCCTGAGCCCGGGGCTCTCAGAGCCCTCGAGGGACTCCTCTCCCTGCCCCTGGCTCACACCCACCTGTGGTGCAGAAGCTTCTCCGGCCGTCACTTTTAAAAAGGGTATGGCACGAAACCCGCATCTCTTCTGGTGCCGGGAAGGTGCCACGGGATGTCGCACGCGATGGTGCCACAGATACAAGGCAAGAGACGTATTAGAGCTTCTCCATCCTTATGGCAGGTGCAGGGGGAGCCCAGGATCAGGACCCAGGCTCCCCCTGCACCAGGTCCCGAGGCTGCGAGCCTCAGAGCTGGTGGGGATCACGGCAGTGGGAACCTCAGGAGGCTCACAGTGCTCCCAGCTTCAAGCTAACGAGGCTTACGGCAGGAGCAGGGCCCAGCAGGGCTGGTAGTGCACCCATGTGGGTGGGAGCACCTCAGTTAATAGAGCTTCTCCTGCCACAGGGGAGCACTCGGCCACATATTCAGTTAATGGCATGATTAGAACAAGCTATGGAATTATTGCATACATTTATTCTGGAATAACTGTAGCCTATTTATTGGTTGGTATCACACCATTAATTGGTTGAATATGTAGCTGGGTCACAAAGCATGATTAATTATAGAATCTTATAAAGTTAGGATTGGAGGGGACCTCAAGAGGTCAGGTAGTCCAGTGGTTCTCAAACTTTTTCCTACCAGGACCCCTTTGCAAAGATCTATGGCAAGCTTGTCCAACACGTGGCCCGCCAAGGCATTTTCTGTGGCTTGCGGTACTGCGATGGGAAACAAAAGTAAACACGGTTTACTTTTGTTCCCACCCCTTGTCCCTCCCCAAGGCCCTCAGCAGCTTCCTAATGGCTGCTGAAGGGCAGGGGAAGGGACAAGTTTCCCAGATGTACTGCTTCAGCTTGATGTTGCTGACGCGGTGCGTGTGGGAAGAGGAGTAGCCATGTACCGCTTGGGACAGGATCAGCCCAGCTGGAGCAGCAGGGGGCTCAGCTGCACTTTCCCCCTACCTGCACTGGTCAGTCCCAAGCAGCACAGAGCTCTGCTGCCACCTCTGCTACCTGGTGCTGATTCAGGCTGGTCTGTCCCATCTGGAGCAGCATGCAGCTGAAGCCGGATTCCCACATGCTACTGGGGATGGGAGGAGGCCAGCCAGGTCTGCACCGGCCAGCAGAAGGGGCGGCGGAGCCGCGTACCACTCGGGATGGGACGAGCCCAGCCGGAGCAGCAGGGGCTGAGCTACATTTTCCCCCTGCCTGCGCCCATCAGTCCTGAGCTTCTGCTGGCCAGTGTCAACCCGGCCATGCTCCTCCCATCCCCAGTAGCATGTGGGAAGCCAGCTTCAGCTGCATGCTGCTCCGGATGGGACAGACCCGCCCAGGTCAGCACCAGCCAGCAGAAGTGGTGGCGGAGCTGTGCGCCACTCAGGACCGACCAGCACAGGTGAGCCCCTGCTGCTCCGGCTGGGCTCATGCTGAGGTTCACTTCATGTTTGTAAAATGCCTGGAGAGCCCCATATAGATGCACTGCATAGAAATGCAAAATATATTCCAACTTATTTGGTTAGCACCTTGGCCTGAGATTTTCAAAGCTGAGTCAAAAGGCCAACTTCCATTAAAATGAATGGGATTTAGAGGGCTCCAAATCTTTTATGATAACTTTGTAATATGCCTATCTACCCCTTTTTGCAAATCTCAGCCATAGTTTGGAAGCTCAGCCAAAGAACATAAGAGCTTCTGAACATAAGAGCATAAAAAGTGCCATGCTTGGTCAGCCCCATGGTCCATGTAGCTCAGTACCCTGCCCAAACAGTGGTGGAGGTGGATGCTAAAGGGGGAGAATTTTGAACTGGTTAGACCCATTTAATTGTCACTTCCTGCAACTTCCTGGGTGTCAAAGGTCACGTGGCACCACTTCCTGATGTGATACCACTTCCTGTGAGGTCTTTGAATATGGCTTGCTGGCCCACTAGGTGATAAAAAGTTTGTGATCCGGCCCCACGTTCAAAAAGGTTGGACACCCCTGACCTATGACACCCGCCTGGCCCTGCCAGTTCCCTCCCCACCCCACCCATCCTTGAGAAACACTGATCTAGTCTAGACCCCTGCTCAAAGTAGGATCACAGCCAACTAGGTCATTCCAGCCAAGGCTTTGTCTAGCCAGGTCTTAAAAACCTCGCAAGGATGGAGGTGCCTGAAGGAAGGTGTTTGTGCCCAAAACCTTGCAAAGAACAATTTTTCCAACTATTTAGTTGGTCAATAAAAGATATTGCATCTACCCAAAGAACCTTGTCTGTCCAAGGATGGAGGTTTTTAAGACCCACTTGTAATAAGGTGTTAATTGGTTGATAACACCTTCAGGTGTGGCATGTAGAGGGCGCCTTACACACTTCCTGCACCCTCAGGGCTACAACAAGGCTCCAACCCCACTATGCCAAAATAAGAATGCCCATGGAGGGTCGCATTGGTAAAATGAACCGTTTAAATTTACACAGTTAAAACCAAGATTCCAGGGTGATGAAGGTCAAATCCAAGCTTTTTATCTTGTAATTGTACACTTAGATGACAAACCTGTTACGCATTTCTGCAATGAGGCAGAACAAACTACAGGCAATTAAAAAGATAATTTTTAAATTTTTTTTAAGCTAAAGTTTTGATCTTATATTTTAAATAATTTAGCTAGCAGTTAAGCTTCTTGCAGCTTGCTTGTACTTTTATCAAAGCAATTTAGTTTTTCAGATATTACCAGGTATGTATTGAGAGATTCGTTCCCCTCCACCCCAAAGTTTGTATTCAAAAATATATTCTAATATTATAAGGTAATAAACTTACATGAAACTCCCCTAAACCTGAACATGAGTGGGTTACAACCACTAACAACAGCACATAGAAATGATGATTAGAGCCAGAGACAGAACAGTTTTCCTGGGGCTACTACCCTGCCTTTACAAGTCTGTCTTGCAAAACAAACAACACGTGATAAGGTAATTGAAGACTTTCGCTCTTCTTGCTTTGTAGAACTGCTTATGTAAGGTTAGCTCTGAGAGCACTGCCAAGTACATAATTTGCCCTGCTCTTCCCGATAGGCTACAGCCAGTAAATGAGACTAGGTACAACAGTATTAAGAGTCCCATGTTTCAATTTTGGTGCAGCTAGGATTGAGATTGTGAAAATGGTATGCTCCTTAGTTGTCACGTATGTAAAAAACTGTAAAAATATGAGGACTTGGTAAAGAAGGGTCATGCAATACAGAGAATTACTGCCAGTTGAAAAAAGTGAAACAAGAACTACAACTTCATAGCTCCATGCTCCTCCCTGAGGGGCAACCACAGTTGATGGAGACAAGTATACATACACCTTTCACTGTTTCCACAAAAGTTTGAGAAGCTTGTAAATTACAGGGCTTGTTTTTTTTTTAAACAAGTCCTTGCAAGAGGACAAGATTGGGGGAGGGGGGAGGGAGAAGAAACAACAAATATAGCTCTTCAGGCTAATGCAGTTTTAATTTACTATTTATTTTATGATTAAATACCAAACAAAAACATTTCAGATGCCCTGGCATAATTTAATACCAGGAAATGTAAGCAAGGATGGGGGAAAAAAGCCCTTCAAGAAATGCTCCCCAACATGAGATTATTATGGAATGGTCTTCCAAAGAAAATGATGCTAATCTCAGGTGGTGGCTCTTTCAAGTACAAATTTAGACCAGACTAGGTCATTTTCATCTGTGCAATTCTCAGATATCTAAACCTACTAGTTTTTCTACTTCTGTACTACACTAAAAAAAAAGTTTGGATGTACGTTGCTATCATACTTGGATCTCTCAGCATTACTGCTTAACAGCTTTCTTCCACTGCCTCTACATAATTCTTATTCTTCACTTGTACTAGGACGTATTTTTCCTTCCAAAATATTTTCTCCTTGTATTTCTTAGCCACTTTATAGTATTTTCTACCTTTACATACTTTAATTTTTACAACTGTACCATATGGCACTCTTCTTTAAAGTGCTACGTTTTCTGGCTTGATCCTATGGATCATTTGAACTAAAAGCTGACAGACTCTGCCATCTGAGAACTGTCCCTGACAAAAAATGCATCCTCTTTGCCTGGCAGACTGGTTTAACAAGCTTCTCTATCATGTGCTATTATACTCCAGTAGACTACTTCCTGGAGTTTACCAGCTGATAAGAGTTTAGAACAAACCCTCAACTAATCTAATTTAGTCTAGAACAACAGAGCTTACCTGAGAATCTGGGAGCTACAACCAACTTGGTTTGTGGTCTCCTACTGTGCTTAGCACAGCATCTGGGCCCAAGATGCACTGCTATACAAAGAAACTTAGCATATGAGACAAAACATAGGACAACAGTTCAAGGGACACGGAGAGGTCACTGACAACTCAGTTTGTTAAACTCAGTTAAATTTTACAACATGAAAATGATATTTAATTCTAAATTGAGTTTTGTGAAGTAAGATGTTGTTTGCCTTCTCTCCAAGAACAATGAAAGATAACAGTGATAATTAGATATTCTAGACATCTGCTCTCAACTCTATAAATTGCTATTTATTGTTAGTTCATAATCCTTCCGCCAGCTGAACTTCCATAACATTATGTGCAGCCATGTTAATGGATATTTTCAAGTAATATTTCTTGTCATTCAAATGCTTTACCAAGAATGAAGGGCTCATCTCTACTGCATTCCACTCATTCACTGGTTTTGCAATTAATCAAAAGTGCTAGCAAGTTTGGCACCCACTATGAGCACACCATACTGTTGATTGCTGGTGGTTCTATTATCAAGATGTTCACAGATTTTCTAGTAAAACTCCTTAAATATTAAATTCATCACAATTATCTTTTCTACAACATTCTAGTACAGCATCTTTTGGACACCCAACTATTGTGTTCAAGATCTTTTCTTAGTTGTCACTAAGGCTTCAATATGAAAGATACAATACTGTATTTAATGCTTGCCATGAACAACTGGAGGTCCAAATCTTTTCTCCAATTATGCTGTCTCCAGCTCTCAAGAGCTGTTCAACCTCAGGTGTACTCGATGACCCCAGCAGCACAACTGCATTGATTGCAAGTGTTCTGCTACAACTGTGTTCCCTGTCAGAAGGAGTCAGTGATGCTCAGGTGAGGAAAAATAACCAATGATTTCCAAGCACAGAAGTGCTGCCTGCCTTCCCAGTGAATGACCATTAGAGAGGATGGATTCAATAAAACTTGCCTAGTTCTGATTTGAAAATGACTCTTTACTGACTCTACTGTCAATACTGCTTGAGTTCTTGTCATGTCAAACTTCATTCCACTGAGAGCTGTACAGTGTCAGTCTGTTTCTGTGGTTGCTGCTGGTCATACTTTCTTGCTGGAAAAGAGAACAGAAATCAATGCTATCAAATGTTATTAACGTACAGCCTGTTGAAGCACAGTGATTACTAGGAAGGTGGGTTTAATAGGAAGAATGTTTCTCTCTTGGTCTGCTATTACAATAAAGTGCGTGTCTGAAGGAAAGTTAGCCATTTCCAATTCATAACTTTTTGAAACCTCAACTACACCTACTTGAAAAGAATCAAGTGTTTCATTATATCCCATCAAACTAAGTAGAAAAACTGTCAGTGCCCTCAGTTTCTTTTTGAACTGAAGGTTTAAGTGAGGGATGCAAATATGAATTTAGCACTGCTGGAAAGAAAAGCAGATATGCTTGAATCTACTGCAACTTATACTGCTGGAAACAAATTACAGGCAATTCATTATTTCCTTAGAAGATCTAGTCAAACAAAAAGTGCTAGGGACTAGGAGAGAAAAGATTAGCAAAAAGTTGTTATGAACTAGAAAATATATTTCTAAGTTTCAAGCACCTGTTAGCGTGAGGATTGTGACAACGAAGCAAATTTCTCAGCCTTCATTTACAGAGAGCTATGCCTGTAGCTTCAGAAATTGGTGGGAGAACTGAGTGCATAATCCAGCTCATGAGCTCTGGAAACTAAAAAAGTAGTCAGGAAGACATGATAGAAGGAAGACTTGTTCCCTGTAAATAGGTGGGGAAACATTTGAGGTTTATCCTGAAATCTATCAGGCAGAGAAGTGACCAAGGAGGAGAAAGGATATGTCAGATTTCTAGCAATTACCCTTTTTCTTCAAAAAGAAAGACGGTGCTAGCAAAAACTGACGGTAAGAAACAAAATCAAGCTGGTTTATGCTGAAGTAACTTTGCTGGACACATTTAAAAGCAAATGCTACCACCACCTGCAGCTGTACACAGCAGAATACCAGCTGAAAGCTGTAACTATTACCATAAAAGGTTTTGTCCTGTGAGATCTACAAGAGCTTAATGCCATTATTCAAGTTTCTCCCAATCAGTATTCCTATAAATATTTTTCTTGCAGGCATTTTCTCTTCTGATGATGTTGCTTATACCTTCACCAGACTCAGTGCCCCAAATCGCATCTGCCTTACACGGTAATCAAAAGCGGGTATTTCATTCCTTCAGTTTTGTAAAATGAAGACTGACTACGTGGTGGAGTTAGCTGGATCAGTTACAGAACATTCTGGCAAGGCTCGTGGTGCCAGTTTATATCAGTTTCAAGGAAATCATTCAATGGTATGATTTGTACAACTCTAACTATAATGTGCACATGGTATAGTTTTGCAGGTGGCATTTACAAATATAAACTAACACATAATAGCCATGTGGTTAAAGTGTGCCTGGTAAGGTGAACCAAAAGCTATTCCTCTAAGAAAAAATTCCTCTAATAAAAATCCTTTACAGAAAGTGTAAAATATCACACACACCCTCTTGAGTTTTGCACTTTTAACTTAAAGCAACCTGGGAACTCAGAAAACTAAGAGATTTATAGGGCTGTTAGCGCCCAGCCTAAGGGCTTCCTGGTGCCTCCGGCTACAAAGGCAGCATGGAGTTTCAACCTACAATCACACAAGGATTTATTATTTACACCTCATGAGAAGACAGCCTAAAGAGACATATTCCCTGCATCATGAACAGTACCATTGTAAAATAATTTCACTATTAAAACCTATGAAGTCCAAAGATACCTCTGTGCAAGGAAAAAGAGGGAGGAAAAGGACCAACACAAAGCAAAAAAAATGTTAGTTGCAAATTTTCTAGCACGAAGTCGCTGGTCACCTATACGTAAGTCACCACCAGAAGCACAATAAATAAGCTACTCCAACCATGCAACTATTCCATCATTTCTTACTTAACAAAAGACCAGAGAAGAGTCTGTCTATATTTGAGTCTGTTCCCAAATGCAAGAGCAGGAAACAGGAAAATTACTGATTGGTTCAGAGTGTTGTCATGTCCAGTCTAAAACAGCTCAATACACAAGCAGGACATCAGACTGGGTGACATCTGTCTGTGGGTGGACTAAACAAGTATCTACATGAGGCAACAGCTGTGATCCAAGTATAATACAATCTTCCTACATATCCTGATAAATAATTAGAAACCATTTTAACATCTGACATCTGGGAAACAAGCAGGAAGAACTTACCCTTCTACTAGGTGACACCAACCCAGACATACTGTGGCTCACTGAAATGTGGTGGGACCCAACGCATGACTGGGCAGTGAATATCAAGGGCTATAGGCAGTACAGGAGGGACAGGACAGGGAGGAAAGGCAGGGGTGTGGTGCTCTACATTAAGGAGGAATACACATCCTCATCAGGTAGCACAGTCAGAGGAGGGGCACACTGAAGTGCTCTGGATTAGAATACAAGGCAGTCAAGGGGAAAGAGACTTAACTGTGGGGTCTACTACAGACCACCCAAGCAAGGGGAAGAGCTAGACCACGAATTCTTAAGTCAGCTCATGGAGGTAGTTAGGTCAAAGGATGTGGTCATCGTGGGTGACCTCAACTTTCCAGACATCTGCTGGGAAGAGCTGTCAGCCAGGTCTGACAGCTCAAGTAGGCTCCTAGCCCAAATGCAGGACCTCCATCTAACCCAGCGATGCACAGTCCCATCGGGGAGATGCCTTGTTGGACCTGGTGCTGGCCACGGGTGATGATCTAGTGAGGGGGCTGCAGGTGCTCGACCACCTGGGCGACAGTGATCATCGCCTGCTGGAATTCACCATCCAGCGCAAGGTGGCAAAGGCCTGCAGCAAGGCAGCAGCCCTAGATTTCAGGAGGGCGGATTTCAATGAGCTGAGGAGAATAGTCGGGGAAGCACTGAGGTCCTGGAGGGGAGGGGAGGGGAGTCAGGCGTCCAAGAAGAGTGGTTGCTCCTTAAGGAGACGATCCTCCAAGTCTAAAGGGAGATAATCCCAACACGGATCAAAGGGAGCAGGAGAGCACTAAAGCACCCCAGAGTGCTGAGGGAATTAGCTGCAGTCATTGTGGGACCCCGGCACAGCTCTACAAGCACTTGTTGTGCTCTGGTGTGGTGCCAGAGGACTGGAAGAGGGCCAATGTGGTTCCCATCTTCAAAAAAGGGAGGAAGGAGGACCCTGTCAGACCAACCCGGTGGCCTTTTATGACCAGGTCACCAAATCCTTAGATGCAGGGGTAGCAGTGGACAGTCTTTCTGGACTTTTGGAAGGCGTTCAACACTGTCTCTCACCCCGTTCTAATTAAGAAACTGGGGGACTGTGGTGTTGACACCTACACAGTCAAGTGGGTTGCCAACTGGCTGGAGGACCGCACCCAGACAGTGGTAGTGGACGGGTCATTTTCAACCTGGAGGGATGTGGGCAGTGGGGTTCTGTAGGGCTCGGTCCTCAGGCCCACACTGTTCAACATCTTCATCAGTGACTTGGATGAGGGGATAAAAAGTACCCCGTTCAAATCTGCTGATGACACTAAGATGTGGGGGGATGCAGGTACATTAGAAGGAAGGAATAGGCAACAATCGGACCTAGACAGGTTACAGGTGTGGGTGGGCGGACGAGAATAGGATGGGATTCAACACTGACAAGTGCAAGGTGATGCACCTGAGGAGTAAGGACCAGCACCATACCTGCAGGCTGGGGAACTCCCTTCTCGTCAGTGCAGAGGCAGAAAAGGATCTTGGAGTCATCATTGATGCCAAGATGAACATGGGCCGGCAGCGTGGGGAAGCAGTCAGGAAGGCCAACCGCACCTTGTCATGCATCCACAGATGCATCTCAAGCCGGTCCAGGGAGGTGATAGTCCCCCTCTATGCAGCACTGGTCAGGCCACAGCTGGAGTACTGCATCCAGTTCTGGGCACCCCACTTCAAGAGGGATGTAGACAACATGGAGAGTGTCCAGAGGAGGGCCACTTGCATGATCAGGGGGCAGCAGGGCAGGCCCTACGAGGACAGGCTACGGGACCTGAACCTGTTCAGCCTCCACAAGAGAAGGCTGAGGGGGGATCCAGTGGCTTGTTACAGACTAGTCAGAGGGGACCAGCAGGCACTGGGGGAGTCCCTGTTTCCCCAAGCACTAGCAGGAGTGACTAGAAATAACAGTCACAAGCTGGCAGAGGGTAAATTCAGACTAAATATCAGGGGGCGCTACTTCACTGTCAGGGTGGCTAGGATTTGGAACCAACTTCCAAGCTAAGTGGTGCTGGCTCCTACCCTGGGGGTCTTTCAGACAATCACGAGGTCGTTTGACACCAGTACTCTTTCCTGCCATGGCAGGGGGTCAGACTTGATGATCTGCTCAGCTCCCTTCTGACCCTACTAACTATGAAACCTGCACCAATCAACAACAGGCTTAAGTAAAGATATGGACAAAAACAAACTGGTGGATAAACTGAAATTAATGCATGTCAGCTGGTTTGTGCATCCCTTCCTGTTCCATGGTATATGGAAGCTAGTTCTGCTTCATTTGGGGGAAGGGGAAGAATTGTTCATGGTGCAACTTTCAGTCTGCAGTAGAGCAGCAGACATGAAATAGTTACCACAGACATGAAATAGTTACCACAGAGCAACTGACACATGAGAAGTTCCTTTGCCCTCAACCCTTTGTTCATTTGTCCATGCCCTAAGACTGGAGAATACAGTTTCCAGACTCAGCCACATAAAGATGAAATTCCAGACAATGCAGACAATGTATAGGACTTGGCCTTTTAACATGTGACCCTGGACAGTTCTCATGATATCTGACTAAACGCACACCAGAGAAACCTGACCCCACTGCTTTTAAAAAAGCCTCTTCAGTCATTTTTCGTAAAAAGAAAGATCAGAGAAGAGTAGGAGAGTTGTTATAAAAGATCCAAGTAATCTTGTTAATCACAGAAGAACAGATGGTGATAAGCCCTCTCCTTAAGTTAGGGGACACCTGACAGTAACCAGTCTACTACAAAGTCAGTTAAGCCAGCCTGTGATCACATTCTTTCTTGTCAAGTTATACTCTATGGGATG
The DNA here is from genome assembly GCF_001723895.1 of Crocodylus porosus. Lineage (NCBI taxonomy): Eukaryota > Metazoa > Chordata > Crocodylia > Crocodylidae > Crocodylus > Crocodylus porosus. Next base: position 23,734,108 of record NW_017728912.1, on the reverse strand, counting down.
CTAACAAATCCTATGCCAGCAGGGCATCTTTACATGGGAAATATGAACCTATCCATCCACTGTGCACTGGAAAATACATGGTGGGCTCTCAGACCCTTGGCATATGTTCCTTTCATGGCACAATAGGATCTGGGAGAAAATAGCCCTATACCTCCTCCTCACCACCAGTGCAGAGGTAGAAGGCACAAGCCTTGTTAATTTTACTTCAATGGATGCTTTGTAATATGAGAGGAATTTACTGTTGATACTTTATGGCAAAATCAGTACTTTCCCATGTACTACCTGATCAGGGAAAGATTCTTATTCTCTATTACAATACCAGTTCTTATCACTATATGTTAATGCCCCCTTTAACTTTAGTGGGGACAAATAACCAGTTCTGGGGAATTTATGAAAAATTTTCTTTAGAGTTCTTTACATGATTATAGGTACTTCTGGTGAATGTTAGTGCTTGGATGTCTGACTAGATAATCTAGTAGGTCCCCCCTGGCCTGACAATCTATTTTTAGTTGCCAGGTTAGATTCACCACGTTACTACTAACATAATGTCCCTACACAGGGATTCTAATTCCACACTTCCTTAAGCTTTTTCAAGCAACTCAACGCACTTGGATTTATTTGCACTGCAAGTCTCATGCTGCAGGATGAGAGGTTTCTATAAGAGTTATATGTTGCTGAGGAGAGACTTGGATCCTTATACCTCCTGTGATTTCTATTTACTAATACTAGAGAACTGCCTTGACTAACATGGCACACCACTGACAGAAAATTCTGATTTTATTCTGCGATTTAAAAAGCTAAAATATCCAAACATTTCCTGTATTTGAAAAAGATGCAGTTTCCACAATTGCTTAGGAATATGCACATCACAAGAGGACAGAGCACAAACTTACCTATAGAATACATCTCTAACTGCTGCCTTAAGCGGATTTTTTTCATGCTGTCGTAAAAATTTGGCTCTGTTGGCATCTCTGCTGCAGGAGGCAGTGTGAATATTCGCATGATTTTCCTTTTATTCCTAGCATATAAAAAGGAAAATAAATAACATACATGATGAGTAGATACAAGAAATCCAGATACCATCTTCCAACAAGTGTTTTGTCTTTCTAATTCTGCCTTTTACATTTTCACTAACATGCTGCCACACTTTCAGCTTCCTGCATTTCTTGGAGTCTTAGAACAGCAGAGACTCCCCATGCCTGAAGAAGGGTGACTGCGCCCAAAAGCCTGCCAAGAATTTTTTTCCAAAAACTCAGTTGGTCTAATAAAAGATATCACATCTACTCAAAGAACCTTTCCTGAACACAAGAGTGACATTTGAGACATCACTGATGTACAAAGAGCTGTGCAAGAGGCAAAGCATCTGTACCTGCCACTAAAACCAACAGCAATTGCTCTTGATCAGCTCTAGGGTGAGGATGCCAAAACTGCAGATATAATACACAAGTGGCTACTTACAATGAAAATCTGAAACCACGTACAAAGCTGATCAAATTTAGATTTAATGACTGTGACTCACTTCCTACCTTATGCGCTTCATTCATAATCAATGGAAGGAAACAAGTGCAAAACATAAAGGCGCTTAACAGTGTTTTTGCAAAAAAAAGATCTTAACTTTTTGTCCCAAACAATTCAGTACTAGGCACACTAAAGTTCCTACCCTAAATGGTTCTTCTCAGAGATTGAGAGTGAATGTAAAACCAGCAACATGGTGGACTCAACTTAAAAAAATATACTCTGATCTGAAGTTCGTTAAATTTGGGATGTTTGCAGGTAAATGGCTGAAACGATGTTCTTGAATTTTAGTTTCATCCAGAATAAACTAGAAAACAGGTTAGAAGCAGAGAAAGTGAGCCAAGCTGTAATGTAATATAAAATGCTTAATGCCATATTAGCTTAAACAGAGCCAGATTCTGAACCTAAATGTCAAAATGCAGAGTGAATGTGAAGAGGAATTTTTCTTCTGTTTATTTACTTTACATCAGTGAATTGTTTAATAGCATTGCAAACAAGATTTTTTTTCCTTTGAAGAATAAAAGTAACACTTTTTGTAAAAAAAAAAAAAAAAGGGGTATTTAGTTTTTACTTGTCCTTAAATAACTCAGTGTAATTTCTCAGTACTTTGATTTCAAGACATGTAGAGCACGGTACTCAACAGCACCTGGCAAGTCCATACACGTTAGATAAAATAACTGCTATGCTTGGGACATAAGTTTTGGGTTTTTTTCAAATGGCACCTGAAGCCTCCAGGAAGCGAGGATTCCTTCGGGCAGTAGCTCTCAACCTTTTTGTGCCAGTACCCATTTGTAAACATCAATGGTCAGTCCTGACCCAGTGCCCCTCACTCCAAACCCGCTACCCCCCACACCCAGTGTGTGGGGCAGGGGGGAGAGATGGCGGGAGGGCAAACAGCAGCTTGCAGGTTGGACTCTTCCAGCCTGCAACAGAAAATCCATGGCTTCTCACTTTTTTCTCCTTTAAAGGAGAATACATTTTTAAAGTTTATTTGTGACCCTTTCACATATTCTTGCCACCCACTTCTGGGTCATAACCAACAGGATGAGAAACGCTACCTTCAAGTGAGATCTTTTATTCAAGTAGCTGTAGAGTGGGTCAGTCAGACAAACTTTCCAACACAAGGCAGTTTACTTCAGAGACACGATGAAGATCTTGAATCCAAAAGCTTATCAAACTTTAGGGGCACTGAAAATGACCTGCACTATGGATCTGGTGTCCAAGAGCGGCCTGCAGGGCTCGGTGTTGACCCACAGGCAGCACATGGGGTGCAGCGGGCAGTCCAGGGGCATCCTGCTCTCTCCAGCTCCCAAAACTGCCTCTGTGCATAGCACAGCCCCAAAACGGCCAAATACCGTTGCCCTGCTCAGGGCCCACGGCACATGTAGGACCCACCCCGCGGGGCCTGGAGCAGCGGGACGTGCACCAGCACCGGCTGCACCCCGGCCTGAAAAAAACACCGTGCCCTCGAAGCCACGTGGCACCCCTGCGTCATGGTCATGACGTCAGCCCAGCCAAACGCCACGTCCATGACGTCACCCCCACCAACTCCATCCGTGACGTGACCCCGGGCGCGCCCTGCTGACCTGCGGGCGTAGACAAGCATCGCGAGGCTGGCCAACACAACCAGCAGGTACACGTTGGTGGCCTCGTTCCAGGCTTCATGCACCGAGTAGTCGATAGCGCCGCTCTCGCTCAGGCCCCCTGCCCCCGCCCCGGCGACGCCCCCCGCCGCCGCCGCCGCCATGGGCCGAGGCTGTGGTACAAACCCCACCCCTCTAGCGCCTTCCAACCGTCGCCACAGGCTCCACCCGGAAGCGGAAATGAGCGCAGGGGGGACAATCTCATCCGCTGCACTAATATCACTTCCGCCCATAGCCTGAGCGGGGAGCGGAGTGTGTTGAGCTGAGGGCGAGCGGGCGCTGGCCAAAGAGGGCGTCAGAGCGTTGCCTAGTGACAGAGGGAGTGAAGGGGGCGGGGCTTCGCCTAGTGGGGCCCAGGGCCTGGGGGTCCCGCCAGGGTTTGCTCCCGTCTTACCGTAATTATTGTACTTGTACGACCACTTCAACTCTTGTGCGGCTACCGTCAGGCATAGTGACCGTGTTGAAAATGAACAGATACCTTTTATTAGACCAACTGAGAAATCGCAAAAAATATCTTTTTCTGCAAAAAAAAAAAATTATATATAAAATTTGCAATTTCTCAGTTGGTCTAATAAAAGGTATCATTTTGGAACGAAGAGTTCTGGACTTCTGCATTTCTTTTTGTTTCAGACCAACACAGCTACCACATCCTTGAAAATAAACTCTCATTTTTGAGGCAGCTCATTGATGCAGCAGATGCAAAATGCCCAGTCACTCTCAGGGAGCCTTAACTGATTGTTGGGTTTGCTGCCAGTACTTTCTTAGGACAGCTTGCCTCAAAATAAAGAAATGCTTCCACTTTGATGAGTCATGACCCACTTTTCACTCACTGGCAGTTACAGTGAGCGATATAAAAATAAGATGACTTATTTGTATACTTATTTCCATATTTTTTTACAGTGTACAATCTTTTTTTTCCAGCAAATTTGACCATTTGGAGTTTCCAATACAATTTCATATTTAAGACCTGACTTAAACACTGCTTTGCCTTTTGTCTGCAGCCCTCAGGACTGAGTGACCGTTGGGGGAGAGGGGACCATCCATTTTCCCTCAGTGAAAACCAAGATCATTGCACAGTCACCAGATTCCAGGAGCTGGGGATTTAGACACAGATCAGGGGAGTGGGCAGCACTGGCATCAGTGACCCAGACAAGAAGGGGGTGGGCTCCACAGTTTGGCTGGCACAGTTTCGTTGGGGCTGGTCCTGCTTTGAGCAGCAGGTTGGACTAGGTGACCTCCTGAGGTCCCTTCCAACCTCTTCCCATTTTCTGCAATTCTATTATAGTATCAGGATAAAAACTGACAAACTGGCCATTGATGTTTACAGTCCCTGGGGAAGTAGGGGAGGATGGGGAGCCCTTCCACCAGATGTAGCCTTTGCACCAGAGAAGTGAATATATCAGCTGCCCAGCACCAGGACCAGAGGTTAAAGAGCAGCAGGGAGGCATTGTTAGATTTCACTGACACATGGTCACACCCTGCACACTGTAACTCTCCCAGGGCAATTAGCCACCTCGCAAACATTTCACTGGAGCCATTAAAGGTTGCAAAGTGTCACAACCCTTATTGTCAGCACTGGTGAAGCCACATCTGGAGTAGTGTCCAGTTTTGGGCCTCCCACTACAGAAGGGATGTGGACAAATTGGAGGGAGTCCAGCAGAGGGCAATGAAATGGTTCAGAGGCTGGAACACATGACTTGTGAGGGGAGGCTGAGAAAACTGGGCTTATTTAGTCTGGAGAAGAGAAGACTGAGAGGGCATGTCTACACAAGACACTACCGTGCAGTGGTTACTGCACATTTATTTAATACTTGTATAAGCAAATACTAAATAAATACAAAGTAACTGGAGTTACTGCACAGTAGTGCTGGCAAATGTCTTTTAAGTGGTGCTACTGCACAGTAGCCTAATATTACTGCGCAGTAACATCTCAGCATGGTTTTTGCCATGTAACACTACTATGCAGTAGTATCTGGGTACTGCACAGTCAGTGTCTCATGTAGAGACACTGACCCAGAGGGGACTTAATAGCCAAGTAGCCTAGTAATAGCCAAGTAACCTATTAATAGCCTATTAAATCCCAGAGGGGACTTAATAGCCATCTGCAGCTCTCTAAAGGGTGGTTCCAAAAAGGATGGAGCTAGACTGTTCTCAGTGGTGGCAGATGACAGAACAAGGAGCAATGGTCTCAAGTTGCAGCAAGGGAAGTTTAGGTTAGATATTAGGGAGATATTAGGGAGAACTCTCTTGCTAGGGGGGTAAGTAAAATGCCGGAATAGGTTACCTAGACAGGTGGTGGAATTTCCATCCTTGGAGGTTTTTAAGAGCTAGCTAAACAAAGCCTTGGCTGGGATGATATTTGGGGATGGTCCTGCTTTGAGCAGGGGTTTGGACTAGATGTCCTCCTGAGTTCTCTTCCAACCTTCATTTTCTATGATTTTATGGTGAGAGGGACAGAACTGTGATCAAGGTGGGCTGTGTGTGCCTTCAAGCAGGACTGCACCAAAGAATACCAGACTTGTACCATCCATTTTTCTTCCTTCTGGAAGCAAACCTGAAAAATCCTGAATACTGGGTAGGTGTTTGGACCAAAGGGACAAAAATAACTAAGTGAGAAGTCACACTGGCAAAGCAGTTTTCTATTTATATATAATCCTGTTCTGATTGTTGCAGAAGCCTTTCAAGTTTGCTAGATATACCCAGACAAAAAGACAATGAAACTCCACTTTAGCTGGCATAAACCTGTCATGTTCTATCCACCTCAGTGAAGTGATGCCAACTTCCCCCAGCTGCACATTTGACCCAGTATATGATGTTTCCTCCAGTGACTGCGGTTTACAGCTAACATTTACCTCCTCAGTATGGATTTATTCTTTAACAGGTTATCTTGATGTGGTAAAGCAAAAGTTTTCTGGACATATTTTATGGCACCTCTCTTGCAGCTCCTGTCACCCTAAGCCTCAGGCATGTTAAACAACAGGATCAAGTAGGTAAAGTTCTTCTATGGCATTCAAAGTATTAAAAATTCAGCATGTCATCTGGTTTATGTGGTTCGCTTGGTTGTTGGGTAAGCATGATGCTGAAATATACCTGACAAACTCTCTGAAAAGACTGGCAGAGCAGAGGAAAGACACCAGGGAGAAATCCTGACTTCACTGAAGTCAGTGTCAAAACACCTATCAATTTGAGTAAGGCTAAAGAGGGTATTTAATAGCAGCCTTCAACTCCCTGAAGGGTCGTTTCAAAGAGGATGAAGCTAGTCTGTTCTCAGTGGTGGCAGATGACAGCCCTGGGCTGGAAATCAGTGGAGCAATGGTCTCAAGTTGCAGCAAGGGAAGTTTAGAGTAGATATTAGGAAAAACTTTCTCATGAGGAAGGTAGTAAAGCACTGGAACAGGCTACCCAGAGAGGTGGTGGAATCTCCAGCCTTGGAGATTTGTAAGACCTGGGTAGACAAAGCCTTGTCTGGGATGATATAGTTTGGAGATGGTCTTGCTTTCAGCAGGGGGTTAGACTAGCTGTCCTCTTGATGTCCATTTCCAACCCTAATTTTCTATGATTGTACAATTAAACATTGCTTCACATGAAATTTAATGTCCTGACTCAATTGCAGTGCTCCATGTGTGAGGTATACAGTATGATACAGTGCACACAGTCATAACTACCAAAATGGGCACCTGTAGCCCAGCGAGAGATATAAATATACCACATCAAGGTAATAAATAGGCAGTCTGAGCCCTATCAGACTATGGAAGCAAGTAGCCTCCAGAGTCAAAGCCTCCATCAAGAACACTCAGTTGTACACATGTAGGAACGATTAGTTTAAGCACCTCAGCTGTTCTTGTTTGTCTGGGTAAAACATTGAGAAAGAGGCAGTTAATACAATACCCAAAATCCAACACTGACATGGCTTCAACTCCAAATTGGAAAACTTGGAGCACAGATATAACAAGCTCCCTGCTGTCTACCTCAGTGGTACAGTAATGATAGTTGGGGTCTCATGATGTGAAATCCCTGAGTAAGGCAGCTGTGCCAACAGAAGCAGTTAAACTAGCAAAACCATGTTCATACCCATATGGTCCAGTTTGCTGGGCAGGCAGTGTCTGGCAGTTTTACCCTACTGGTACCAAGCACAGTTTTGCTGGTATAAGCTGAGTCCATGCTAGGAGTGCTTTGCTAGTATAGCATGTGAGTTTTCTTCCACCAGTAAAGAACTCCTGGTATAGGCATGGCCACAGTCAGTCTGACCCAGCACCATTAAAGTCAATGGAAGCTGCCAACAGGTAGTTGCATTTTGCACCAATCAGTAACATTGTAATCTAGTTACTGTCAGGAGCTGACAGAAACCTGCACAACTATGACAAGGTCTGCATTCAGAGCTCTGTTCAGGAACAGTTACACTTGTCTATCCTTATTTAGGACCAGTCTTAAGCACATGCTTAATCTACACTGACAAGTTTAAAAGACTTCCACTGATTTCCTTGCCTGTTTCTAAAGACTCCCAAGTGAGCTGCAGATCAGGTGCTAATGGAGTGTGAGACAAGACAAAACTAAAGTCTCTCAGAATAACCATCACAAAGCTCCTTATTATAATAAAGCTGTGGCATTTGTATCATGGGAAAAAGCATATTCCCCTTATGACATGGGAAATGAGCGCTTTAGAGTACCAATTAGATATAATCCCATTTCATTAAATCATTATAACAGCCAGTGAGAGAGCTGTGCAAACCATTTAGGGTGGAGAGGAGTTCACCACCTAGCAAACATTCTTTCAAACAGTTAATTAGATTCTGATTCTCAGGGAATTTAAACAATTTCTCACTCAGTTGCAGTGCTCTGTGGGTTCCATGTTTTCTTTTTAGCGGCATGATGAAATCTCCAGACTGACCAGCTTGCCAAGAAGAGATTTTTGTGATTTGGAAAGGGAGACAGAAAGGAAAAAAATTGAATTGTTTTTGCTCTGAACTGTGGTTCACCAGCAGCTACAGGTTATCATTGGGACCAGGGACCTGATATTTAGGGGCTATACAAACATGCAGCAAGAGATATTCCCTGCCCAATGGGTTTGTAATCTAAGTACACAGGAAAGTGAAACATGAGAAAAGAAAAGTGAAGTGACCTGATCTAAGGTCATACAGGAAGTCAGTGGCACAAGGTGGTAGATAACACAATTCACCAGACTCAAACATAACTTACCATTCACCTGATCCATTTGACTGCACTGCTGCTTTGTCCACTGTTGACTTTTGGGTTCATGTAACGAAATGCAATGTTCATCCCCTTCAGAGTCTTATTCTCTCACTCTGACAGCCAGAATGCAAGAAAAGATATAACTCAGATCATCCCCACCTCACATGCACAGCTGTGCAGGTAGCAACACAATTATTTTGCTGGTGGGACAGAGGAAACAAGAAATACCATTTTTGTTAGAACAGTGGGAAAGCTGTCCCCAAGTCTATGGGATGAAGCAAAATCCCTCTTCCCTCTGCAGCAACACTGAAGGACAGTAGGATTGTCACATCCTTTGACTAGTCCCCTCCATAGGTTCAGGCCCTTAATACCCTGTTGTGGCTCCTTTGAACTAGCTCAACTGTCAAAAAAACCCCTACGTAATTAGCAAAGGTAGCTTCCCTTAGCAGAAGTCACATATAACTGTCCACCTAGGAATGGGGTGGAGCATGTTGAGACCCGGGATGCCTATTTGAGCATATCCTTCCCCTAGCCTCACCTGTCATCCACTTGTTATAGCACAGTGGTCCCCTGCACAAGGTTCAGCAGCACTTGAATGGAGCCTGGCCTAGAAGCTTATGCCATTGGGTGTTACACATGTTGGTTGTTTCATTTCTGGTCTGGGACCCTCTGTTGAATGCCATGTCTCTGTGGGAGCTATATGGTAATTACATGGAACATGGATACTTTTTCCCATTGAGGTCAGGGCACTTGTGGGCTGGCAATTGTTATTTCTAGGGGAGGAATTTAGAGCGTTTCACAGGGGTTGAGAGCCTCGAGGCTGAAAGCTTCAAGAGAAGGGTGTGATGGTGGGCTGCGTGTGTTGATGGTATTATTTTGTCATACTAAGTTCCAGGCACCTTGCTCACTCCTGCTTTCCCTGTGTAGAGGAACAAGGACCATATATGACCTGGGTTATCTGGGGAGGATTTCAGTGGCAGATGGTGCCTGCCCATGAGCTGTATGTAGAGATTAAGGGGTAGAGATATCAATGGAAAAGGCAGCATTTAGCCAAAGACACTTTTCTCCTCTACTTATTTAGGCATGTTGTTGGGAAAGGACTTCAAACCGAACTTGTTTTATGGATCCCCTTGAGATTTCACCTTCAAACAAAGCGTAAAGAAAATCTAAGTTCTCAGCTAAACTACAGCCTTCCGGCAAATCCATTAAACTCACCGTGTCTGAGTTCTCCATCTCATAATGATGAACTGTTGTAATTGCATTTCAGGTCACGTGATATTTGGTATATTTCATAGTGTTCCATCTCCTGGAGTAAAGTGAATACACAAGCATTTTAGCTTTTAATTTTAGAAGAAAATTTAGCCATCTTGGTTGTGGAGAAAAGTTTGAACATATGACCTGAGGGTATCCTAGTGGTTAATGGTAATGAAGATGTATGAAAACCCCGTATGTATTGCTGTTATATTGAATCTCATGATTTTAAATCAGTCTCATGATTTGCGGGGTACCTGACTCATGACTTCTGAATTCTTGGGGTTGGTGATACTGTTACCTGTACATGGTATAATACTGGTGCCTTTCTCTTGCTTTTTGCCTTTCCTATTATTTACTTAGATTGTCTTGGACTTAGGGCAAGGTTTTTCTTAGTTTATGTTTGTACAGCACATAGCACAATGGGGTCCTGATGTTGCTTGCTATCTCAAGGAAATGCTGTCCTACTGGAGTTGGCAATGTTTTGCAGCAAAAACTTTAACAAAACTTAGTTCCAAGCATGTGCTATTTCCAACCTACCCTGTGATGCCACCACTGACACTGGATCCACTGCTCCCTCTTGCAGTGCAGCTGCTGCTGGTTGTTCTCACCACCCAACTGCTGTGCAGGCAAAGCCCCCAACCACCAAATACCACAGGAGCTCTCCAGGTCCATGGGCCAAATAAAATAGCTTTGTGAGCCAGATTCAGCTTGTTGACTCCTGATGTACTGCTGCCAACATGTGCTCACCATGGAAAGTATTTATAGGTTGGGTTCCACCTCACTGATACTGGTGAGTGTAAAAGCTGTCTGTCATTCAGGTTAAATGCAAGAAATAGGAATGTTCAAATCAAAATATAGGTGTAGCACAAACCCTCTTCTCCCCTCCCTCTCCCAAAGTGAAGGCATACATGAGGCTACCTTGGAATTAGAACAATATGGGTTGAGGGCTTTGCTTAGTATTGTTCTAAGAAATGCGTGTAGGAGGGAAAAGCAGAAGAGACTGTTTCTGTACAGTTTACAGATAGAAAGAACAAACGGGGAGCCGGATGTGGATACAAAATGCAGATAGTATGAACTAAAGTAAAAACCCAGAAAAAGAGAAAGACTATGGGTTAGGTTCTGGCTGAAGGAGTCTGGGAGCTGTGAGGAAAGCAGCGCTCTCCTGTTCATTTATCCTGCATTTATGGAAACAGGACTTTGCACATTCCTTGGGAAGACACAAGATTACGTCAAAGGAAAACCTGATTTAATTGCCAGTCTCTTCTCTGAACTGGAACAACCTGCAAAACCCCTGACATCCTAGCAAGCTGCATCGATCAAAATGAGTAACATAACTCTGTTTGCGCAATGCCTATTGTGTATTGCCAAACCTTCATAACTTCTCAATCTGATGACATATAGCAGAGCACTGTTTCCTGAGGACTGCTTCCATCTAAGCCAAACACAGAACAAAAAGCCTATGAATGGAGTGCCTCAGTGCCAATAATTAATGACAATGATGTAGCATAACAGGTGTAATTATTCTGGCAAAGATCTACTAAGTACAAGCAGTCAAAAAACCCAAGTCCAAATCAATTCAATCACTGCAGGCTAGTCTAAGACGAGTCAATTGAACAGGTTAGCAAGTGAACAGGCATTCATTTTTGATTCTGGAAGTGCAGCCACATGCCTGCAGTTGCCCACACCAGGAGTTGTGTTAACAAATTAATCTATTGCTCAAATCATGAGTGAGACTTTATAAAGGCGGATAAGGCAAAGTGTTGTGTTTATTGATTACGTGAGTTAGACATAGAGGTTTGGACACACCATTCATACAAACACACATAAATCATCATACACCTCATTACACACAGGCCTACACATACAAGACAACCATTTCATTCACACATACACCAGATATAGTTACCAGCAATAGTTGCTCAGTATCAGCCCAGGGTGGCTAACCCAGGCTTATTGAGTAGATGATGACGATTTGAAGATAGCAGATTTGATGATAACAGCTGGAGTGGGGTGAACAGATGCATCTGTGCTCTGATGAAACAGCAGTAGAGAAAGAGACTCACCCAACCTGGCATTTTCAAAGTGTTCTTTTATAAGGATTGGCATTCTTTGTTTCAGTGCTTTGGGGTTTTTCCATACCCAGCTTCTGTTTTTTCAGTTGTTCTTCTTTTGTCTTCAGCTTATGTCACTCAACCTTGGCGTGTTTTTGCTGCCTGTCTGGCAGGATGGGTGCATTCCTTCTCCTTGTTATTTTCTTTGTGCCCTAAGCCTAAAAGAGATTCTTCAGCCATTTATTACTTGGTTTACTGACTGGTAACTTACATTTGGCTCCTTGTTGCTTACATAAACAGTTCAATCTCCTGTCTCTATTCCATTCTTTCACCATTCACCTTTTTGCATGCACACATACATAAAGGCTATGCAGAGTTCATTCACTTAGGTCAAGCAGAAGGATGCAAAATGGAGTTTTCAAGTTGCTTACAGAAGAAGACTAACATGGTTACATTTTGCTACTATTACACTTTATGTTAACATCAGCTACATTAGTTCAGTTCATGCTACAGCTGGAGGGTGCTACAGCACGCTTACCTGGATCAGATAGCTAGCTTGGACCAAGGTTAGCCTGCAAGGGAGGAGGCGGAGCATCCCGAGATGCTGAGGAGCTGTGAGTTAACTTGAATCTGGAGGGGATCTGGGATGGAAGTTCAATAAACTGGTTTAACTTAAATAAGTTAAGCCTGATACTTCATCCATCCAGGTTAATCTTAAACCAGTTTTGGCCATGTTGAAAGTAGTTTATGTGCACTGAACTTCTGTTGTGTTACAGATTTGAACCAGTTTCTGATCACTTATACCGGTTTATGTACAATTTCTGACTCTAGTCCTAGTGTGATTCTGGTCTAAAGTGATTCAATTTTTAGGGATGCAGAGCATCCAGTGACTCCTACTGCATTTCAAGGAAGGAGAGGAGTATTCAGCCAGGCACACTTGGCCATTTTCAGGAGCAGGCCCTAAAGAAGGAAACATGAGGCAGCATGATTTACTGAAAGCATGCTGTCAAAGTAGGAGTCTAAAGTTAGGCTCTTTGCTCTCCATTTAGACACTGATTCAAGAAAGCACTGAAGTGCATGCTTGAGGCATGCTCTCAAGTCTCACTCACTTGAAAGGTTAAACATATTGTGGCAGGCACAAGGCCACAGAGAGAAACTTACCCAAAGAGGAAGATGAGAGGAGCCAGTGGGATGCTGCGCCAAACTGGAAGTGTGGTGGGAGAAAAGCTGCAGCAGGGAAAGATGCTGCACTGGAAGGAAAAAAAAGAGCAATGGGTCTGGCTTCCATGCTGGCATGGGCATACTTTATGGCAGCATGCTGGCACTGATTCACTGGCCAGCCCCTTGAAGTAGGGATAAAATGCCTGATGGAAGGGAGAGAAGAGGGACCAGAAGTGGGTTCCCTGGTGGGCCCAGAGTGGTCCAGAGTGGAGCAGAGCCCCGCTGAGGGGAAGTGGTGGCAGCTCCAGGAAGGGGCCACTGAAAATGAGCTGAGCCCAAAAGGGCTAAACTACCTACCCGAGACAGTGCCGTGGACTCCAGACATCTCCGGACAGGATCGGACCAACCAGGAACCTAAGGAGAAAAGGAGAGTTGGACGCCTGAACCATGGCAAGTACAAACCAGAGAGAGGGGAAAATACACTGGGAAGCAAGGTAACCCGGGGTCAGGAAAGAGTCTAGGCCAGTTCCAATATGGCCTAAGGAAAACCAGATGAGACAATGTCTGAACGTAACTAGTATAATCCAAAAGACCAAGATAAAAAGCCTATACCAGATCAGGCCTAGAAGACTGGGATATAACATCTTTGGTTGGCGTTAGGTGGCGTGTAGGGGAGGCAGAGCCCCAAACAGGAAGATGGATGGGAAGATTGAAGGAAGGTGCCAAAAAAGGTGGGACATACCACATTTATTCCAGCAAGATGTGGCAGGTGACAACCCCTGAGGACCTTCTGAAATCTAATTCAGCAACAAGCTGTTTGTTACCCAAGTGACGGTGAAGTCTGAAAAGCCCAAATGAACAAGGCATGCTAGTGAATGGCATGGGAGATTACACATATGCTTATGTTCTTTGTGCACAGGGTCCATGAACTCCAAAAGTAAATAACCCAATATTCAAAAGTATGGAGCACCCACCACCTCTCACTGACTTCACTGGGGACTGCTGGATGTTCAGCAGTTTGGAAAATTCAGTTTCATATTTAGATGTTCAAAATACGGAGTTTGGAGCATAGCGTTAAGCTCCGAGTCTCCAAAATCTTGACCAAAGATTTTACAAAACTTTATTTGAAATAAATATATCAAAAGTCTTTTGTGTTGCACTTTTTATTGGTTTTGAGTAACCCAGAGCTAAACTATTTGTGGGAATCCCCAAGCATTATTTTTAAGTATCACTGTAATACAAATATACCCACAGTTTCATCCTGATGAATATTGGATTATAGCTACCAGAACACAGTGATGTTTATTCAGAATTATGTGGTCATCCCAAATGTTTGGTATTTCAATTAGAATCAAACCATAAAGTCCTTTTTCCCACTTAAATGCACCACATAACATATAATCTGTTGTGATGACAACCACAAATGTATGATTTATTCCATGTAAAGAAGGAGATGGTTTTTCTCTCAAGCTTTCTCATTCCCATGGGTCCTAGCCCTTGGTAAGACATTTTGACCATAAAGATAGGTTCTGTGTACAACCTCAAATTTTGCCAAACATAGTAATTATATCACTAAAACAACACAGCCTCTATTTCAGACAGATAATAATCTGCAGTTGGCTTTACTGTAATTACAAGAAGAAAACATTGCTTTAGATCTAACTTACAAAATGTTATCAAGTTAGTTTAGTGTTGTAAACTTTTGATAAAGGTGAGTAGTTCCTGCTCCCTTAGATACAGAAGAACATGAACTTTAAACTACTTAATCTGATGCAACACCTCTAATTAATTAAATGAGACCAAGCCCATTCTTGTGTATGCATATAAAACCTGATGTGCCATTGAACACAGGTAGTGCCTTTCAGTTCAGATCTACAGTATGTAGATCAGTGATGTTCAACCTTTTTAGGATCAAGGCACCCCAATTAAACCAGTGGTGCTCATGCTTTTGACCCTAAGGGGCAAAATGAAAGTTGCTGGGCCGGTCCGTGGACCCAGTTGGGACCCATGCTGCCTCTGCCCTGCTGGGATCAGGCTCCAGGGCCTCTGCACTGTCCCAGCCCAGTCCCTGCAGCCAAGGATCAGTCCCTGAGCTGCCCTGCATACTCAATCTGTTGCACAGAGCCACAGCCCCTAGGGCTCCCCAGAGACCTGTGAGGATCCCTGTGGGCTAGATGGCATGGTGCCAGTGGCTGAATCAGGCCCACAAGCCAAGGGTTGAGCACTCTTGGACCAAACAAGGAAAATACCAGCTTTTAGTTTTCACTCAGTTTTTGACTATGGAAAAATAATAAATACTTCTGTCAAAGAATTCAGAAAGACCATAACAGGGCAGAATATTTATGGCACTATGGATTCCCATTTGAAATCTCTTGAGTTTATCTTGTGAATTATATAGGTGTTTGCACACCTAACAGTGCTAATGCATGGCACCCTACAGCACCCTTAAAAGGATCTCACAGCATTCCAGGGTGCCTTGGCAAACTAGTTGAGAATTATCAGTATAGCTTACTGGCAGCTATCAGGGTTGTTCACACAGTACCTGATGAAAATCCATTGCCATCAACAACCCAGTACCAACCTGTAGTTATGCAAAAACCTGCAGGCAGCTACAAAGCATGGCTCCACATACCTTGCCAGCCACTTTGGGCAGACAGACTGGAGAAGGTTCTTGCACTCTATTTCTGGAATGCTTCTGTGAGGGGAAAGGAAATGGACACAGCTCATTGGGAATCCCCCACCCCACCCTACAGTTATCTCCCTTCCATTCTCCATGCACACACCCTAAACACCATGAGCTGGGGGCTGGTAGAGAACAATCCACCTGAGATGACCAATGCTCTGTAACCCAAGGTCTCCTGAACCAAGATGATATTGCCACAGTGATTCTCTCCTATGTTCTTTGTATCTATTGGGCAGTTGCCTCCTTGTAGGAACAAAGCCAATACTTAGCAGGCCAGCTCGTATGATCAAAGATGGCAGGACACTTCACCCTGAAGCAAATGAAGGGGGACCGTGACCTCTACCCCAAATGGGCATTCTCCATGTCTGGTATATCTGTTGGGAAGAAGGCAAGCTTAGGTAAAGAATTGTCCCTACACATTTTCCTGGCTGTGGGCATCTGAATGTTGGTCACCTCTTCTAATTTAGAAGAGTAAGGTGGAGCTAAACTGCGTGTAGGAATCCTTGAACCATTAAAGGTAACATACCAGTAATTACACCCAAAATACTATCCTGATTAAGTTCTGGATGATAAACCTTAGAACAACAGAAGACTGAAGAGTAAAGTCCTGTGGCAATGTGTTAGCAGCACAGTGCATGGATGCCAGCTATACTCATAGAAAGATACCATCCTATTACTGAGCAATTTTTCATAGACCCTGTGTTCAGCAGCACATTCACCAGTCCGTTTTCCTAATAATTAGGCTTAGCCAGGGCATGGGTTCTGGATTTTTTCAGAGCTCAGAGGATTACAGTAAAGAGGTCAATGTGACAAGTCAAAGGTAACAGATTATTATGTACTGAGAGCGGGGTTCCCAGGCGGAAACATGTCAATTATACAATTACACTTATCATTCAAAATTTCCCCACTGCAGCAATTTAGATATTGAAGTCTGCTCCATGTGATTATAATTACATGCTGTAATGAAAGCGTCTACTAATCCCTGCTAAGGGAGTATCAGGAAGTTTGCATGCAAACTACGTACAGTGTTAGATGTGCAGAGGGTGCGGGGAAGGGGAGGAAAAAGGTGGGGAGTCATTCCTCATTCAGTCATTGTGTAACTCCAGACTGTAGAAGTGGAATTTGATGCTGCCACCTCGTGTTTCTATGCAGAATAACATTCCAAATCGAACACTAAAATTTAACTACAATACTACCTCCAGAACAGGCTTAATTTATCCTGGAGCTCAAATTCAGGTAACAGTGGGAGTGTCTACACATTCATTAATGCACCTTTGCTACTGCACATTAAGTTTAGTACCACTAATATATGGTACTAGATAAAGACACAGTAGCTGTGCTAATGCGCAGTAGCAAAGGTGAATATTATTTTGTGACACAATGCACAGTAGACTAATTCTACGGCACATTAGCATTTTTGCTGTGATGCACTAATGCACAGTAAACCAGTCCACTGCACATGAAAATGTCTCATGCCAGTCAGTGGCAGGAAAACACTAAGTTCTGGTAGGAGGGAGTGGGGAAGATATGTGTCTAGATTCTGTGAGCAGGATGGCTGTGAGCACCGCAAGGGAGACACCTTATATTTAAGCTGCAAACAAAAAGAGGAACTTTAATGACCTTATTGAACACTGCTTCACTCTGATCAATGCATATAATAAGGGAACATTTCTGGTAACTTTCCTCAGTCTGAGTAGCATCTCACCCTGAAAGCTGTCCCATCAAAATGAATACCTTCCTCCATGAATGAAGATTGAGGTTTCCATGATAAGATTATTTTTTCTCAGGGCCACAGTTTGTCCTTGTTCATTTGTTCCAAGCATGGCTACTTGGAGGGTATAATGTTTTGAAACAAGCAAGCAGAGCAGGATCTGTTCTTTACTGAGAGACTTGTGCAGTCAATATAGGCTGGCTGTTGTCTCTTTAAAACATGGTGTCTGGCTTTTACTCCCTGCAGCAGAATGTTTTTCCAGCTGTCTTTCATGCAGGGCTAAAATGAAAATGACTTCACTGTGATCAGCACATTCAAATAAAGATGATTCTGGTAACTTTCCTTACACTAGGCACATCTACACATGCCCCTATGGCACTGTTGTCACTGTGCTGTCACTTACTATTTCCTTTATGAAGTACTAAATAACACTGCAGTAACACCTGTTACTGCGCTGTTCTGATGGCACATGGTTATTTTTAATTGCTACATCACCATAGAAATGCACTATAATGAGGAAGCACATCGCAACGGTCATGTAGCTGCAACTTCATGTCTGCTGAACCTATGTTGCTGTAGTGCATTGCTACAGCGATATAGCATCACGTGTAGACGTGCTCATTGAGTAGCGTCATACCCTGAGAGCTCTCCCATGGAAATCAACGACATGAAATCACTCTTTTTAATGTTTCTTAAGGGGTTTTAGGTCAGGATCCCAAAAATAACTGAAAGCATCCAAAAATTGCTTGGCCTTTTAGAATATATTGGCTTATGATCTTTGCCTTATGCTTCCTGATGGGTGGAGCAGTGAGGCTGCCAGAAAGGGGTCACTGGGGCAGAAAAAGGGGTTATATAACAAAATCTGTAAAATGTAGTAAGTTGAATGGGCCATGGATAATCAGAGACATGAAAACCACATGGTAAATGTCCTATACAGACACCTAAGGACACAAATTGTGAAGAGCTGTAACATATCCATTTGAAGGAAAACATGTGCCAGGGTAGCAGTATAATACAATACATGTATCTTCATAGACAGAAGACATCCTCTGGTATTTAACTCTGCTGGGTGAGGAACTATAAAGCATAGTACTCTAGGACAGGCAGATTTTGGATTCCTAAAGCTTAATGCTAAACTAAAAACAACAAGGAGAATGGCAACCAAAAATGCTACAAATACAGTCTTGTTGCTTCCTTTTTTAAAGCCTTTAACTGCTTGGAAAACATTTTTTGTCTGAGAAGCAAGCAGTTCACTAACAATCACACTCGGAGCAACTCCTTCAGAGGGCACAGGATTCTCTTCCCATACCAAATCAACCATCCGTGTGCAAAACAAGAAAGAACAAAAGTCTGTCTCCAAGAGAAGTACACCATGCATCTCCAATGCAATAAGTTGCTTTGGAGATGAACACGATGGCAGTGACCACTAGCAGACTCCAAGGTTTTCAAGACAGCATGATTTACTTTTCTGTAGTTAATATATGTAGTTAATAATATATTAACAAAGTTAATCTCTGTCATGAATACTGTGCACATATTCAACAGGCCCACAGAGGCAGAGAGGGCAGAGCACAAGTGTATAAAAAATAAGCTTTGTTGCTGGAATAAGGCATTCTTGTCCTCTGTTCTTTTTCCAGGTATTTCTCTCAGGTTTATTCCCAAGATGTCCAGGAACTAAGGGTATTTGTAAATGTGCTCTGGGAGTTGTGGGGGCTGGGGAAAGGGGGCGCTTTACTTAGAATGGCTCTCTGAACCGCTCTAATTCAAGGACTTGGAGCATCCCGTGTATCAGTGCCCCTGTGCTTAAAAATGGTGTTGGGGGCACTTTAACTAAAGCTTGATGTTTGTGTATAGGCATCTTAATAGCTTCAGCTCGAGATCAGTGAAGCCAAAGGACTGTCAGCTTCACTGGACCTTGGGGCATCCCCGCAAGAATTTTATCTTCCAAATACAGGAGGCCTCGCATTCTCCAGCTCTTCCTTTATTTATGCCATTTAAGGGTCCAATCAGAACTTAGTAGGCTTTAAATGCTGGAAGCTGCATGTGGGAGAGGAACAGGTGAAAAAACCCTGATCATACCCACTTTGCCTTTCAGCACTCACTCTCTGCCATTGTGTGACACAGGATACTGGGCAAGATGGACCAACCGTCTGACACAATAAATGGCAGTTCTCATGTTCTAAAGAGAATCTTTTTCCTATGATTATTAACATTTTTCCACTGAGTCATAAGGACACTGCTATCATGGAAAGGTGAATGGGAAGAGCTAGTCCCTCATTTCAACAGTGAAGGCAGGAGAGGGGGTTTTCTGAACAGGAGTGAAGAAAGAGAATGTCTAAATTTGTAGGTCCTTGCCCTCATAAGCCCATATGAGAATGCATCAGGAGAAAAGGGCCAGGCTTTGAAAATCAAGGCAATGCATCTTCCCTTCCTTTGTCTGGGAGTTGCCTGCTTGGAGTGTAATCTTCTTGGAAGAGGGCTCTGTACTGTTTGTATCTCTGTAATGTGCCAAAATAATGGTAGGAGCTGAATAAATATGACGGTGATAGGGCATAGGGACAAAACTGTGACAGCACAGCTAAACATATGTGCTACCAAATTTTCCTCTGCTCGACTCAGAAATCACTCTGCTTCCCTAAAACTGGAGGGAAGAGGTCAACAGTAGCTATTTTGGTTAGTGAGGGCTTCGACAGTCAGGAAACAGCCATGCCTTTGCTCCTAAATTCATCTGTAGTTTATCTTTGCCTCCCAGGCAAGGAAGCAGGAGATGCTCATGCTGCAGACATCAGGGTAGTCGTCAGTACAGGATTCTGCCCCAATAACAGGGGCCCCATACACATCAGCTCACTCAGACTCCTCCCCAGAAAACCAACAATAAGGTCTGCACAGTCCAATAAAGAACTGGGCAGCCATTAGGTCAGGCTTCAGCCCATTGCTACAACCGAGCAACTTAGGATGTGCACTCTTTTCTGACTAGCTGCCGTTTTAACTCTATGAGGGAGTGCAGGTAAGTTAGAATTGTTCAAAATTTTTCATTTAAACAATTTGTCAATGAAAACAGGCCTTTTCTTAAAAAAAACCCAAAGAAAGAACGAAACATTTGAATGGAATGTGTTTTATAAAGACATTTTCTAATTTTTGGATGGAAAAACAAAATACATTTGGCTTTTTAAAACCAAAAAACCCTTCTCCTTTGCATTGTACCTCGTCTCTCCTCCCCTCCGTCCCACCCCAATCTTTTTTTGGTGACATAATGGAAAAAAAGTAGTAGTGCCGGGAACTCTCCCATACTGGGCTTTTGGTTAAAAAAATCCAAAAATAGTCACAAAACCACCTTGCCATTTTTTCAATCCTTTTAGTGTTGGTTTTGTCTCCTTAGTTCTCTGGGACAGGATCCTTATGACCCTTTGTCACTCTGTACATTTTTGGTGCTAAATAAATAAAAGGGATGTCAACCACAGTAAGTCCACAGAATTGGAGACATCAGGAATTTTCCATGTCAGTGTTCTCATAATACCAAAGCACGACATCATCATTCAATGGCACCTCCTCTCCACAGGGCCAAAGCTCTGCAGAAGCCCCTCTCTCACAATTGTTTACAACATTTCTCTTGTTCCAGGCATGGCAACTTCTCTGATCAGGGATGTCAAAACTTTTCTGTATGTGTCCAGAACTATTTGGGCAGAAGGCCTTTCCCCTGGGTTCCTCTTCTTGCACTCCATGTGGATGTCAAACAAATGCAGCCTGACAATATCACTGCCTTCAATATGCCCCAACAAGAAATTGGAGACGTCAGGAATTTTCCATATGTCTGTTTTCTCATCATATGGAGGCATGAGGTCATCATCAAATGGCACTTCCTCCCCATATGGCCAAAGCTGTTCAGGAGCTACAAACTCACCTCGGAGTTCCCGATGACCACACTTTACCAGTCTGCCAGCACTCTGGTTCACAAGAGGCAAGGCATCCAAATCATTCACCACGATATGAAAGTCACTTGTCAGCAAATATTGTGACAGCACCTTACCCAGGTCGTTGGAATCGCACATCACTAAGGTGCCCAAGGGACTGTTGTGCAAATAGTGAAGGATTCTCACATAGTCTATGGCAAGTATGAATCGATGATGCCATGTATTCAAGCCCTTGTACTTGGGGAGGTCCAATGTTTTGTTCAGACTCTTCAGGGAGCCTAGTGGGTGATACTCCGTTAGGATTGTGTACTGCTCTTTACAATAGCCAAGCAATTTCACAACATGCTTGCTCTGTAGAGCTTTTAGCATCTTCAATCCATGGAGAAAGTCATTCTCCAGCTCCAAGTTGGTGAGCTGTGAAAGGGCAACTTTGCTTTCCTTCCACTCTGAAAGAAAGACCTAAAAACAAAACAGGAAATGAACAAAACACTGGAAGCCTTTTTGCTATAGACCAGTTTACATTTATCCTCCAAGTGACTACACAGCATTGCAGGTTATAGATTCACTAGACACTGTGCTATTATATGCACAAGTTCCATAAATAGAAACTAGACACTGACTGCTAATGGCTACTACGTGAACACATGTGTACGTCCATATGTTATGGTGGAGTTACTACCTGTTCACTCCTGATATTGTAATTACAGCATAGCAGTATTCACTGATTGGTTCAGTGACCTTTGCGAACATATGACATGGACTAAATGCAAAGCAACCATTTAATTTGACTGCCCACAAAACACAATTTAAGAGCATAGAGACCTCTTGAGCCACTGAAGTTCAGTCCCCCTCCATTCAGACAATCATTAATCCAAGAAATCCCCAAAATTGTTGCTTCAAACCCTCCCTCACAACTACCAGGGACAATACCCAAAACATCAAGTACATCTTTTAATATTTCCAATGTAAAAGCAGAGGAGATGAAGGTACTGCATATGCCCCGAGACTGCAATGACAGGGAAGTAGTTGGCTAATATATACTCAGAAGATCCTAGGAAAATAACTATGGCCCCCACACTAGAGAAAGGCAACCCCCCTCCCTCCCCTGTCCATGCCAACCCAACTTAGGAGGAACATTTCTTCCTGACCCCAAATATGATCAAGTATGCCCCAAAACAGAAAAGCAAGACCCCCTAGCCAGAAACCTCTAGTTTTCCTAAGTAACAGCAAGAACATCAGTACACTTCTGTCAAAAACCCTCAGCCTTAACTGTGACTAACATCCCAATGCTGTAGAGGATGGCAAGGTCTCTATCCTCCAGGAGTCAGTAGCATTCATCAGGGTAAAAATTACCAAACACCTTTCCCATCACAGGAGAGTATCTTCCATATGCCCACATGAGGATTGCAAACTCAGTCTGCTTCCTATGCTGCCATGCTTACGCAAGTCAAGTAGCATTGCATTCTGGAAGCAGAGATGCTGATTCCAATGGCACTGGTGCAGAGTGTCAACTCCCAGAGGCATTCTGGGAACCAAGGGACATTTGAACAGCTCACCCCACCCCACCCCACCACTAAATACTCAAGTAAATGAGGTTAAGTAAAGTTTAATAGAAATTTACAATGAAATCTAGATAAGATAGAAATGACCACACAGGACAGGTAAGGCATATCAAGCAAACAATTAAAAATGGTAAAATGTGCATTCACCTAAAGGAATAATAATCTTTATTAATCTTTGAGAGAAATTAATCTCAAATTCTCGAAGTCCACAAGTCTTAAAAAGTCTCTAACAAGTGGACAGCCTATTAGGAAAAAGAATGCCTTACCTAGGTTTCAAAAACCAAGTTTTTAAGAAACTCTAAATTTGGTTTGCCTGCAGATTGGCAATTCAGCAAAACTGAGGAGCAAAAATCCCGAGGTGGACCTGGATTTTAATATGCTATTACCTGGTCAAGTTTCAGAAGCTAACTAAGTACACTAGCAAATATAGGAATGTTTCCAAAAGGTTGTATTCTAATTAATATACCTGTTTTTAACTTTGTCCTACACTAGCTCTAACTGGCGTAAAACTACTAAATAAATGCTAAGTGACCTTTAGCTAACTTCTTTTGACCTGTCCTTCTTGAGCCTTCAAAACTTCTCGCCTACAACATTCTCATACTTGCTCATTTCCTTTGCTTATTTTTCTCTAAACCAAACTTTTCTGAAGTAAATACAAGCAAATGCTCTACCTGCTAGGGCTGTGCAAAACTTTGCTAGCTGATTCGATTTGGAGGAGATTTGGCCCGATTTGGCAGCCAAATCTCCGAATCTGAATTGAACTGGGAGACCCATTAAGCCTCCATAGGTTCATAGATGCACGGTCAGAGGGGACCTTAGCAGATCATCAAGTCCAACCCCCTGCCCTGGGCAGGAATGAATACTGGGCTCATATGACCCCTGGTAAGTTTAAGCTCATGTGACCCCAGCTAGGTAGTTATCAAGCCTCCTTTTAAAGACCCCTAAGGGAGAAGCCAGCACCACTTCCTTGGAAACTGGTTCCAGATCCTGGCTGCCCTGACTCTGAAGCAGTGCCTCCTGATGTCTAGCCTGATGGCCAGAGCACCATGAGTGCTCATAAAGCCATGCTAGGGGCCCCACGATGACCCCTGCCAATTTCCTCAGCACCCTAGGGTGGAGCATTTGGACCTGCTGATTTGAAAATGTGTCCAGCCCCTCCAGAAGTTCCCTAACTTGGTCCTCCCTGACCCGCGGCCTTGCGGAGTCACTTCTGACTCCATCCTGAATCGCAGTGGGGGAGATGTCTTGGTCCCTACTCAGAAAAATGGAGGCAAAGAATTTGTTAAAAAGGTATGCTTTTTCATCTGGTGCAACCACCAGATTGCCATGCGTATCCTGCAGGAGCCCCACATTGCCTGGTGCCTTCTTTTTACTCCCTATGTATTTAATAAAGGACTTTTTGTTGTCCTTGATCCTTGTTGCTAGCCCTAGTTCCATCTCTGCCTTAGCCTTCCTAACACCCTCCCTACAGACTTGCGCTATGGAGGTATAATCCTCTTTGGTGATAGCCCCCCCTTCCACTGGATATTCGCCTCCTTTTTGGCTTTCACACATTCCTGAATGCCTCTGCTGAGCCAAGGGGGCTTTTGAGCACTCTTGCCCCCTTTGACTCGCATTGGGACTGTCACCCCTTGGGCTCGGCGGATTGCCACCTTAAGAACAACCACTCGCCTTGGACACCTAGTTCCCCTACTCTCCAGGAACCCCAATGCCTCTCCTACCAATCTCCTCAACTCGTTGAAGTCGGCCCTCCTGAAGTCCAGCGCTATTGCCTTGCTGCAGGCCCTTGACACGCTGCGCTGGATAGTGAATTCCAGCAGGCGATGATTGCTATCGCCCAGGTGGTCGAGAACCTGGAGTCCCCTCACCAGGTCACTGCCTGTGGCCAGGACCTGGTCCAGCAGGGCATTCCTTCTGGTGGGACTGTGCACCTTCCGGGTTAGGTGGAAGTCTTGTATCTCAGCAAGGAACCTATGTGAGCAGTTAGACCTGGCTGATTCAAATCGATTCAGAGAGATTCATCCATAGACTGTACAGGCAGGCTCTAGGCAGTGCTGGTGGGAGCAGCTGGAGGAGCAGCCTATGAGCCCTGGTTTGAGCCTGGAGCCCTGCGAGAAGCTGTGGCTCATCCGCTGCTCCCCTGGCTGCCCGCCCCCCCCTGCTGGCATGAGGCAGACAGCGCTGGCAGCCCTGGGAGAAGCTGTGAGGGCTGGGGGGAACGATCGGGGAGCTGGGGGAAGCCCCTGTTTGTTCCCCCAGTCCCCGATAATTCCACCCAGCTCCCCAATCGTTTCCCCAGTTTTTGGTTTTTTTTTAAAGAAATTTTTTTGTGTTTTAAGCCAAATCAAGTCCAAATCCATGAGTCAGTCCAGAACCATAAGTGGCCAGCTCCCCAGTCATTCCCCCTAGCCTCCATGGTTTCTCCTGGGGCTGCCACCTCAAGCCACAGCTTGTCTGGCTGCTCCCCCTCCAGGGCAAGGCAGGCAGTGCCAGGAGAGGCCATGGGGGCTGGGGGAAATGATCGGGGAGCTGTGGGGAATGATTGGGGAGCTGGGGGATTCAACTGGGAACTGGGGGGGAAGACCCTATTCATCCCCCAGCCTCTGATTCAATCCCTCAGCTCCCGGTTCGATCCTCCCAGCTCCTGTGGTTTCTCCCAAGGCTGCCAGCACTGCCTGCCTTGACCCAGTAGGGGGGCAGTTGGGGGAGCTGCGGCTTCTCCCGGGGCTGCCAGCTCAAGCTGGGGCTTGTTCAGCTGCTCCCCCAGCTGCTCCAACCAACACTGCCTGCCTGTATAGTCTATGGCTGAATAAGATTCGGTGCTGAATATCTTCAGATTCAGATTTGGCCGAATTGAATTGGGACAGTGATTTGAATCACTGAATCGAATCATTGCCCCTCTGAATCACTGAATCCAAAGCGAATACTTTCCACTTTTCACAGGCCTATTACCTGTCTTTAGGCCACTTAGGGGCTACTGCAGGCTAGAAATGTAGGATATCATCTAGGGGTGCACCAACAGAGATTTTGGGGGCCGATACTGATGGGTGATTTTTAATGAGCCATATTGGCCGATACTGATTCAATTCTGATATGCAGCCTTGCTGCGTGAAGAGCAGCTGGGTTTGGCTGGTAAGTCTGTTGTGGGGCCAGGGGTGAGGGAAGGGGCAAGATGGGGGAAAGACAGAGGCACCCAAGGTGAGGGAGAGAGTGGGGCAGGGGCTGGAGCAGGCGTTGCACAGCCAGGGTGGGGCATGAGAGACAGAGCTGCAGTGCATCCAGGGAGGCCGCCACTTGCACACACCCCGGGAGAGCATGGGGGGCATGTGCCCCTGCATCTGCGCATTAGGTAGGGTGGGCTGCTGCTGCAGGCTAGGGCTGGGGGCTGTGTTGGGCTCTTCCCTGCAGAGCTACAGTGAATTTTAGGGTGGCAACCCTCCCATCCAGTGCTGCCATCTGCCTGGGCCCAGCTCGGCCCAGCCCCCTGCCAGGAAGAGCCCAGTGCAGCCCTAGCTCCAGCCTGCAGCAGCAGCCTGCCCTGCCTCATGTGCAGATATCGGGGCATGTGCCCCTCTCTCACCCCCACCTGGTGTAAGCAGTGGAGGGAGCTGCCCCCTGCCCTGCGGCCCCCAGACGAGCTCCATCCTGTGCCCTACCCTGCCCCAGCTGGGCAACATCTCCCCCAGCCCCACTCCCTCCCAGCAGAGGTCTCCATCTGCCCCTCCAGCCTAAGCCCTCCCCTCCCCCATTGTCCCTTCCCCCACAACAGACTTATCAGCCAAACCTGGCTGCACTCTTAGCTACCTGCATGCTGAACCGTGGTTGTGCGCGTGCACATGGCATTTATTGGCCACATCAGACAGAAAAAGCCGATTGCCAATACTCTCAATTTTCCTCAAAGCAGTACCGATCTGATATGGGACCAATGTATCAGTGTACCTCTAGTGCCATCTACAGTCACAAAATTCTGCGTGGCTGTAAAAATGAGCTTCTAGAGACTATTACAACAGGAGCTGCCTAAGCATTAACCAGTCACAAAGCTTTGTTCCTCCCAGAAATCCATCCCTCTGACAAAAACACAAACTAACCTTTTTTACAGCTCCTTCACCAACACATCTCAGCTTCCTGACTTCTTTATCTATGGCTTCGCAAGACAGCCACGGCGAACAATTTTTTAGAGGCCCTAGTCTGAAGTACCCAGAGGGGCAGAGATTGGGGTCCAAATCCAGATGGCTGGAGGACACATAAAAACTACTGAGGTACAGGTAAAGGAGGATGTTCAGGAGCAGGACCGCCAGGAGCAGTACCACCACCAGGGCAGGAGGCATTTCCCTCAGGATCAGGTCTTTCTTCGCGTAATGGGATTTTTTTCCCATGTTGTGGTCTTCTACATTCTCTGCAGGACACAAACACAAGGCAAAACAGCATAGTGAGCATAACATTTCTGAAGGACAAGAAAAGACTGGCCACAAATATGCAAGGGACATGGTCTCACCTATATTTAAAAAGGGCACCTGAAAAACCTAAGCTGAATATCTTCAACCTTCATCAACCTGAAACATAGTCAGCTGATAAAAACAAGCCATTTCCAGTTCCATACCTGCCTCCCAACAATTTCTGTCATTTTACCAACATAGGCCCCCAACACACCAAGCTACTTTGTAAGGTCATAACTGGCATCAAGGAACACCTTGGAGGTCCCAGAAGCTAAGGAACCTAGACCTGGTTGTGTAGTGAGGAAGAAAGGAAGACTGGTGATGGGAGGTTATTGAGGGAGTCCATTTCTGCAATACTGCAATCATCATTTGGTGGCCTCTTGTTTAAGGTGCTGGTGACCACTGCACTTGTATCTGTGAAACTGAAAAAGACAAGGATATGTATAATTTAGGAAGGGGCAAACTGTAAGAGGGCCTGTACATCTGGGACTAGTATGGGCTCAAGAAGAGAGGAGTCCATCTCATTTAAGCAGTTAATGGACTTGAATGATCAATGTGGTGAAACTTGTAATCCAGGATACAATCATGCTTGTAACAGACCTTAGCAATCACTCTGCAGGGCATATTTAGGCCCTGATCTTGGAACAAGCCCTGTACGAGATCTCATAGAATCATAGAAAATTAGGGTAGGAAGGGACCTTAGGAGGTCATCTAGTCTAGCCCCCTGCTCAAAGCAGGACCATCTCCAACTAGATCATCCCAGCCAAAGCTTTGTCTAGCTGGGTCTTAAAAACCTCCAAGGATGGAGATTCCACCACCTCTCTGGGTAACCTGTTCCAGTACTTCACTACCTGCTAGTGAGAAAATTTTTTCCTAATATCTAACCTAAACTTCCCTTGGTGCAACTTGAGACCATTGCTCCTTGTTCTGTCATCTGCCACCACTGAGAACAGTCTAGCTCCATCTTCTTTGTAGCCACCCTTCAAGTAGCTGAAGGCTGCAGTTAAATCACCTCTCAAGTCCTCTCTTCTCCAGATTAAATAAGTTCAGTTCCTCCACCCTCTCTGTTCATAAGTCCCCTCATATGTTCCTTGAACTTAAGCCAAAACCCTGTTCCACTGCAGTTAACAAGGTTTTGTACCACCATCTATGGGAAGAGTTCAGCTTACCAGGTCTTAGCCACACTAGGGGTAACAATAGTCAGAGCTACTCAGCAGCCGCTACATTTTGTAACATCTTTATGTGATACCTCATGCAATACGTGGTCAGATTTTCACCCAATCGGTCATTTTTTAAGCTGTGTGCAGCCACGCACTTGCGTTTGGTCACATCTATAAGCTGTTTTCTATGGCCAGATCAGGTGAAAAACTATCACTTCTGTCTGCACCTTGGGAGAGGCAGATAGAAAACTTCTAGGATGTCAACCCAGGGCTGTTTAACAACCCAGGCCAGGGGGGCTGGGAAATCTGAGACTGAACCTATCATGAAAATACACTGGGCTTTATAAAGTGTGGCTTTATAAAGTGGTGGCTGCTATCAAAGCCAAACAGCTCCCACACACTAAGGGCTGCTGCTCCAGGGGCCACACACACTAGTGTCTTGGCCTGGCGGAGCGGCTAGCAGGG
>NW_017728912.1:23703837-23705226 GCF_001723895.1 Crocodylus porosus | reverse complement strand
GGAAAAGTTTTCATGTCCAAAGTCAAATCAGCCAAATCAGTTCCAAATCCATGAGTCATTCAAGAACCAGATGTAGCCCTACTACTAGCAAATGCCCTCCACCCCTGCCTGGGGCTTCAGCTGCTTTTAAATCCTTTGTGGGGCATCCTAAATGCAGGCCCAAGCCCAGAGGCTTGGGGTTTGGATTCCCCTGAGTTTTGCTTGCCCTCAGCTGTACAGCTGCAGGAGCAAGCTAGGGAAGAGTCTCCCATTTCCATAAAGTCTGTGTGTAGCTGAGATTTTCCCACTGCAAGTGAAAGGTTTGGGGGTTTTTGTATTTTTTTTTTTACATAAAATTGTTTCTGTTCCAAGTCAAATCAATTCCAAACCCATGAGTCATTCAAGAACCAAATGTGGCCCTAGTATTGGCAAACATCCTCTACTTCCGCCTGGGGCTTCAGATGTTTCCAAATCATTTGGCAGGCACTGCACGTACAAACCCAAGCACAGAGGCTTAGGGTTTGGATGCCCCTGAGTTTCACTTGCCCTCAGCCGTATGGCCACAGGAGCAAGCTAGGGAGAAGTCTCCCATTGCCATAAAGTGGGTGTAAAACCAAGATCTTCCTGTGGGCAATGTACATGGGAGGGTAACTATACATTACCTCTGCAGGTACTACCCTATGCCAGAAAGGTCATTATCCCCCCTCCCTGGGAAAACCACCATGGTGATGATCATGGTATTTCTTCTGCCAGGTGAACAGTTTTGTTTTGTTTTAAAGAAATCTTTTGTGTCCCAAGCCAAATCAAGTCCAAATCCGTGAGTCAGTCCAGAACCGTAAGTGGCCCTACAACTGGCAAACATCCCTCACCAGGGGTTTCAGATATTTCCAAAGTCTTTTGGCAGGCATCCTGTGAGGTGCAGGTCCAACCTGGAGGCTTGCGGTACAGTTGCCCCCGAGTTTTGTCTGCCGTCAGCCATAGGGCTGGAGGAGCAAGCTAGGGAGGAGCCTCCCATTTCCATAAAGTGGGCTTTAAGCCCCAACACCTGGGCAGGTACAAAACCACAGCAGAACAGCTACCTCCAGGAACGCGTAAGGAAAACTGCCTCACGGACCCAGATACACGGTGTTTCCCCTGCCAGAGAAGGAAGCTAGCACAACCTCTAATCATACTAGTGTAAAGCCCAGCCAGGTGGGAGGCTCTCTCTGCATTACTTCAGCCAAGCTCCTACCCCCATGCCAGGCTCGTGGCTTTCCCCCGCCAGTGGGAAAACCACCGTGGTGCCCATGGTATTTCTCCTGCCAGAGCAGCTGCGAGGTGGGTGCCAAACCCCGAGGGGCAGGAGTGCCCGCGATTGCAAGACCGAGGCCCGGCTCGGCTTACCTGGGCCCGGCCAGCCCCGCTCGGCGC
>NW_017728912.1:23650225-23703636 GCF_001723895.1 Crocodylus porosus | reverse complement strand
CCCCCGCGGGCGGGAGCGGGGCGGCCTCTGCGGGGCCACGGCCCGGGGGGTAGGCAGCCGTGATGTGACTTGGAATTGTGTGGGTATTAGTGCGCGCGCGTCAAGCTGTGGTGTTTCGAGTTGGACGCTGGAATACGTGTGTACATTTCTGTGTGCGTGCATAGGCATATGTATCTGTGCACATATATGGATGTATATGCGTATATAGAAGATTGTGCCCCAGATATGCCCATATCCAATACCACCTGCAAGCAGTGTAGCGCAACTGCCGGGCATTGAAGTTATATGGCTCAGAGGTATTTCTAGACATGATTTGATTTGAACTTTGGAATTAATATATGTGCCCCAAATTACACACATGTGCACACACATGTGTACACACCTGTGTATATGTGTGTGTGTGTGTGTGTATATGTATGCACGTATATATGTGTATATTAGAGGTGCACCGGTAGATTGGTCTGGTACTGGATCGGTACTGATACGAAGAAAAATTGCTGTATTGGATATCAGCCCTATGGGGCCAATAATTTGGCTGATAAATGCCCATGCTGTGCGCAGCCGCAGTGCAGCACAGAGTAGAGCCTGAAGAGCTACCTCCAGCTGGTAAATCAGAAGCAGAGTGGGGAGGGAAGGGGCATTAGGGAGCAGATCAACAACGCCCCCCACGGGGAGAGAGGGGCTAGGGGCAGACGCTGCCCAGGCGGGGTGGGGGAGTGGGACAGGCGCAGATCGTGGTGGGAGCTGGTTCCCACTGCTGCTTGCACCCTGGGAGGGCAGCAGGGTGAGGGTGTGCCCCCCAGATCTGCATGGGGCAGGCTGGAGCCTGCTCTTGTCAGTGGGGGTGGGCTTGGAGCAGGTGCTGGCAGTGCAGGGAGAGGCTGCAGCCACCCCAGTTTTCGCCGCAGCTAAGCTTCCAGTCCTGTGTCATGAGGAGCAGCCTGGCTTCATGTCCTGCCTCCACCCATGCACTCGAAAGAGCTGAGGCTGCTCTGGGCAGCTTTGGGAGTGGAGCTGCAGTGAACTTTGGGGTGGCT
This sequence comes from Crocodylus porosus, assembly GCF_001723895.1. Classification (NCBI taxonomy): domain Eukaryota; kingdom Metazoa; phylum Chordata; order Crocodylia; family Crocodylidae; genus Crocodylus; species Crocodylus porosus. Next base: position 23,702,599 of record NW_017728912.1, on the reverse strand, counting down.
GCAGCCCCTTCCCAGTACTACCAGTGCCTGTTCTGAGCCCAGCCCTGCCGAGGAGAGCTGTGCAGTGCCAACTCCAGCCTAACTCGCACAGCTCCAGGGGGCACCCCCCCCACCTGCACTCCCAGGGTGGAAGCAGCAGCAGGAGCTGCCTCCCCCCATGAGCCATGCTTCCATCCCACACTCTTGCAAGAATAAGGTTTGCCTACCATTGTGGGGTAATGCACAGGAACTCCACTGTCTGAAAAGAGACAAGCCCAGTGGCTGCTTGGTCTGGGAGAATAGTAGCAGGTGCTGATTCCCCTGTGAAATGAGTCTTACTTCCAAGCATCTCAGAAGAGCTGTCAATTGGCAGAGATACAACTTTCATGTCTCCTTCATACCACTCTTCAGTTCTGTATGCACCACTCTGACATGTACAAGGACATGGATGTGGATGTGGATGATGTTGAACATCAAGGATTCCTGAGCTCTATTTATTCCTGTTAATTAAATCAGTCACCTTATAGCATTGATTCTCAACCAGAGTGCCATGAGATATTACTTTCATAGATGTTAGGGGCTAGAAGGGACCTAACAGATCATCAGGTTCAGCCCCCCCCATACTTGGGCAGGAACGATCCCAGCAAGGTAGTCATCAAGACACTTTGAAGATCACCAGGGTGGGTGACTACTACCCCCGGGGGGGAGCCTGTTCCAAACCCTCAGCGCTTAACTTATAAATGAGTTTTTCCTTATGTCCAGTCTGAAGCAATCTTCAATCAGTTTTTGCCCATTGTTTCTTGTCCTCCCCTGGGGGGCCTTGGTGAACAGATTCTCCCCAGGCCCGGATTTACACCCCTAAATACTTATAAGCAGCCACCAAGTCTCTAAGACTTCTGTTCTCCAGGCTGAACAGTCCCAAGTCTTTCAGCCTTTCCTTGTATGACTAGCTCTCTAGGCCTCTAGTCATGTGTGTGGCTCTCCTTTGGACTCTCTCAATATTTTTAAGGGTGCCATGCAATATTAGCACTGTTAGGCATGCAGACACCTACATGCGAGTCACAAGATGATAAACCCAGAGATTTCAAAAAGGAATCCAGAACATAAAAAACATTCTGCCTTGTGGTCTTTCTGATCTCTTTGCAGCAGAAGAATTGCTCTACTGTTTTTTTTCAGTGGTCAAAAAAGTAAGTAAAATCAGAGCTGGCATTTTCCAAGGGATGCCTTGAGTGTAAGCAGATGTGCACTTGAGTTTAGAAAGGTTAAGATTCTCACTGCCTTGTTGCCACAAGTACATCATGCTTATCAAAATATTAGCATTCTCTCTGTTTCTGCTTCTTAACAGATGTAGCTGGAAAGAGACCTTCAATGCTGAAAATTGATCAGGCCTTGCTGTTAATCCACAATGAGTTGCACAATGAAGTTTTGACAGTCTCCTGGCTTTCTGATTATTGTCACCAGGTAAAGAAATTTCACCCTGCTTGTAAGAAAAGGTTTTATTTTCAAGACGGCAGGATGCTGCAGGGGATACAGTGCTGGACTAGCACTCACTCACCTAAGGAATTATGGAAATATTTTGAAAATCCTGGTTTTTCAGCTGTCTCTCAGATGAGCTAAAAAGATCAGTGACAGATTGGGGAAGGCAGATGCCTTTCACATTCATCATAGCCTCCAGTAGGTCCTCTCTCAATTCCCTTTTGAACCCTGGCTCTCCCTACCCGCTCAGACTTCCACTGCTGAAAGCCCAATTCTGGACACTCAGCCTGGGAACCACAGACATGCATGAGACTGATTCCTACAAGACATTAAGGCTTGTTCATAAGATTAAAAGATATTTAAGTCCTTGTGCTTCAGAGCACAAGCTAAGGCTTGGTAAGGTGCTAAATAAAGAAAGAAAGGTGCTAAATAAATCAAGTTATGATGACAGTTCTAACTATGGACAAGTTATTTTGTAACTGCTGTCTTCAGGAATTCTTGTAGGTTCCTCTGAAGCAGCTAGTACTGACATCTGCTAGAGATAAGCTATTGGACCAGATGGAGTCTTACTCTAACCTGGTCTGGAAAGCCACACTATCTTGTGATAGTGCCTTTTTTAATGATTAAATTAATTATATCTGTTTTGCTGGATATTAGTTCTAGTGAAAGAGCATTTTTGAAAATCCCATCATAGATACTTTGATTTAGGCTCTGTTTTTTAATTTAGGCTGTAGTATTTCCTTCAGCTACAGCTCACAAGAGAAGTTAACTGTTTGTTTTTGGTAAAGCCAGACTTTCATTGTACTCTTGTTTCTAAATGTTTTTATTTAAATGGAAATCACTTTGCTCTGTTTATCATTATCAGGTTGTCTTTTCTCTTTTAATCCTTGCTCTGGCTTGTTGTTTCCTAGTGCTTGTATCAGTACTTGGGGTTGGTGCCCATGAACAATACCTCAGGAAAGCCTCAAGTGGAAGTCGCAGTGGATTCTCAGCACCCTGTCACCCTCCAGCTCAATGGCACGTCAGATGGCAAAGAGCTTTGCAAGTTTGTAGCCGGTCTGAAGATGACCTGTTGAAACCTCTAGTGCTTGAATGTTCTATCTCTTACCAGCCATGTCCCTAATGTCTGTGGCTTTCCCATCACAGTTAGTACTGTGTGTTTGGACTTACAGCTTAATGTATGTGGCATCACTGCAAAATATTATTTACTTTATAGAGGCACCAAAAGGATTCAGTCATAAGTGGGGTCCATTTAATAGAAATCATAGAGAAATAGGACTGGAAGAGACCTCTAGAGGTCATCTCGTCCAATCCCCTACCTAAGTCATGATCATCCCTATCCAAATCAAACCACATTTTGCTATGTGCTATACAAAAGACACATGAATTTAGAGTCCCTGGCTCTGAGCCTGCAGATTAAAAGTCAGGTGATGTATGAAGAGTAGAATAGTTCAAGGAAGGAAGTCTTGTCAATTCTGTCCTTAAAGAAGTCAGTGGGATCTTATTCAGGGAAGGTGAAGGTTTTAGGAGGGAACCAAAGTACCAAATAAGCTCTGAGAATGGATTATGCAGTTATCAGTGAAATAAGAAAAATATTGCAAGGAATGTCGTAGAGTTGAAGAGAGGAATCAGCATACATAGGAGTTTCTGTGACTGCAGGGCTCTTCCAGAGCTCAGAGGGCCAGAGACAGATTTGGGGTGTGTCATGTTTAGGCCCAAGAAGGGATGGCCGTAGTGGTGGGAGGAAGAAGTGGAGAGGAGTCATATAATTGAGTCAGTAGAGAGGAGGAAGAGAGCAGGGAAGAGGGGACTGAGAAAGGTAGAGTAGTTAAGGTCATAAGTGGACTGGAATCTGAGGAAATGCTGAGGGTTGAAAGCAGATGGGGAGAGGACTAAGTTGGAATTACTGATGTGGGGGCTGGAGGGGGGAATATGCAGAGCAGAGAGATCATTGTGCTCTGCAAATACTAGGTTGAGTGAACAGCCATTTTTGTGGATACAGTCATTGATCCAAGGTTTGAGATTTCATAGATTTCATAGACATTAGGGCTGGAAGGGACCTCGGAAGGTCATCAAGTCCAGCCCCCCTCCCAAAGGGCAGGAAGTCAGCTTGGGGTCATAGGATCCCAGCAAGATAAGCATCCAATTTGCTCTTGAAGATGTTCAGTGTAGGTGCTTGCAACACTTCCGATGGCAGGCTGTTCCAGACCTTGGGGGCTCGGACAGTAAAGAAATTCTTCCTTATGTCCAGCCTGAAGCGGTCTTGCAGGAGTTTATGACCGTTCGACCTAGTCATCCCTTGGGGCGCTCTGGTGAACAAACCTTCCCCCAGATACTGGTTGTCACCCCTGATAAACTTATAGGTGGCCATCAGATCACCCCTGAGCCTGAGCTTTTCCAGGCTGAAGAGCCCCATGGAAAAATGAGGGTAGCACTTTCTGTACTGAAGAGATCATTGACATGGAAATGACTGTGGAAAGTGATAGGAAAGTCTGTTGAAAAGGAAATATAGAAATCTTGGAGTGGGCATGATGGGCTCTGAGCCCTTATAAGCACTTTCTCTTTTGCTCGAGTGGGGGAGAAGGTCACCTCTCCTCCACTCAGGGAGGATGTTATGGGTTGTGGACTTCCTGGAATATTTCTGTCTGTCTTCCCAGGGCACCATTTCCACAGCCAGCTCACGTTACTTTTTGTTTGGTCTGCAGTCCAGCAGTGCTTGCTGCATGGCCTTATAACTATGCAGCATGCTGTAGCTCCAGCTTTCTTCTGTTTTCCCCTGACTTTTTTTTTCAGGATCCACTATCATTTTGGAGAGTTTGGAAACTATTCCCTCATGGTAAAAAGGCTCTACAGAAGCACCACAAATGTCTCCTGCACCATAGACATCAATGCCAGTCCTGTCAACAGTAACCTCCGTATGTGGCACTTTATTTTCCTTTTTAACTTGTATAATGCAAGTATTCTTCTTTTAGATAAGATCCTTTTTTAAAAGTCTTTTTAGCCTTTTTTTTAAGTGAATCCCTGAGTTAAATATTTTCTATCCACTCTAACCTCTACCCAACCTTAGCATCCACCCTCTTTGCTCCTGCTCTCTTGCCATACAGCATCTGTTACTGACATAACTCACATCTGGAGTAAATCCAGTGGCCACAATAATTTCCTTCATGATAGCTATGTTCTTCCTTCTTTTTCTGCCCTTTTCCTTGATGACTAGTTTTCTTTCTCTGCCCTGTTGGGCCACGTTCCTTCCATCCTTCATTGCTCTCCCTCTGGCTTCAGCTCTCTCTTCAGATCCTTCTTCTTTCTTCCCTTGCCTTCCTTTTGACCCAAGATCCTTCAGTTTTCTTCAGATATTGTCATATGATTTGTGACAATAATCCCCTTCTTTAGATGCCCCCCAGTTCTCTCAAATTCAGCTCCCTTTCTTAGACATTAAGTGCGCATCTCCACATGCATTTTAATGCACGTTAGCCTATTTTAATGAGCATTAAAGCATCACTACAAAGCCATGCCCTTTAGCTAATGCACATCAAAGTAGGCTAATACTCACAGATTCACAGAAGTTTAGGGCTGGAAGGGACCTTGTGAGATAATTGGGCTCAGCCCCCCTGCTCTGAGAAGGAAAGATTGCTGAAGTCAAATAACCCTAGCAGGGTGTGCATCCAATCTTCTTTTGAAGGTCCCTAGGGTTTGCTCTAGGTTTCCCCATTTTTCTAGTACCTCACAATGGAGGTACTCAATTTAATGCGTATTACCTAAAGCACATTAATGAACATGTAGACATGTTCATTAACATGTAGACATGTTTTATCTGCTACCCACTTCCTACCACTGCTAATCCTATCACCTCTTCTCCTCTCTAACAACTTTCTTTCTCTTTTCCTTTTCCTTTTCCTTTTTAACTTCTGCTCACCACACTTCTTGATCTTCAAATATGTCTCCATCTCCCCATTTTAAGACAAAATCTTCCTTTGCCCTCTCCGGCTTCTCCCCCTCTAGCTGCTTAGGATTCCATCCTCTACTTTCCTTGTTGCAAAGTCTCTTATTGACCCTGTTCAGACTGGCCTTTGCCTCCACCTTTCAACAGTGTGTTTTCATGAAGGCCATCACAGAACTCCTTGGCTGATACCTCAACAGATACTTCACCATGTTCTTGACCTGGTTACAGCATTTTTGTTTTCCTCTCTCCTTATGTTTCTTGACTTGATGTTTGACTTCTCCCTTGGGCAGGCCACACCAGATCAAAAACCTTGCCCATATTTAAAATGCATAGTCACTTGCCCATAGGGTACTATTTTTAATCTGTATCATGTCTTCCCAGTTGTGTTTTTCAAAAACACTTCCAACACTGAGAGATGTGGAGGCGTTTTTCTTCTCAAATGGGGAAAAGAGGATGTATGTACTTCCACATCCCCCTGGAAACTTTACTGCCACAACCCTGTCTTGCTGGATACCAGAGAAGGTCATTTGAGAACTGCTGTGAGCCAGGCATGTCCCAAGTGAGGAGAGTGAAACTCTTGTCCTAGGCCTTAAAAGCAGAGTTGGCAATGCTCTTTCACTAGAATTCCCTCTGGGATGGCTTCCTTTTGCTCTGTGACTGTGACCTGTCCCATAGGAGAGGACTGTATGCAAAACCTGGGATGGCACAGTCTCCCACCCCTTACGAGGCTATTACAGTGAATTTACAGGGAAATATCACTGGCCTGCTCTTGCACTTTGTCTTCTATTTTAGTATGTCACATCAGTACCTAGAAGCCTTGGGACCCCATAGCTTTCTGCAGGGGTCATACATGAATCATAAGTATGACCTCATCTGTGCTCCAGAGAGCTTGGAATCAGGCTCAAATAAGCTTGGAGAAGACAGGCTCAAATAAGCAATAAATGTCAGAAGGCATTGTGTTTGAAGTTTTAGATCCTGATTCTCTCTTCTACACACATGCAGATGCATGTACCTGCACACATGTGCATGCGCACCCAAGTTCCTTTTTTGCAGTATCCCACAATTATGTCTTGCTTCCAGCCAGAATTTTAAACCCCTTTTTCATACTTTTTCTACTAACCCCTTTACTTCTATTTTAATGCCTTTTGTCTCATTCTTCCCCTCATCTTCTTCCCAGAACCATTCCAAACTCTAATCAGTATCTTCCTTCATTCTTAATCCTTGTAAGAGATGGTTCTTTGATCCTTCCTGTCCCTAAAACTTTATAGAGAAATCCCCCATATACAAACTCAGTGCGTCATCCTTGCTTCCCTTACTCTACATTCATGCTGCTGCTTAATTTGGCCAGTTACCCATTACAGCTGATACCAAACTGATTCTTTCCATAGCCACTCTGCTACAACTGTATTTGTAATTTGGTTGCTTTGCTTCTGTTTACACTGAAATTTACTCTCAAGAGGCTGCACTTCAACCTAATGTCCTTTCTTTTTGGCTGGAGCTTTCTCAGATTACAGTACTGTGCAGATTGCCGTACTGTACAGGGGGCCTGAATCACTACTTTGTTTCTGCAGTGTTTGGTTCAGTATAATGCATCAGTGTATCTGGCCCAGGGTGCCTGTTGTTTCTATTAGATGAGCCGTCTTTTTTTTTTTTTTTTTTTTTTTCATACAGCTATCCTGTACGCATTCCTTATTTATATGGGAATCCTCAGCATCTTGACTTTGGGACACTTTTTTATAAAGTAAGTTCACATAATCTGTAAAACATCCCTGTGTATGAGGGAGAGCTTCCTGGATTTTTGTTGCAGATTAAAGCATGCTTGCTAGAATTATTATTTGTATTGTGATAGCACCTGAGAGCCATAGTCATGGACTTGTAGTTTATAAACTAGGTCCTTCTTTTTGGTGAAGATGTAGAATTGTATTAGTTTGCACCTCTTTAGGGTCTGGTTTTAAACTGTCTTTCAAAGGCTAAGCCAAGGTTTTAATTTGAGAACAAGAAATGTATTAGACAAATTGACCTCTGACTGAATGGAGTAGTGTTACTTCGAGATGATGGGAACAGGGTGAAACTGGGTGATTCACAAAGGTGATAATGGGACCTAACCTTTTTATTTTGTCTTGGTAATGACTGGATATCTCAATGGTCTGCCAGCCATTGGTGCTGTGGGACCTTTGCATCACAATTTATCACTGACAGGCACTAGTGTCCAGCCTCACTGAAGGGCCAATGATTAAAATAGGCTTTAGAGAATTAACAAATTCTTTCTTACAAAAGGCTTTGTTAGCCAGTGCTGGGGCAGGTGTCTAGTATACCGTCAGGAGGATAGCATTCCTCTTGCCTCAGCCATGTTTGCCAGGCTGCTGTTCTGTTGCCTTTTTCCAACTCCTAAGTTCATTGCCTTATATCTGTTATGTTGCTGAATGAATAGCAGTTCATTTCGTGCCAAGTAATTTGTTGTATTTTACTTGCCATGTTGGACTTCAGCACAAGAAACAGGAGGAAGATTGAATAAGTAGGGAGAATGTTAGCCTCTGTTCAGAAAAGAACTTAAGCACATAACTTTATTGCTTTTCCAAGAAACTGCTATACTTTGCTTCAGGGGTCCTGCACAACAGTTCAGATGCATGTTATTTTACTATCATATAGTTACTGTTTTCTAAGTGTTGAAATACTCCAACTGGATCCACTGTAGTGGAGTTTAATACAGTCAGTCTTTCAGTTCATCACTGGTGTTAACAATGTGGATGCCCTGATTCAGAAATGCCTCATATTCAGAAAAGTTCAGGATAGTACTTCAGCATGAACTTAAATCCCGCTGACTTCACTGGGATTTAAACACATGCTTTATTTTCATATAGCTCTCTATCCTGTACACTGAATGAGGCAGGCTGTCCTATGTGCAAACAAAAGAAATTACAGTACAATTGCAACTTATGCGGGGGTTACGTTCCAAAGTCGGCGTGTATAGTTGAAATCGTGTATGGCTGAAATTGCCAGGCTTCGGCGCCGAGCAGCCGCCACTGCCACCGGGCCCGGACAAGGGAGCTGTGGTGCTGTGCAGTGCAACAGCTGCGTAATGGTACGCGCTTCTCGCCCCTCTCGTCCTCTGTCACCTCGTCCTGCCAGGGCAGCCAGCTGAGTGCGAGTCCCCCAGTCATGCCGGCACATGCAGGCAATACCACACGGTGCGGCGCCGCACTACGTGCCATGCCCCAGCCGGCACCTGGCAGCCAGCCCCAGCAGCCGAGCACGTAAAGCTGAATTCGTGTAAGTTAAATACGCGTAAGTTGCAACTGTACTGTACCCTACCCCCATGCTTGGAGCTTGTGATCATGTAGTTATTTGACCATTACCATAATGTCTGTGCAGAATTAGAGCTGCATGGATCAATTTAATTCTGGTATTTCCTAACTTTTGTATGTTTGACTTTGCCAGCTTAAGTCTTTTTTACAAAGCTTTTTGCATAGTGTCTGTATTAACATTTTACCTAGTGAAAGCCTTTTTTGCAATAGAGACTATCTCAGCCTTTGATGTATACTACTTCAACTTACTTTGTGATCAAGGTATAATTTGATATTCATGATAAATAAGACATATTATGATTTTGGTTAATTGTTGTTAATTCACAGCATGGATCCAGTGAAGAATTGGCTTCATAAGAAACTGAACCCTAGAGAAACTGACCGTCTCATTAATTCTGTGAGTTACTTGACTGTACTTATTCGCTGTCTGTGTTTTCACACTCAGAGCTCACATCAGTTAGCCCTTTTGGGGATTCAGTAAATTGGCAGCCACATCCCTTGGATTAGTGGGTTCCCTGACAACTGGTGCAATGAGGACAGACAGCTCTTTCAGTCTGTAGAGAGAACTGCATGGGGCTCTGCACCCAGGTTTAATTTAGATCAACCTTCTGGCTTCTATTCAGTCAGCTTTTACTGTTCTTTAGTTTCAGTGAAAGAAATATGCCATTGAAAGAATAACCCCTTGTGACAGGGACAGTGAAAGAGGGAAAGCACCTCTAGTTCTTTGTCTCCTTCCAGTGCTACAGGCAGTTAGAGGGATGATCTCAAATCAGGTCAGACTTCTCTGTGGAAGACCAGAGCCTGAAAGTGTTGGGACCTAATTCTGCACTGTTAACCCCTTGGAAGATCAGACTTTACTGGAATCACTCTATTTATACAGGTGTAAATGAGATCCAACTCTGGCCAGTGTGTTTGCTCCACCCTAGATGCAACTGTCCGACAGTGCACTCTTTTTCTTCTGTGAATAGCTTGGGTTCTCACCAGGTCTTCATTGCTGTGGTGTCTGAGGATCTCATAGTTTTGTCCCTGAAACAATAGCGTGAGATACTTTAAAATAAGTATTTTCTTTACACTTGGGGAACTGAGGTCCAGGGTAAATTGAACAATTGTCCTGAAATCACACTATGACTCTGTCTAACCTTGGACGTGAATCCAGCCATGGTCCAGTGTGGTGTTCACAAGACTATTCTTCCCACCCTAGTTAAAGGAGCAGCACAGGTCTAGCAGTGTGATCGAGCCCCTGTTGGGAAGAAGTACAAAATGAGAAATGTGGGAAGTTACCACAGTGGAGAAAGGAGGAGAGAAATCGGAAAAATAAAATTACAGGAATTAAAAGCGTTTCAAATCCCAAGGCCTCAGCTTGCGAGTTCGGTTGTCCAAAAGGTCAAGACTTCAGAGTTGTAGGTGCCACCTAGCACTTTCCTTTTATGTATTGTTTCTGTTTCAAAGGAGCTGGGATCCCCAACTGGAGCAGATTCTGTTACTGGTGACCATGGTACGAGTGTGTGGAGTGTCTCCCAGAGGCGCCTGCGCTCCCTTGACACATTCCGAGGGTAAATTGCAGCTGCAGCGGCTTTTGTATCGCTCAACTCAAAGCTTTTCTAAGTTTGAATGAGTGACATCATGGTCACAGTAAGAAACTTTCACTCTGAGGGAACAGAACAGTAGTTAGCCATGTTAGTCTGAAGTCAGGCAGAAGGCAAGGTAGAGGTGCACCTTATAGACTAACTGAATCAGACAGGGACAAGTTTCTGTGAGCTCATGATTCTCTTTGTCCAAAGGTGTCAAACTCAACCAGCCTGAGTGGCTCACTGGGTCTAGTCCATGGACCCCTTCATCTTCCCTCTCCCCCAGCGTACCTGACCTGGTGGCATCTCCAGCTGGTCTGGACCCTGCACTGCGTGCAGCATTGATTCCACAGCAGCTGGAACAGACAGTGCAGCCCAGTCATGATGGGGCAGTGACTGCATGCTGCTCTGGCTGGACTGTAATACACATCATGCTTGTTCTGGGCACTTTGGGATCTGCACTGCACACAGCCTGGGTCCCAAACCAGTTGGAGCAGCCAGCAGATCAGGTATGCAGGGGGTGGGTGAAGGGAGTGAGTCTGGGAGCCGGATCCAGCCTGCAACTGGCCCTGTGCCATGGGTGAGCAGTGTGTATAAGCTAGCAAACTAAAAATCTGTGATGGGTTTTCAACCTTTTTTAAGGAGTATACCCCTTCTGGGTATACTTCTGGTGGAGTGAGGGGAGGAGGGTGGCGGTGGCCAGACAGGGAATGAGGGAGAGGGGTGGTGGTGGTGAGACCCGGAGCTGGGAGTGGCTTGTATGTGGCAGCAGCGGTGGCTGCTGTGTGCAAGTTTCCTTACACCTCCCCCCCCCGGCATCAAGCTGGCCAGGTGGTGCCTGTGCGGCTTGCAGAGGGGAGCCCTTGCCTTTGCCCTGCCAGCCCTGCTTTTGGGTGGTGGTGGCACGGGTGGTGGGTGGCAGTGCCTTGTCTCTGCCCACCCATGTGTACCCCTTAGCCCATTTCCAAGTACCCCTTGGGGTATGCATACCCCCAATTGATGCGCCCTGCTCTGTGAGGATGTCCCTTCCCTCCTCGTCAGAGTTGTTCCTTGTTGTGCCTTTCTCTGTGTCTTTGTAGTTTGCTCTAAATGTGCCAACCTTGTGAGCCCTTCCACAGCTGTTCTCAAGAGAGTATTGCAGAGTAGACTCAGAGGGCATGTCCTCATGAGCATGCACGTGCAGGGGCTTGCCGTTCTCGCAGGACAAATAGCAGTGGCACGTATTTGTGCTGATGTTGTTTGTCCCCAGATACTCCTCTGCATGTGCATTTTGGCATGTGGAAAAGGGACCCAGGTGGGGTAGGGGAGGCTGGGGCCAGCACCTGTGCTGGCCCAAGCAGCCTTATCTGGAGTCCTGGGGGGCCTCCCGGGCAACTGATACTGAGCTGGCAGCCACAGCATGGCTCTGGCTGGCCAGGCTCCAGTTTCTGGCAGCATGTGCTGCTGCCACATGTGGCATACCACTTTTTTTAATAGTGTTTTTTTTTTTTTTGATATTGGATCTCCCAGTGTCAAAAAAAAAATGCGCTGCAAATAAACAGTGCAGCACATGGGTATATGTGTGCTGTGTGTGGTTTGCTGTGCCACAAACCACATGTGCAGACTCGTGGGGATGTGCCCAGAGTGTTATTGTAGCTGGGGAAATATGTGAGCCAAGGAAGTATTTGAGAGGCAAGCATATTTTTGGCAATGACTCTTAACTGATACAGTGTATAGAGTGGAAAAAGGGCACTTTATGCTGGAAAGCTTATCTAACATCTCTTCTAGCTATTCTGTTGATCCTATAAAAGACATTACCAAAAAAACCCAAACCCTTTCTTCTTGCATATTGCAGAGGTTGACATCTTGCTGACAAGAAGCTTTTCCTGACATTTCCTTTTTCAAGGGAAGCATCATATGATTATGAGTTACACTTCCTTTTATTTTACAAAATAATTCTTCTTTCTTCATGGAGGGTTATATAAGTAAAAACACGACTTATCTGTCCACCTCCCTAGTCCAGAATTTTTTTGTCATAACTGTTCTTTTCGTTATTTAACTGCTCTACAGTGGGAGGAATGATACTTATTCCTCATTTTCAGATGGTTGACCACACCTTGCTGAATGAAGTTTCTGAAGTACGTAGAATTAATTGCTGTATTCAGTGAATACAGTGACTTAGGGATCTGACAATCTAGGGGGTCTTTTTTTTATCAGAAAAACCATCAGGCAGCTAGCTCCTGGACTTCCTGAAACATTTGGAAGCTGTATTGGTTGAAAGAGTATGAGAAGTCAGTAGTGCAGACCAAGTGATGCCTGTCTGTAGTTCCTTCATTGTTCACATAATGGGAATATGGGGAAAAACATCACACTAATGCTTAGTAATGTAACTTTTTCAAATGCCCTTATAATTCAGTTTCCTCTGAACCTCTGTCCCCTGCACAGGAAATTTAAGTGTTTTGCTTATAATTATGTTTAAAAGGAGAAACATTTAAACATATTTTAATAGGATAAATATAACTGTGAGTTTGCATTTGTAGTTTATTGCTTTATAATCCTGTATATTTATTTTTATTATCTTCTATGTTTTCTTAGGCTCTCTCTTATCATAATGATATTTGTTAATTATGGAGGAGGAAAATATTGGTTCTTCAAGCATCAGAGCTGGAATGGTAGAGTATACTTTGAACAGTAATCCAGACTTTAGTCATAGAAATAGACTGGCAAGGCTAGCTTCGCAGCTAGTGTATAACGATGTAGCTCTATCAACACCAGAGAAACTGTGCCAATATTCATCAATGAAGGGTCTGGCCCCATAATACCTAAGAAGAGGAATACTGGCTGTTCTTGATAGGAGACAATCTTGGGAAAGTATCATATAGAAATCTCTGCATGACTTTTCAGCTTCCACCTTTGATCATACATTTTTGCTTTTTATTTAATAATTATACTGTGACTGGGCCTAGAGGGCACAACTAGTTCAGAGTACCAGCAAACTAGATGCTTTACAGACATGCAGTCAATGACAACCATGCATTCAGCAGCTGTGCTGCTTTGATAGACAGCAGTGAAGATCCCTCATCAGAAATCTTATTATGACACAGCTACTGTTTCAGACAGTGTTTCAGAAAACAACACAAGGGACAGATCAAATAGGTCTAACCAACAGAGTAGTTAGTTGTTAATAGCTTTTAATAGATTGCAGCTGAAGAATGTGTCTGTCAAATAATTTTAAGTGCTCTGCAGCTCCTTCAGAGACTTGGGAAGTTCATTCCTTTAAGGGAAATTACCCATCTTTTTTTGTTTCTTTGTAGGATTAACAGTGGCTGATCTTGTATTTCCATGGTAAGTCTTTGTGATGAATAGTTTTGAAGGTAAGTTTAAAAGAGTCCTGCAGTGGACCGTGTCGCTTCAGAACAGCTCAAACCCATTTGGAAAATGCATTTTGAGGAGTGGTGTTTTGTTAGATGGTGATATGTGAAAATTGGTCAGGGCCAAGGTGGATGACATCATGGTTTATGTTGGCCTTTACAAGGGCACCATGCTATATCTGGTTATTGGAATCATCTCTATCTCCCTGTCTCTTAGCACAAGGACATGGGGACTTTCAGTACTGAAGCAAATTCAGAGCTGATGAAGGGAATACTTTTTCACTTGGTTATGAATCTGTGGACCTCATTGCCACAGGATGTTTTTGGCCAAGGTATGGGAAAGGTAAAATAGGTAAAAAAAAAGAGGCATTTGGATTCAGCCAACCTCTTCATAATTGGGCAGAGGCTGATATCTTTCTGAGGCAGATCATGCTATAGCTGCCTTCCTCTGAAGCATTGGGTATTGCCTTCTGCCTGATCCAGAATGGTGGGCTATGATGGACAGTGGGTCCGATCCAGCCTGATGATTCCCTTGTTCCAAACCTAGGGGCAGATCATACTGAAGTGCAAATCCAGACCCTAGCCTTGTGGCTCAGCTTTTCTCTAGTCAAAATACTGATTTTTATCATAGGCAATGTGATTTTTCTATTTGCTAAAACATTCATACCACAAAAAGGCCTGACATACACCATTACTTCCCTGGATTCAGTGCCTTCATCTTATTGGTGTAAGGAGGATAAAGATGTGATGTGGACTTAGTTTTCTAATATTCCTCTCGGTATAGCTAAGTAAACGGCCAGTTTTTATTCAAGATGGGTTGATTTCTTTTGGCTCTCCTTAGAAAATGACACAAATAGAGCATTAATATTTGGTACCTGAAGAATTTGTGAATTAGACATTTGTGTTTTTTCCCACTGTTGATTCATTTCACTGCTACCTGGTTTTGTAGGTTTGTATTTATCATGGGGAGCTCCATTTCACTGTCTCTGAGCTCACTGCTGAGGCGGGGATGTTCAAAGTGGAAAGCACTGGGGAAAATTCTCTGGAGGAGTTTTTTGCTCTTCCTCATTGGCGTCGTTGTCGTGAATCCCAACTATTGCCTTGGACCTAGTAAGTAGAGCCTGCTTGTTTGCTTTTGTTAACTTTTCACAGATGTGCTTCCCCCCAGTTTTATCCCTTGCAAAAAGAATCTACTTTCAGTCTCTTCTCTGTCCCAGGAACATGCTAAAGAGCATAAGTCTCTGAATGTGCTGTAATGTTATGTTACTTGTCACCAGTAGTATGGTATAGGGGCTGGGCGCACAGCACTTTTACGACAGTCTAGTTTCCAATGGTTTTATATACCCATGTGGGTTATATCAGAATTTGGAACAGATTCCAGGGTAGCCTGATTTTTTCCCAGGGTAACTACACTGAATTCAATGTATTTATTCCAGCATTTAGCCCTGTGTTCTATATCTGCTTCATATTTACACAAAGGCAAATGACATCAATTTAAAGCTGTGCTGTGTCCAAGCCTGTGATCTATAATGATGAGCTGTTAAAATGTGTAGATAAATGTACAATATGTGTTTTAAGAATCCTCCTTACTTGCATTCATAGATTTAAGGCCAGAACAGGTAATTGAATCATCTCTTCTGACTTCTTGAATAACATGGGCCAAAAATTTATTTAATGTATTTCTATAGTGAGTCTATAGCTAGCTGACTAAAACGTATTTTCCAGAAAGATATCCAGTCTATAAGGGTGTTTATGCATGTGCCCTGGGGTGGGAGTTGGGGGGAGCTCTCATTAAAGCACCCTCAGCATTATGTGTATTTGGCGTTCCTGCACTTCAAAATGGTGGTCGGGGTGCTTTAATTAAAGCACAATTGACAAGCTTTAGTTAAAGCAACCCAACCACCATTTTGAAATGTGGGGATGCTGAATACATGTGATGCAGAGGCTGCTAGAGCACGTGAATTAACACGCTTCAGCAGACACAGACGTGTCTGACGTGTGTGTATAGGTGCCGTAAGAGACTCATTCACATTCTTGCCTTTAAACTGTTGTGTCTTTGCAAGAAGAACAGGCATAGTGTTGTGAAGTTGCAGGAAGGTGAGACGCTACTTGGAAAGTAACAGCCTGGAGTAGAAACACATATTTAAGGTTATATAGTTGTGTATGAAGCAAGATACACAGTGTTTGATTATCATGGGACAGCCCTGATCTTTACCCACCTCCTCTGCCCAGCTGTGAGGTGGGCTTGGTTGAAAACTGAAGTAAATCCTGGCAACACTGTCAGTCCCTGAACCTGGCAATGCAGTGAGAGCACCAGGTGCCTCCTTTTACTGCTTTCTAGAAGCTTTCTAGAGCCTGGCTTCACAGCTCAGGGGATCAGCTATGTTTGCTCTTTCAATATCTGTGAATCTGCTGCGGGCTTTTCAGTCTGGCTCCCTGGGGAGCTTGATGAGCCTTTAGGTCCACCTTGGTCTGGAGTACACAGGCCTTTACTTGAACCCACTGCAACTCCCCATTCACCCCATGGCCTAGGGTCTGCTCCCTTCTGGTTCTACTCCAGAAAATGCAGCAGTCCCTCTCAATGTGCTTCTTTTCTCTAACTCATTTGGCTTTGCCATGGGCCTTCTGAAACCGTCTGGATCCCTCCACCTCATCCCAGTGCAGCCAGCCCCTCCCCACTGTACTGTACTGACCTGCCCATCGCATCTTGTGGACTCTGGTCGGAGAGGGGCAAGGTGTAGGTTAGCTGGAGGAGCACAGCAGTTTTGGACAGAGGTGTTTGGGGAGCACCTATGTCTTTGGGACTCTAGAGTACACTCCCTTGCCTGAGATGCATGCAGTTCTAGAGACTGCACACCTCTTTGGGCCGGGACTGATTAAAGTTCCCATCACCTGGCGAATTGGGAGACTTAAAAGTGTGAATATGTATGAGGCTCTTGGAGACCCATGATAGTGCCCTTATGAGGCACAGAGACTTACTCCTGCATAACCAGACCATGACACCCTCAGGAGTAATCTGTCTGCCTGTCTCTGAAGTAGTGCAGTTCCTATGTGTAGAGAAGAACCTGAAGCTGGCTTCTCTCTTAGACTGTGTCTGTGTCTGCCGTAGTGTCCTGGGACAGCCTGCGGATCCCAGGTGTGCTTCAGAGGCTGGGCTTTACCTACCTGGTGGTTGCTATCATGGAACTCCTTTTTGCCAGGAGCGTGGCTACGAGTGAGAACTTGGTGAGTGGGCCTGAGATGGGAGGGAGATTGTAAGTGGTACGGGAGACCCAGCACCATCTCATTTACTTGTTTTGCAAGTGGTCTGCCATCAAAGAGGTTTTGTCTCCTGCGGTGCTGCCACTGTTTCCTTGCTCAGCATGTGGGTTTGGAAGATGCAGTGTAAAACATTTCACATTTTGCTAAATTTTGCAGAGCTGCCAAAGGGGGCTGCAGTGAGTTTAGCAGCAGGAGGTTGTTACAGCAATTCTGCCTGTCAGGCCTACTTAGTTGGCTTATGGAGGATTTTAAGGGTCCTTTCTGTTCCACAGTTAGTGCCTCTTTGGTTCCAGCATTGCTGAAAAATGCAGCTGTGATTTTTTGAACATGGATTGTATATATTCTTTGTTTTAAGGGATTAAGTGTTCCCAGTGCTTCCCCATCTGCTAGCATTGTCTCTGGGGGAGCCTGACTAGCCTGTTGTCTGTCAGGCTGGACAGAGAGACCAGGCGGCGATGTCACAAAATGTTCAGGGTTCTGCTCTCGTTTACGAGTTTACCAGATACACCCCGAGCATGACTTTTCCTAATTTCTTTAGATGCTTTTATTTTACTCTCCCTTCCCACCCAGTAAGCTAAGTGAGGACCTTATCTGTGCTGAGTCCAGTGTTTCAGATTTCCGCCTCTGAAGGCTGGCTAGCATTTCTCTTTTTTATAATGAGGTAAAATAGGTTGTGATTATGTATCATTTGACTTAAAATCTGCAGACAGGATTTTGCTCAGGCGTCTGAAACAGACTGTTCTTTTTGAAAGCAAGCCTGGCAAATTTCAGCTTCAGAAACATTTGCTTGCTTTAACTTAATAAAGGGGAAAGGAAAAACAAGATACTAAAATAAAAATAGGAAGTCTTGCAAAATCCTCTGTGGTCATTAACTCCTGACTGCCTATAATGCCAACCACTTACACACTGTTAGATGGTTCTTCTCATGGACAATATTTATATGCTGGTTCATCATATTTCTTTTCCTCCCTCCCTCTCTTGCAGGAGATGCCATATGCTGCTTTTCAGGATATTCTGTGTTACTGGCCACAGTGGCTTTTCATTCTGGCACTGGAAGCAATTTGGCTGTGTCTGACCTTCCTGTTAGAGGTACCTGGCTGCCCCCAGTAAGTGTCATGCCTGGACTTCGCTTCAGGTTCTGCTTCTGAAACATTGGGGCTTTTTTGATATGTTTGGGGAATTTTTGTCAGGATGTGAACAGACGCAGCATTTGTCATGCTTTTGTGCTGGGGTTGCTGTTTTTATCCCAGGACAAAACACAAGCATAAAGATATACATGGTCCCAACCCATGGAATCAGCTGAAGTTGTACCAGGAGGAAAGCAGTATTGATTTATTCTAGAACATCTTAAAATACCTCTGTACATTTCTCATGTTACAGTTCTGCAACAAGTGGGCCAGGTGGTCCTTCAGATAGCCTGCAATGCAGAGCTCCCACCCAGTGTTTCTAGCTCTGAATTGGTAGGGAGGATTGAAGAGGATAGGCTTTGTGTTCAGTTGGAGAGGGATTTTCACAGGATAATCTTCTTTCCCTTGTTGAAGTGAAATATCTGATAAGACTGACATCTTTATTGCCCCTGGGTAGGTATGAAACAGGTTCAAAATTTCCCTGAGGTTCTTGCAGAGCTGTATATGAACACCACACATCACCCAGATGCTTGTGAGGTAGGGAAATGAGGGGCACATCTACTGCTCCCATGGTGGTCTTGAGTCTGCTGCTGAAAATGAAGCCTTACCCACCTGCTTCTGCTCCACATATTGCAAACCCAGAGTGGAGGTAGTGAGGACCTTTTAGAGACCACTCACAATGCTCCCCCAGTACATTGCTGTTCACAAGCATGGCCAAGGCAGAGACCTCAAGAGAGGGTGTTTCCAGAACTTCCTTGTTGCCTTAGTTCTGGGTTTGGCATGCATGGATTGAGGGTGGATGGCAGGCGCTTTGTTTTTGGCAGTTATCTATGGAGAACCACAGAAGTAGTGCAGACATACCTGCGGAGACTTTCCTCCTGAGAAGGATCTTGAAAGCATGCATGTTCCAGCAGGCACGGGGAACCTCCTGCAGTGGGTGATGGCATAATACATTGATTTTATAAGTTCTGAGCTTTCAGGCTGTAGCTGTCCATGCTTGCTGTCAGTGCCCTGGTTGCAGCAAAGTCCCTTCAGCTGCTTTTGTGTTCAGGCACATACTGAGATAGTGGGCTTGAATTGCAACACAGGAGAATTATGTTGGATATTAGGATGAGTATGAGAGTGGTTAAGCCCTGGAATAGCTTACCAGAGAGGTTGCAGAACTTCTGTCTTTGCCTATTTTAAGTGAAAGTTAGACAAACATTAGTCTGGGGTGGTTTAGACAGAGATGATTCTACCTTGAGCCAGGGGGTTGTACTAGATGACTCCCTGAGGGCCCTTCCAGCCTTACTGTTACATGATTCTAGGTGTAGAAATACCCATGTTGTAGAGGGACTGCATGTCCCTTGCTCTTGTTAAGGAGTCTTAGGTCTTCTTCCCTGAGAGAACCTGGGATTTCCCTTACTTATGGAGGTGTGGCCCTGTGGGATGCTAGAAACCGAGTCTGGCTGTGCCTGTTCCATAACCTTTCTCATTTTAGCTCCTTTCTTCTTGTGGTTCGCAATGGAAATCTCCATCTAAGCAACTCTGTTTCTCTGGCAGCAAGCCATCTATCTGTCTTGGGTGCTGGTGTTGTCCTGCTGCTTTTTCCTATCTCCCAAGTTAAAATCTTTGATGTTTCTGGTGGGTCTGGGAGACTCAGCACTGGATTCTGTGACAGCAGGGTATCTTCCTGTTAATATGGCTGCCTATCCTGGAAGCTTTCCATTTGCTTCTTATGCAGGGCTGCGAAGCCACAAAGCAAATGTAATTTGGAGCTCACTGTTTCACTTAGTATTCCTGCCTCATGCATGTTGCTTCTCTAGAAGTCAATGGGCATATCTCTGCCTCCAACACTGAAGCTGGAGAGAACTTTATATTTAACTCATTGTTTTCATCCCTTTGTCTCAAGCCAGAGAAAGAACCACATTTCAGTAGCTTAAGAAAACTGTGTTGAGGACAGCTTCATGAGGCCTTCTAGTGGACACAAAAGCTGGTTTTGTTGGAGGGGGGTTGTAGGAGCACCCTTTGGGGTTTCTAAACCATGGTTGGGCAGTGTTTAGTGTCCATAAGGCCAGCCCTTTGGGCCTCCCAGCATTCAGCCGTGTAAACAGCAAATCTTGCATTGAGCTGCACAGTCTGGGAGGGTGTCTGTTGTGGATGCAGCTGGTTGTCTAAATGGCTCTTTCCAAGGAGCTAGCTAATGCTTCCCCTGTGCTGCCTTTTTGATTAAGACTTTTATCTGGGATTTAGGCTGGTGGGTAACACGACTGTATTTGGAGATGTTTTTTTGCCTTAGATCAGCAAAACAGCCTTAACCACACCCACACCTGGTAGCAGATTACCCATGCTCACATCTGTTATTTCCCTTTTAGAGGTTACATTGGTCCTGGTGGCATTGGAGATTTTGGAAAATATGACAATTGCACTGGAGGAGCAGCTGGCTACATTGATCGCTTGCTGTTGGGAGAAGAACATATTTACCAGCACCCATCTTCCAATGTAAGTGGCTTTAGGTTGCACGTGAATTTTCAGAGTACTTCCGAAGTTATTCTGGAAATGGTGTAGCAGAGTTCTATGCTTATTATTCCAAGTTGCATATGAAACTGTCTAAATTTTCAAGGAAAGGGGGTGCTTTCTTCTTGAAATACCAACAATCTGCTCAGCCTGAGAGCTGAAAGCCAAGCTCTGTTATTCTTTGCTTAAAGGATCTCCACTGGAACCTAGCTGGTCAGTTTGCTGATAATAGATTGTTTCTGCTAGTATTCCTTTCTTCTTAGTTTCCAGGGGCCACCTGGATTCAGCCAGCTCTTTTGATTCAGGAAGTTGAGCCAGACTCCTCAGGGCCAGCAGCTTCACTGTTGTTCCACAACAACTTTCAAGCTTTTGCTATAGGGTGGCTTGTCTCAGTCCATTGCATTTTGCCCACTGTTAAACAAAAAGCAATGTATTCATACAGCAAACATTGAAATAACTAGGTCAGCATACAGCATTTATAAATTGTTATAGGGCTTGTCACAAGCTTGCCACAGCCCTTAATGTTATAGTAGCTGCACAACTCGCAGTATAATATATTCAGCCTTATAACAAACATCCTGGGCGCATCTATATGTGCTGTTAATGAGCAGCAATAAACTCCTGTGCGTATCACACTGGAGTTTATTGATCCCAGGCATTGTGTCTGAACAGCGGGCGCAGATGTGCCCAAGATCACAGCATGTTGAGCCAGGTTGGAGCAACCCCGTGTGGCAGGATCCGAGGGGGTCAGCCTGCCAGCTTGGGGATGCTCCAACCTGGCTCAACATGTAGAGAGGCTGGCTGGGGCACGAGGGTGTTCCAGTGTGGGGCTAGCCAGCCAGCAGCCTTGTGCCCCCAGCCAGTCCTGTCAGTGTCTACACATACACTTCTGTGCACAGAAAAACTCCACAGTAGGATAGTACTTGTATTTACAAATACTAACCTACTGCAGAGTTAGTTTACTATATCCTAATAGCACTGCACATGTAGATGCTGAGATGTTTACTGCAAAGCTAATTAAGCAACCCTGCAGTAAGTATCTCACGTAGACATGCCTCCCTTCCCCTGGGTGTAGTTAGGGTAGTGCTTTCCTCTTCATTTAACACCTGAGGTACAGAGAGGCTTATGTGACTTGCCTAAGATCACATGTAGTTTGTAGTGAAGCAGGGTCTTCAATTTAGCTCTTTCAGGTCTTAGTGCCTGAACCAGTGGACCAGGCTTTCTGCCTACTCTGCTAACTAGGAGTGAAAGGAGCCCAGACATAGTCCTGGCAAGAAAAGAAGCAAATCTGATGAAGGTGAAAAGTGTCTTCTTCACATAATAGCTGCTTTTTGCTTTAACCTCCCTTTTGTGCCTTGTGGCATTGAAGTAATGGGTTGTAAGTGGAAACACCGACAAGTGCAGGGTGATGCAACTGGCACCATACCTACAGGTTGGGGAACTCCCTTCTTGTCAGTACAGAGGCAGAAAAGGATCTTAGAGTCATCATTGATTCCAAGATGAACATGGGCCGGCAGTGTGGGGAGGCAGTCAGGAAGGCCAACCATACCTTGTCATGCATCTGCAGATGTATCTCAAGCAGGTCCAAGGAGGTGATCCTCCCCCTCTATGCAGCACTGGTCAGGCCGCAGCTGGAGCACTGCGTCCAGTTCTTGGCGCCGCACTTCAAGAGGGATGTGGACAACGTGGAGAGGGTCCAGAGGAGGGCCACTCGCATGATCATGGGGCAGCAGGGCAGTCCCTATGAGGAGAGGCTACAGGACCTGAACCTGTTCAGCCTCCACAAGAGAAGGTTGAGGGAGGATCCTATGACCCCAGCTGACTTTCTGCCCTTTGGGTGGGGGGCTGGACTCAATGATCTTCCGAGGTCCCTTCTAGCCTTAATGTCTATGAAAATCTATGAAATCTAGTTGTCTGTTACAGACTAGTCAGAGGGGACCAGCAGGCACTGGGGAAGTCCCTGTTCCCCCGAGCACTACTGGGAGTGACCAGGAATAACGGTCACAAGCTGGCAGAGGGTAGATTTAGGCTAGATATCAGGAGGCGCTACTTCACAGTCAGGGCAGCCAGGATCTGGAACCAACTTCCAAGAGAAGTGGTGCTGGCCCCTACCCTGGGGGTCTTTAAGAGGAGGCTAGATGTACACCTTGCTGGGGTCGTACTCTTTCCTGCCATGGCAGGGGGTCAGACTCGATGATTTGCCCAGGTCCCTTCCGACCCTAGAAACTATGGAAGGTGTTGAGTGGTAAACCCAGTGTACCTTCTTTGTCGTTAGTTTGCAGAGCACTTAAACATGTGCTTAACTTCAAGTAGGAACAGTCAGCCTTGGTGGAGTCAGGAGACTGGCTCACATGCTCAGAGTTAAGTCCATGTTGAAAACAGTGCTATACTGATCAGGGTCATATAGGGTTGAGGACTGCAAATCAGGCTGCTGTGTCAGCCAGGAAATAACCTGGCAGGAGGCACATGGCACAACAGAGGGAATGCCCTTGGAAGGGTGGGACAGCTTGCACATCCCACAACTGGGTAAGCTTACCAGTAGCTTCCTTTCCAACACCACACTGCCTGGGGGTAGGGGGAGTCATACCCACCATATAGGGCTGTGGGGATGGGAAGCAGTGAATGGATTCTGTTCTGCAAATCATTACCCAGAGCTGCAAGTTGGAGAGGATTTAGCAGTGTAAATACAGTCTGAATCCAGTATTGACAATAGCTAGGTGTCAAGGTGGGGCTTGTGGATGGTAGCCAGGGAAGAGGGGTATGAGAGAAGGCAAATAAATTCAGAGCCTCTTGGGACTTTCTAATAATCCCTCTCTTTCTCAAAGGTGATCTACCAAACAACAGTGGCATATGATCCTGAAGGGATCTTGGGAACAATAAACTCAATCTTCATGGCATTCCTGGGACTTCAGGTATGGTGTTTCCTTCTTGGGCTCGAAGAAACTGACATTTCCTGGAGACAGCTGAAGGGTTCTTCTCACTCTATGGTGTGTGGGGGTGGGGGTGGGGGTGTGGAGAGGAAGTAAAACCATTGGTTACAGCCAGAACTTCCAAAAAGTAATGTTCCAGGTTGAAGTTTGCAGATAATATGGACTGGAGTGGGCAGCTGTTTGAAAAATTAGAGGCTTTGCTTAGGGCTTGTAACACTTATATGATGTCTCAAAATGTCACAGGAAAACATCTCAGAAAGGACTGGGGTTGTTACCTGTGGTTGCTTCTGAGGTCTGGTAGTTGAGTGCTCAGTTCTCTTGAAAATAAGGCAAAAGGGAGCCTAAAAGTGCTCATTTTGAGCTCTTCCTGGGTAATCTTGGTTATCTCATTCCCATTATGTTGCTTCTAGCTTGCTGTGCAGTGCTTTATACATCTTTAGTTTACTGTGGTGCTTTGCACTCAAGCTCCATGAGAGAAGTGCAGGGCAACTTTGTTGGCATACCCATGATCTGTGCATTGGGGCCTGATTGGATGCTCACTCAAGCCTCCTCTTTTTCAGATAGAAATGACCCTGTGTGCACCTTTTGGGTAAAAGTGTCAGAATTCTGGGCAGAGAAGCAGTTACATACATGAGTGTGAGGCTGAAGAACTGGATACAAAACCAGGGTTGTTGGATGCTGGGACTGAAAGGGATGTGTGCACTCTGAGGGTTCTAGGATTCCATGTGTAAATATGATGGTACATAGTTGTTGGTTGCAGTAATAGGAAATATGCTTGAGCAGGACTGGAGCTGTTTGGGTAGTAATTTAGCTAGATTTGGCAGGTGGGGGGAAGAAATCAAGTATACTTTTTTTGCTAAATAGGTGTTGCACAAGCCCCTATTACATGTTACATATAATATGCAATTAACTGGTTAATCACACAATAAAATTAGACGTGCAGAGTAATTATAACACCATAAAACATCCATCCAGCTATAAAAAGAGCCAACCAGCTACAAAGTTAGTGCTTGAAAATGCATAAACCTATAGCTGGTTTCTAGCCAGCTTTAATTTGAATGTGTGAAAGGGGCCATGAATAGATACTACCTGAATACACTCTCTGAGTAGAGTTCTTGATCTGACAGCATCTTCAAAGTATTCTGCGCTAGCAGTGCCGTGTAAGGTTTTCAGTTCTAGTGCAAGTGCTCATTAGTAAATACATCTGGGGAGCTTTACTGGTTCTTATGATGGCTTTGATTCTTTTCTTCCTCATCTTCAGGCAGGAAAAATTCTCTTATTTTACAAAGACCAGCACAAGCAGATCCTGAGTAGGTTTTTCATATGGAGTCTAATAATGGTAAGTAAGATGTACAGTAGTTTGTTACTTTTCTTTGCCTATGGTAGTTTTAAGCATAACTAGGAAACTCTCAAACATGAATATCTTTTTTTATACAGCACACATTTTCTGTTGCTAATGGATACTGCATTGAACAGCTGACTTAACCTCCAAACTCTTATTTCAGGCTGTTGTTTCTGCTGCCTTGACAAAATGCTCTAAGGATGAAGGATTTATTCCCATAAATAAGAACCTGTGGTAAGTAAATCCACGCAACTTTTTATTGATATTCAGTGTGCATATTCATACATCTCTTTAGAGATCATGGCATTTGTTTTGTTTTTAATGAGACATCTACCCCATTCTCTAAATATCTTTTTAAATTCACACTAAAAATATGCAGGTCCCTGTCCTACGTAACAACCCTGAGCTGTTTTGCCTTCATGCTTTTACTGCTGATATATTACCTTGTGGATATCAAGAGATGGTGGTCTGGTGCTCCATTTTTCTACCCAGGTCAGTATATGCAAGGCAGGAAGCATTTTCTTTCCAATGCAGCTACCTGTAGGGCCTGTCCTCTTTTATGCTAGGGAAATTGTCTTTTGGCCTCTCTTCTGATCTTGGGGCAATCTGCCTTTCCATTGCACCTTGTTTTGAATCTGAAGTTAGTGGTTTGAACTGTTTCTCTGCATCAGTCATGGATATGGAGCTCTGTTTGGCTGTCAGTAGGTGGTTCAAATCTACCTCAGTTCAGTATGGACCAGAAGGGGCTACCACCTGATGACTGTTGTTCTGGGTGGGTGGGATTATCTTGGGTCAGTTTCCAAGGGCCATCTCAGAAACCACCCCAGACATCAGGGTCTCATCTTGGAGAAAAGCCTCTGAAACTGAATTTACCTCCTTGGGAGCCCTAAGACAGTGTGTCTGAGCATAGCCACTGATCTATACTATGTGCATTCTCAAAGCAGAGCAACTCAGCTCACCTTTGTCCCTCCCATGAGTGCTATTGATATTCTTGCACACAGGGTACTACCTCGATTTCTGCCTGTTGTTCTTACTTTGGGTTTTTGGTTTCTTTTTTCTTATGGAGCCATGTGCAAATTCAGTGTCTACCAAGGTGCAAATGCCAGGCATGTACAAACTGGAAAACTGGTCTAGTTTCTTAATACACTTTTGGTAGAGAGGAGAGAGAGGGACAGAATTTGGCCCCAGGAGGTCCTGGCAATGGTGCTAGAGCACTATTCTATCAGGCAGAGAAGCTTATTCGTGCATAATTGGGAGAAACAGCAGAAAAGGTATCAAACTAAAACACTCATCATATCTTCCTGAGCTCAGGATTTGTCTGTTAAAGGAGCCATCTGGCCAAATTGATTAACAGCCACCTTTGAGACAAGCTGTCATGAGTCAGCCCTTTTTAGGGGAAGCTCTGCCTTGGGACTCCCCAGGAAGCAGTCTTGTTTGGTCTTGGTCTCTTGGAAGATTCCCTGAACCCCTAGTGTGGTTTTGCAGTCTTTGGCTTCAAGGCTGGCTATTGTCTCTGGCTCCCTGGCTATCTGTAGCAACCCTACCTCAAAGAGCTTCTCCTTTGCTCAACTCCTGGGAAGGGGAGTGTTTTCTTGCTCAAAGTTTGGTGGGGGGGTCACCTAAATAGCAGAGCAAACTACTCGGCCCTGAACACGGGGAGGACAGACAGGGAGAGAATTGCAGACTCTTGCTTTCTCTCTCTAGCCCTTTCAGAGCTTCTCTTCCCTTTCTCCTCAGGTATCATCCACCACTCTTGCAACAAAACTATAGTATTAACCTGGGGGACTAACTCTTACCCAGTGTCAATGGGTACAGTCTGGCAGAAGTCTCTGTGGCCTGCTCTCAGGCTTGAACAGCCATCTCTCCCTGGGATGAAAAAGGCATCTAGATACTCTTCTTAGGAATTAGTTTCATAGTAGTTAGGGGTCAGGAGGGACCTGATCAGATCATCTAGCCTGACCCCCTGCCACAGGCAGGAATTAATGCTGGGTTCACAAGACCCCAGACAGGTGATCATCTAACCTCTTTTTGAATTTTCCCAAGGTAGGAGTGAGGATCACTTCCCTGGGAAGTTGGTTCCAGATTCTGGCCACCCTAACTAATTACCAAAACTCCAGGCTAAACTCAACCCACTTAGCCTCTTTGGTGGCACAAGCATCAGTTCAGTCTGCTTATCCTAGTTACTAATGCAAAGAAACTAATGCAAAGAAAAGCTAGTTTGACTGCAGTTTCAAACAGTCTCACTTATTCCTGAATGTGGTTTGGGGGTTTTTTTTGAATCCTGAAATGTTTTTGTAATGAAAACTCTTGAAGTGTTAAAATGTCCTGACACTCAAATGTAATAATAAAAGCAGAAACATTTGGTAAAGATGTTTGTAGAACTGTCCTGACATTAATTAAACCTTGAAACTCTCTTGCACAAGAATACGGCCACTTTATAAACGTGCATCTGGGGTAGAAAAATGATGTATGGAAGGTCACATAACAAGTTAGCAATTGAGCCAGAGTTAATAGTTAGGATATTCTGACTCCCCATCCTAGAATCAGTCTGATGCCCAGCTTGCTTACTGCAAAACTATCGAGCATGGGACTGCCCACCTGAAGGCATTGTTTGAATTTATTTTAAGGAATGAACTCCATCTTGGTCTACGTTGGGCATGAAGTATTTGAAGACTATTTCCCTTTTAAGTGGAAGATGCAGGACAATCAAAGCCATGCAGAGCACTTGGCTCAGAATTTGATTGCAACGTCGATTTGGGTCATCATATCATATGTGCTTTACCGGAAAAGGATATTCTGGAAAATCTGAGAGTGCTTTTGAATGCTGGTCCTGTCCTCAATTCAACAGGAGCTTGAAGCTGGACTCCCCCAGACCCATGCCATTCCAGCTGGGCTTCATTACTAAAAAGGGATCATGTGTTCAGTTTACATATCCAGGGAAGCTTTCATTAAGACTTTTATGTGCCTAAGGGGTTGGTATTTTCCTAGTTAGTGAAAACACAGTATCTTGCCAGAGGCCATCTGGTTGCATATTCTATTTTGTATATGTTCTGGTGCTCAGTACAGTGCTGCTGATCTGTGTGTATATACAATAAATACAAGATGTACCGAATAGCTTTTTACTGTTCTGAAAAGCTGATGCCTTTCAGCAAGTGAACTATTATAGATGCTGCAGCTCACTCACAACATGTAATATATATTTAATGGCCAATGACAGCTAATACAAAGGAAAGAGTAATTGCCAAATTACTGCAGTTAATTCAGGAGCTTGGACATGGCTGTTGGGCTGACACTTCAACTGCCAACACTGCAGTGGCAGCTTATTAGTTAAGTTCCTGGCTCTGGAGAAGGTCCCTCCTATGCATCTGGTCACTGCAACACTGTTCCACTCTTAGTAGGCAGAGGACCACAGAGCTTTTAGCTTGGGTCCAATTTGCAGTGCATGCTGGGAGACTTCAAAGCTGTCTGTGCTGTGCTGTGGCTAGGTGGCAACAGGAGAACACAAATGAAATGCCTCCATTTGTTTGCATCCACTCGGAGCGTAAATCAGTTAGGTTTTAATAGACAATAACCGTAAACCTGCTAAGAAATTATTTGTTCTGATGGACTTAATTTTGTAGGCTTCTGGCATGCACATGGTTTTTACCAAATGGTCTGCAAATGTTTTATGGCCTTTAAATAAGTACATTTCTCTAGCATAGCTTAGATGCCTACAGCTTGCATGGCACAGACTACCTTTCAAATTGTTACTCTCTGACTTAATATTGACTAAAACGTCATTGAGAACAGTGATATACGAGCAACCCCTGCTTAATGCTGTTTTGCCTAGCGCTATAATGCTCATTTTACACTGATACCTGATTCCACTTAGTGCTCAGTGAGTTTCATTATAACGCTTATAGTTGCCATCCTGGTTTGTCAAAACCTTTGGTTTTGCTTAACTCTATTTCCGATTAGTGCTCTTAATTGGTTCCTGAAAAAATGAGCCTTAAGTAGGGGTTGTCTTTAGTTTTATTCTAAGCAACTAGATTTCACAGGCGTGATCCTTCTTTTAACAGTGATCATATTAAACTCAGACAGGATTTCATTTAAAAAAAAGAAGTATTCAACCCCAACAGGTTAACAGAAGAGAAAGACACCCTGAACTTGATATATCAAAGAGAATGATAGTAGGGGTGGTAAATTTTCAATGAATCCATTAAGTATTCAAGGTCCTTTGAGAGAGCTGACCTACAAGATTCACTCACAAGGTGACTTCCAAACTGGTGCTAATAAAGTCTTGACAACACTCAACTTCTTCTGTATTTTTTAAAATAAATTATCGTTTTCTTTCCAAAGGATGTTTTCTGCATTTACCTAAGCCTGACTACAATAATCACAAAAAAAGATTTTTTTTTAAAGGAAGTTTAATTATAAAATATTTGATCCATTAAAACAGATTGTTCACCCACATTTTTTCCTGTTTATGTGCTGTCCAGAACGTGCAACTCATCAGGAGTTCCTTACCAACACTAACAGGACAATTTTAGGTTAGTTCCGTTTCAACAAGCAGCGCTGTTAATTAATGTGGCCTTTGCTGCCCTTTCTGAGGAAAATGCAGGAAAAAGCTGCTGTTGGATGCCTGTGCCTCCATTCAGACCAGAGTCTGAAGTAGTAGTATCTTCTCATTAACGCAGAATCTGTGCAATACCATCATGAGGTTCTCCCCACAGCGTGAGACCTGGCGCTCCATGGCCAGACGGAAATCCTCCTTCACTCCTTTGGTTATTCCCCGGGTTACCGTGTGATGCCTAAAGCCATCAAGAAAACAAAATAAGACAAAAATCGAAGAAGAATTACTTTGGGCATTAAAATGTTTTCAGAGGGGGGGTGTGTGTGTGTGTGTGTGTTTGAGTCAAGGCCTCTAGCCAGAGAGACAAAAATGTTACCTACACTTTGCTTTCCTTAGTAAACATTTAGTTGCTTATTAGAATTTTAACAGTGGTTTTGGAGGAATCCATAAATGCAAAATGAAGGGTCAGGGTTTAGTTTAGACTAATGGGGAAGCTCTTTCTGTTCCATGGCCCCTCCTCCTAGCACTTTCAGATCTCCTATTCTTGCCCTGCGCTGAGGAGGAAATCGGTCTGGTGCTGCAATGCTGCTTACCCATCTTAACTGGCTAAGAGTGAGGGAAGAGCAAAAAAGGCCCATAGATCCTTTGGGTTCTCTTTCCAGCAGCTGCAGGCATTCTGCACCTGCACCCACCAAGAACAGAGGGAAAAATTGCTAGTAGGCTCATGGTTCACTTTGCTGCAGCTTGTGCTAGTGAAGGAGCTCTGTAGGTAGCTACAGCAGCAAACTTGCACAAGACCTTGGGGGAGTAAAACATCTCTCTACCTGTGATCTGCTGGATGGCTCATAACCAAGGCAAATCCTGGTGGCCTGTGGTAGCAGAAGCCAGCAGCTGCCTGTGGAATGCCAAGTCTTGATAGAGCTCAAAGATTTCTCTCTCTGATTATATATACAGGACTTGTGCTTCAAAGGGTGCAGTAGGTCCAGTACTCAGCCAAGGCAGTTCTCATGGTGGCAGTGCAATAGGATGCCTTAAAAATCACCTCATGCTATTATCAGCCTTGTGCTCATTTCTTCAGTTCATGCAGTTTTGGAGGCCCAGGCTGGTTCTATTAGAACAGTGCTCTACCATATTTGGGTACTGAGATCCACTTGCCCTGATCTAGCATGCCACACAGCAGGTCAAAGGCTTGCATCAGATTTGCAGGCCCTGCTCTAGGAGGAGGTGGGAGTGAAGGGTGGGGGGGGGGACAAAAGAACAAGCTTCATGTTCACTCACAGCAACCAACCTGCCCGATTTTTTTCAGGACTGTCCTGAGGACTTTCTGAAATGGGATTTTTATCACAACCTTGAAATGCTGGTCCAAGATTGGGGCCAGGCAGCCTCCCAGTGAGAGGATGCAGCCCAACAGTACATGGTGCTATGTGAGCCCTGCTCTGCTGCTTCTAGCTTGGGAGCTGCTAAGGATCACCTCCTGAACTGGAAGCAACATAGCTATCTGTGCTAATTAGCTGTGCCTGCGAGCAGAGGCAACTCCCTGCAGTGGCAGCTACACTAACTAAAACAGGGAGAAGAGGAGGTTACTCTGGGTTCCAGAGGTCTGTGGAACAGCCAGGACTGGACTGGATCTGGCTCCCTGAAGCTGCTTGTTTTACTCATACCACCCTTTCGTAAGTGCCTCAGCATCTGGGCCTGAGAAGCATAAATGGAGCAGGAGAGAGTACAGCCAGCCTTAGGGGTCAGAGACAGCTGCTGAATCCTGTGGGCTGTGGGAGCAGCTGGGAGAAAAAGCAAAAGGAGGAAAGAGACCAACTGGCGGGCAAAACAGAAATGGGGAGAAGCAAAGCAAAAAGGACAGCTCTGGAAACCAAACCCAGGAAGAAAGTGTCAGAAACCAAAATCAGATATTTCGGCACTCAATGATCCCCCCACAGCAAATGCGTATAATCAACTGGCTCCCTTTCAAATGAGAGAGAGAGAACAGTTTTCAGCATGTAGGGGGAGAAAATAATCAGGGTGATTTTACACTTAACATACAAGCAGCAAATGGCTTCACAAGATGACTTAAAAGAAACAGCAAGACTTCAACTGTTACTACAGTGGTAAATGATTTTAACATGGAGACTGTGTTGTGCAATTTGTTATGTCAGGCAGCTAAACCTGACATGCTGCATTTGGACACCATGGTTTATGGCACAAATCATGCCGCTGTCCTCAGTGCCGAAAGCATTGTTGACAGCCAAGGGCTATGCTTAGCGAATAATACAAAACGAGAAACGCTGGGTATTACTAGCAGCGTTTTTCAAAGACTAGATTTTTCAGCTCTTAATAGCCATGTTTAATTACTTTGATATTAGTGACAGAAAATGGTGAACTGCAACCTATATAATTGAAGAAAAAAATTACAAGTAGATCTAACACAAAAAAGGTTTATGCTTCTGTTTGAAGCATTTTGATAACTGGACTTCCATATTATCTAACTGACATCTCCACAGTTTTCTTTTAAACTCAACAGTGATTGTTAAGCTGAAAAAACAGACACGTATTGGTAACTTATGGAAAAATAAGAAATGTTACAATAGTACAACATGGCTTGCCAAGCAATGTAGGCACAAATGAAAAAGAAATTATGAATAAAGTACTGAAAACCATGGGCAGTAAAAACATGTTGACAAAACACAGCACACCATGAGCAGGGTTTTTTCCAGTTGGTACCTGTCAGCAGTCTGTATGCTGGGCTGTAGCACAGGTATGAATTCCTGCTGCAGTAACCCCATGGGAGGGCTAGAAGTCCTTTAAAAAACAGCAAACAGCAGCATTCAAACACCCACACCAATTCGCCCTGTGCTGCAAAGCAACTCTCTAGAAAGAGAGACGAGAGAGAACTTGGAAGGAGACCACAAAGAGCAGTGTGTGACCAATAGTACAACTGCAGTCGGGGTGGGGAAACGAATGTGGCTTCTACCCATTACTCGAGCACCTTATTGTAACTGTCACAGCCTTGTCACACCATGAAACCTGCTCTCTGCTTCATTTCATGGCTTATGTGTGGGCAGACATGTCATCCAAAAATGGGCAGAAATGCTTTCTGGGATGTTTTCCTTAAATATGAAATGATTTTGGTGAGAAGCAATGGGACATTTTTGGAAAACCAAGGGAACAAAGAGTTTGTGCTGGCCCAAAGGCAGACTGTGATGTTTCCTATCTCTGCTCTCTTTATAAGCAACAGGGCATATTTCAGACAGGCAATGGGGAACTGAACAAGAAGAAAAATTACTACTTACCAATGGCCCTCTCCTTTGCAGACATACATCTCAGCGCATTACCACAAGCAGGCGTGCGTCTGTGCACAGGCAGGGCAGGACCTCCCTTAGCTCAAATATTTTAAATGATGGGACCTCAAAGAGACACTATGTGTCACCCTCCCTCCTGCACAGGAATTTAGGCTACCTGAGCGAGCAATTTCTTTTGAGCAGCAGGCAAGAGCTTGCTGTAACTGACCAGAAGTACCAGGAGCAGGAGAATGAAAGCACAGTTCCTCTGGGGTTATCTTCAGAAACCAATGAAAGGGCTCCAAAATATCTAGAAAAGCAGGCTGCCATTCTTAAGGGGTGCTGGAGGTGGTTCAGAAGGAAAAACAATGCAACCAAAAGGGCAACAAGTGTGCTGCATATATCACCTGTAGAAAGGAATATGCCTACAAGACTTTTCCTGAGAGAGGCAGAGAGATGTTGTTCCAAATGGAACCAGGTGAAAAGGAGAGACCCATTCCCAAAATAAAACTCCTAAAGAACCAAGGGAGCGTGGACTGTCAGACACTGTTCCTGTAACCCCCATCCCTCCAAGTGAAACTGCTTTTCACTGGAGGCTGAATCAGGGCAAAGTAGCTTGGACAGCAAATGCAGAAATTAGTTGGTGTCTGTCTTCACCTCTTGCTGGAGCTAGAGCATAGGACACTGGATTGACAGTCCCTGAGTCTGCAGCAGGTGAGTTCCTCTTCCTTTGCCAGCAGTTAAGGAACACCTTCTAGAAGACTCATTTATTTTCACTTTCCATGCCAAGTTTCCTGGATTCAAGTCTCTGGGCCTCGACTCCCCTACATAGGCCACTAACTTCTCCAGGGATTGGAAGGGGTTCTAATAGTAACTGCAGCAGCCTTTTTTGGATGTCCAGACTTCATGCAGGATCAAAGTGAATGAAGGATATTGCTATCCTGGTTGTTGCCAGGCCCAGGATTAAAGAGGTCCTGTTTCTGCAAGTAACTGGACCTTGTGGGAAAGTCTGGCTGGCATTTCTAACCCCCTCAGACCTTTTCCAAGTGCAATCTTTCTCCAGCCCTACTGTCCTGAGTTTATAGCCTTCAAAGAGATTTGCATAGATTCAAAGGCGGCTTCTCCCTCAAGACTGCACCATTTTTTATCTATAATCAACAGATCTTACTCTCAAAGCTCAATTTCTTTTTCAGACTGGTGTTCACAGATGCACCTACCTGCTCCTTTCAATAAGTCATGGAATGGACCTGGGGTTCCTCTTTGGACCTGTGTGAAGGTTTCAGTAATGTCAGCCCTCCAGCATCCAAACAGTGGTAGCTGGCTCTCTGTGTTCATTCTCTCTTTAATGAGAGAAATTCACTCGCATTCTGGAGAGAAAGGCAAATCCCAAATTCCTGTGTAGCCAGATCACCAAAGTCGAAGGCCTGGAGAGGATAAAGGGATTTGTGCACTGGCATGGGGCACATTTTTGGAGTGGGAAAGACTCTTTGGTCTAGTACAGATCCTCCTCAAAGACCCTAAGGTAATAGGAGTGGCTTACTTAGTCTTGTCATCCACATTCCAGCTCTGGAGCTAGACCTCCTTGCATCATAGGGTGGAGATGAAAATATATTTGGCTGAAACAGCCCTTGGAGCCAGCAGACAACCTAACTCAGCAACCAAGGAGTAAGGGCAGGTGACCAGACAATTTTTATGGCTCTAGAAAGCAAAGCACAGACTAACAGCTTGGTATGTTGGCTGAGCAATGCTTTATTTAATGAGGACACTGTCCTACAGTGGTTGTTGGGTGCACTGAGGCTGGAAGGAGGCCAAAGCCTTGATGTAGAAATGACAGCAGACACAGTTTAACCTAGATATGCTGGTGGATCTCTCCTGTGCATTCTAGGCCTTCAGGGGCTGCTGATTCTGACAAGCTCATAGTGACATCAGTAAGCTGATCTGTCCTTTCTTAGGCACAAGACTCCAGCAATGCATGCTGGTGAGATGCATGGGATAACCATGTGTGACAATTTTAAAACTTACTAGGGCTTCTGCTGCACAAGACAAAAATGGCCATAACAGTGCCAAGCTAGTAGCTCAACACACAAAGGCACCAAATCTAGTTCCCAAAACTGATGTCCAGAAAAGCACCAGTGGATCAGGAACACCAAGCCTTATGGATGCACAAAGGTTAAGAAGCCCTGTGGGCTAGTAATGAAGAATCAAAAGGAAAAAGACAGGAAATTACATGGCTTGCTACCTGCACAAGGGTGGAGGAAGGGAATGCTGGAGTGCTCTAGAAAAGGCCAATCCACCCTACCGCTCCTGCATTTGTGCTCATGGGAGTAGACGAGACTATCAGGCATGGAAGGGAAAGAATAAAGGTAAGGTAAAAAAAGCAATACTCTGGATAACAATACAGAGGTTCCTTCACAAATGACACAGGAAGGAGAGTGAGTGAAAGAGCAGAAGGCCCTGAGGGTAGGAATCACAAAAATGGTCCTGGACTCCACAGTCAGAGTCAATGTTGTTTTGTCAGCCCTCCAGCATCCAAACAACAGTGGTAGTTGGCTCTGTGTGTTCATTCTCTCTTTAATGAGAGTAATTCACATATACTCTGGGGAGAGAAAGCAAATCCCAAATTCCCCTGTAGCCAGATCACCTAAACCCTCAGGTCTGGAGAGGATAAAAGGCAGGAGAAGCAATCCCCAGGAAGCTACGGGAAAGAATGGCCACAGGAACCACTTCACTGACTGCAGGACTACTGGAGACAGACCAGGTTCCTTAGCAGGTGTGGAGAGCGCCATCTTGGCTGGAGCTGACAACTTAGATCTTTGAGCTAAGGGAATTCCTGCTGAGCCCAAGCAAGGTGCATGGACATGGGGCACTGTGGGAACAGTACAGTTGTGTACATTACAGCATTCACTGCATAGTACATACAGACCTTGGAACTAGCACATTGGTCTTCCAAATGAAGCAAGGAACCAGGTTCAGGGTGCTGATGCCAGAGCACAAATACCAGCTCTGCAAACTACATGTAGGATGTGAAAAAAGCTGTGCGCCTATCAGGTGTTTTGTCTTCCTTTATGTACCTCTTCAAACATTTTCCACACCCTACCACCACACTCAGAGCAATCTATCACTACCCTAGGGAATGGGGTAGTCTCTTTATGGATCAGCCACCAAATGATATTTTAGCTAAAAAAACCCCCCAAGAGTTCATACTCTGAGGACAAGGCACACATCCAGAACGTGCGTGCACTCTATAGCAAAGAATGCAAGCCTCGAACTGCCCAAAGCAAATTCTGTAACCTGCCTGATCAAACTTTGGAAATTTGGTGTAGATTTAGTGGTCAAAGTTTTCCTACTAGAGTTCCTGTAAACTGCACCTGAATCCACATTAGGAACATAAGCAAATGAGCTGATTGGCAGGAGCCTGCAGGTCCACCACTCCCACTAAAGCAAATAGGAGGGCAACTTACTCAACCTTCGAAAAAGCTGGCCACTTGGATGCCAAAAATAGGGAGTTTAGGTGTCCATCTTCAGGATGCCAAGGGTGATTCATGGGGTCAATGTTTGCAATTCATTAAAGCAGGTGGGTGGAGAGCTGCTAAAAGTCAATCACAGCATTCAGAAGAAAAGCAAGGGATAACTTATTTTTTGCAGAAGTACTAAGATTAAGCTGGCAGATCCTGAAAAACCCTGATTCACAAACATTATTTGAGGGAATAGGAAGACTTCAAAAGTGTCCAGTATGCCTGAGGGGCTGGGGTGAAGTATGTGTGTGGAGTCTCTGGGATTTTCAAAAATGTGTCTTGAGAACGAGAGAGAGAGGGGAGCTGGGTGCTGACTCCTGCTGAAGTCTGGCCTGGGTTACAGATTTGTTTTGCTTGCCTGTTACTTTGCTGCTGCTTGCCAAAACCACAGCCTAGCTATATGCACACACCCAATCGTACCCATTAGAGAGCAGGTCTTATTTTGCAATCTAGCTGCCGAAAGGGATCACAAATGAAGAGTGAAGCAGTGGCTGTGTCTAGATACTATTTTTTAAACAAAGTCATGATTTCACACAAACTCTCAAAGCATTCCTGTATCTCCCCCACAAGGCTATAAAAGCCCTGGCATTTCAACAGGTACCTGAGGCTTTATAAATTGGATGAAAAATGAGAGCCCAGCAACAACTTTTGCTACAAGTTTATGATCTACTAATCAGTGGCACATTCAAGGCATACTCTATAGACATGGAAACTTGATTCTTGCCAAGATGTATTCTCCCTGGCACACAGTAGTCTGATAGCATCAAACTCCTGATTACTTAGTAGCCAACAGAATAAAGCAGGGCTTTAGGGATCTTGCAACTAGTCCTTTCAGATTTGGACAGTGACATATGCAAGCCAGAAGATGAAAGTGTATCCAGATATTTCCACCTTGGAGTCCCGTTTAGAAGTGTGAATGAGTCACAACGTGAAGCTGATCTGCTTCAATTCATAGTAGGGATGAGGTTTTATTCATTTGTCTATTTGGAGGTACAGGTAGGGAAAGAAAATAGAATAATCAACTTTCCAGCCAAGGTAACCAAACTGTTTGGTGAGTAATTCACTGTTCTTTGTATCATACTGTTCTCAGGCTATTTAAAAAAATAAGAGCCTAAGGATAAGAACAACTTTTTTTATAGTCCAAGACTCCCCTCTTCCCTTGATGTACCTGGTAACCATTATGCTCAGTGGATGTTGCAACCAACAGAGCTAGGGAAGAGGACTTGTCTGAAGCAGAGCTTGAAGTAATGAATGGCTGACTTCCAATTTCACTACAGATAATCTAGCCAACAGCATGGGGGAAACGTAGGTAAAAACAACCAGATGGCTGCAGCACAGATGGAAGAAGGAAATGCTGCAGGAACCCAAACCTACAAAGGGCAATTCACGGGGTGAAGCAAAATCTGACCAACTAGAGCTGCATGTTACTGGTCTGACAATAAGCCTATAGGCTACTACAAACTGATCTATCTGGCTACCAAGGGTTTTATAGGCTGTGTTGCCCTTATGGCAGTCTCTGAAGGATTTAGATAGTAGTTTGTTTTCCTGAACTGCTGGCTCAAGAGAAGGCATACAGCTTCCCCTGAAATGCAATGGAAATTTCTGGGCAAAAAAAAATGTTGGTAGAAGAACAGAGAATTAATTTTGAGAACAAACTCCCACTTCTTACTACACTGCCATTTAGGTAAAATCTATACAAAGCAAGATGTGATTAATCATTTTACACCAACTAAAGATGCCACCTCATAATCCAGGAGTTTGGGGGATAATTCTCCCATCGTTTAAAATACTGAGGCTATAAATGTGCTTATGTGGGGAACAACTGGAGTAGGAAGCACCATCCTGCCTTTGTGTTACTGTAGCAAAAGGTTGGAGGAGTCTTTTCAAGTCCAGAGAGGACTTGATGGCTTTATACAACACAGACTGGTGGCCTTATTGCCAGAACTGCCAAGGTGCAAATGTGCAGAGTTCCTAGCAAGATTCATCTTGAAGCCACAGATCCAAATGAAAGCCATTTACTACTACTACTACTGTCTGGATACTGACTTTAAAAGGTCAGTTTTAATGGGGCAAGACAGGAGAGCTGAGATGATGTTGAGCCTTGTTGGCTGATGGCAGGGAAGAAGCCACAAGAAACATGGCTACCTTCTATGGCCCCTCTAAACAGACCTGCCCTGCCTGCAATTCTACTTGGAAGCAACATACAGCCCAAACAGACCAAATAATGGTCAGCATCCAGGAAGAGGAAAGCTTAGTAAGACACAAGGAACTGGCATCTGTTCCTGCTTTCCTAATGCTGGAGGCATAGTGCTGACTGAAAAAAAACCATAGTCCACCATGGGAATTAGTTTATCCAGCCACTGGCAGTGCTTTCCTCTTATTTCCTGACAGGTGGAGCAAGAATACGGAGAGTAATGGTCACCATGAAGGAGAGGCTAAAAACCGAAGTCCAACAACATGATAATAAACTATTGCAACTAACAAAGAACAATGTCCAAAGACTGTCTTCAGTACTAAATTTTCTTATCCCTCTCTTCCCTATTCCTTACAAAGCAAGGTAGAATCAAATTTATGAAGACGGTTTAGGATGGTTATATATCTGTGTCATCTAAACAGGTGGTCCAATAACCACATATACAAAGCTCAGCAATGCAGATGATATCAAATCCTAAGCATATTACCTTGTCAGTTAGCAGAAGAAAGAATAAAATAAGTCAGAGTTCTAGGATTCTCAAAATCTGTTGCTGAAAGCTGGGTTTCTAAGCCCCCGGTCAATCACCTGAATTAGTTTAGCCTGATTTTTCTTAATACTTTCCAAACACTAGTCGCTTCAGTTGAATGTACTGAGGGAGGCTCAGTGATTTAAAAAAAAAAAAAAAAAAAAAAAAAAAAATATCAAGCAAAGCATAACAAGGA
The DNA here is from genome assembly GCF_001723895.1 of Crocodylus porosus. Taxonomy (NCBI): domain Eukaryota; kingdom Metazoa; phylum Chordata; order Crocodylia; family Crocodylidae; genus Crocodylus; species Crocodylus porosus. The sequence continues at coordinate 23,663,570 of NW_017728912.1, read as the reverse complement.
GCATATCCAGAAGCTCAGGAGTCTAATTTTAAGTTATTTTGAGAAAAAAAAAACCCACCCAACCTTACCCCATGTCTAATTGGAACTGAAGTACTCAGTATTATTAACCAAACTGGAATCTGGCCAGAAGAAGAGCTTGAACATTCCTGCTCTTCTGAAAATGCCAGACAGAGTTCCTTCCTGACAACCTGTTAGGACTTTCCAAAAGGCCTATGCCTCCAAAACCATGCTGAGGCTACTGGATCAGTCTAGATTCAAGAAAAAAATGGCCTTTTGAATTGTCAAAAAGACTCCCTATAGCACTGAACAAACCTGATTTGCCTCAGCTTATTACATCAGGGTAGATGAACAACTCACTGAATCTAGGCAGAAGTTTAAATACAAAGTTTATCTGGAACATACTTTAATGTATACTCTGTTTACACGTTGTTCTCTCCATGTGATCTTTCAGAACTCTTAATGAAAGAGATGTAGCTGCTGCTTCCTAAATTCTGCTACTGAAAATATTTTATCCTAACATTTTAATTACAGTGTACTCCATTTAAGTGCATGGAGAACTGAAAATAAATTCCCAAACACCTACCTGGAGTATGCACTTATTAAAACTAAAAGCTAACCAATCAATGTTTGTTAAGTACACATTACAGCACTGTCAGTGTTGTGATATTAGCAGCCCTGAAAATGATTATCTCCCATAATTTCTTGGACTTCCAACAGGCTGTTTTGGGGCTGCTATTACAATCCTTGACAATGAGAGAGGGAGAGACACAGGAGGCAGCAGGTAGGCTGACCAGAAATTAACTAGCTCCTGTCATTTTCAGAGCTTCTCATCCAGCCCTTTGACAGCTGCTTTGTCTTCACCATTTTCATTCAGCTAAACTGGGAACAAATTAAGTTACAAAGCAGACACTGGGGCTAAAAGGTGCCGCATGCTTAACTAGTTTATGCACTTAACTAATATGCAGATACCTGGGTTATATTACAGTGCAAGCAACAGGCAACAAATTGGGACTAGTGTTGTGTTATGGTTAAGGGAACTATACACTCATATAGTCGGTGTATGTATCAGAGGAGTACGTGGTAGTTTAAAATATTTCTGACATGCAAATTTTAAGGAAAAATGTATTAGAAGTATTTCTGTACCTTTTCAGTGCCAGTTATTCCAAAATGATCACTGTAATGCATTCCAGCACTCTTAAGTTACACAAGTTTGAAGCAGAAGTATAACAAAAAAGTCCAGAATTTGGTAGGAGAGACACAAAACCAAGACCCTGTTTGACCTCCGTCCTTATTACAAGGACCACAACACATATTACCCAGAAGCTCACATAAGTCATGCAGACAAGTAGAACACATTTCAGATTATCTGAAACAAAGGGAAACACTCTTTTCCTTACTTGATCAACAGTCCCTGATTGGGCAACAGTTCCAGATGGATTTTCCCTCCTTCTTGTGTTCTTAAATAGGCAAATTCTTCCAGCATATCAATATCTGCAGAAGTGGTTCAGGACTCAATAGGGAAAAAAAAGGTTGTTAAATATGTCTTCATGTAGCAAACCTTATTAAGAAGAACAAAGGCTGAATGAAGCAACACTACATACTGATGAGATTGTTGAAGCAACACTACATATTCATGAAATTGTCAGTTAAGACAAATAGTTTGTAACTGCTCATCCTCGATTCTCACTGTGGCAGGCTGTAGCACTAGAGGCTCCTGCCCAGCTGCAAGAGTAGTAATGCTAACTGCAGGCTATTCAGGGGCACTGGGCCAGCTGAGGGAGCTAATTAATGGCCACAGGAAGTTAAAGGCTCCTACAGAGACAGACCTGGCCAGCAGCTGCAATACCAAACCAGGGTCTCTCAGGGTCTGGGAAGAGACCCAGGTGTGATGAGACTGGGAGCAGCAGCACTACAGCAGGGAGCTGAGTTGCAGCCAGCCTGAGAGGAGAGACTGCAGTGAGGAAGGAGTATTAGCAGTGAGCCACACAGGCACTTTCAAAGGGGCTGAAGAGGAAAAAGACCTGTGAGTTAACCCTTTACGGACTATTAAGGTTAAAGTTTGAGGACTCACTGATACAAAAGGGCACCTGTGCGACAGGCATGCCCTCGTAATATGGACTGTATTGCATTTAAGGACTATTTGAGCTAAGCAAGTCCCCAAACCTACTACACACGCACACACTACACAGGCAGTTACACATGGTCACCGTGTATATTCCCAATACACCGGACCTTAAAAATTCATGTGAAATAGCCATACCAGGCACACTCATCACACACATGCAAGTCAGACACAGAAGTGGAAGTAATGATTGAGATCACTAAGGCCCGGTTCCTCAAGGTGTTTAGGTATCTAATTTCATAAGTATCTATGAAATCTTGAAGTCCTTCCCTGCCAATATTTCACACTCTGCTTTTTTTTCTGTACAGTGTAAATGCAGAGCCACCCCGAGGCTGAGGAATTTCCACCACATTATAATAGTGCCATGATTTGTAATGCTTGTCTCAGTTTTTCCCTCACCCCATCTTCTCATTCTTTTCATTTCTCTATTTTGGCTCTTCTTTCTCCAGTCCTGTTTGTAAATTTGTTCCCTTAACATCTCCTGCAGTGTGTATAAGGGCAGATTTCACTTAGAGCCCTGATAGTAATGAGGTCCCTCCTTCACTAATGACTGCAGTGAGACGGTGGTTCAGTTAAACACTTAGCTGACCACATTGCAAAACACACACTGGACACTTGCAGTTGTAAATCATATGCGCTCTGCAGGAATCTGCACACAGCCCATTCTGAAAAGATGGCCTGCAGTTGTTAAACAGATGCAAAGTAAAAAAGGGGCAAAATCCCAGTGCCTTGAAGTGCAGCTGCCATTCCCCTGCAGCCCACCTTCCTATCAAACAGAACAGAAAAACCAGCAAAATGGTCCCAGGCAACTCTTGATAGTACAGGAAGTCCTGGCAGACTTATCTGTAAAGGCATAAACAAATGCCATGCTGTTCAACTAAGTAGTAGCAGCTACGTAGATATGCCTGTCCCTCAGGTATCAGCAGGCATATCCCCCACATATATTTACAGCCAGTTTCACTCCAATATACACATTTCCACAGATGGATTACAACTGCCTTATACAGTGTGTCGGACAAAGCAGGATTTGGTCTCTGGAGAACAGTGACTTATAAGAGTATTTATCTGCTTCTCTGACATACATGGTTTGGGATTGGGGAAGACAGTCCTGCATTTTTTTTTGGCTGCATCCATGGTGTCATAATAGAGAAAAAAAAAAAAAGGATACTTGTAACATAGTTGAAAAAATTCTCATACTGGAAGTTCCCTTGCTGGCAGATTTTGTTGATGGCTTTCAGGAACAAGTTCTCACCTCTTGGCCATTCATGCTGAAGCAACACAACCACATGGCCCAAAGCAATGTCATCCCTGCTGTCCGTGAAAGCTCGCAGCTGTAAGAAAAATTTGCACTCAACCAATCAGTGTTGGAGTAGAGTATAGCAGAGTTAAAGTTATAATGTTTCTTTATGGTAGGGTGGGACTGCCCTTTTTATCTTATGTTGGGTGTTGGCATATGAGTGGCAACCATCATTAATACACGCACTTTGGTGTTGTGTAGTTCCCTAAAGTTTTGTGTTGTTTCTTCAAATGGTCAGCTTGGGTGGAGGGGGAGTATAGCATAAGCCCTTCAATTGGTATCCCCATATACAGAACTATCAGCATCAGATACTTTTTTTTTTGCTGGGTCACCTGTAATGTCAAAAATAAATATCATGCCTTTTTAATTCTGAAGAACCTTTGCCCTATGGACACAGCAAACCACAGTGGTGAAGTGTTCACCACAGTGCAAAAGGCAGCCTGGAACAATAAACAAAGAGTGATTTGTGCTAAACTCTAAGGCCAATACAGCTGTGACCACTGTTAACTATTTCAGCGGAGATTTCAAGCTGAAAGGTAGGCAGGGTGAGTAGAGAAGAGCTTATTGCTGCGGAGGGTTTGCCAGCTTGGAGAAGTGAGAAACCGCACCTCTCTTCCCAAGTCAGTAACCACCTGATGCCAAAACGAATGGGGAAAACAGATATCCATTCCTCTTCCTCTCCTTCCTCACAGTATAGAAGCAACTGTCCGTAGGTACCAACAACCTGTCATGCCTTCCTGATGTAACCCCCCATCTAGATGCCAAACTCTCCTTCTACACTAACCTTACCAAGTAACACAAAGGACACTACTACTAATTGCACTGCTTTAGATGTGGGGGTAGGGGAATTGCCATGGTCCCTGCTGCATAATTCAGGTCTAAGCTGCACAGACAATATGGTGCCTTGACTACAGCTTACCTTGAAACAAGCTAACAGTAAATGGAGACAGTAGGGCATAACAGCTTTACTGGTACACGGCCAAAGCTTTAGGTCAGAACCTGTAACAAATAAATTGCATTAGAGTCATAAGTATATTTATTACACAGTTCCATTAGTGATAATGAATCAGGATGAAAGAGAGAGAGAGGATAAGTCTCCAACTGCCTATGCTTATGCTCATGCCAAAGTTGCAGTCAAGTTAAGAATCAGTCAAATGCTGAGTAAGTATAAGCAAGGCTCTCCTCTTCTCTCCTGCTATGGTTTTATGCGTTGTTACTCAGCAAAGCAATGCATTGGTGACAAGTCATTTTGTGGAGAAAACAGAAACAAGCAAAATTGTCTCTTTTTATAGTATTAAGCACTACCTTTCGGATATTGACAAGTAGGTGCTGAAATTATTTTGTTAGAAGGTGAGGTCTGATCAGGCAGGGAAAGGAAACAAGTACTTTTGTGCTTTTGCAATACAGTGTAACGTAACATGAAGCATACATGTTATTGTGTCACTACCCATGGTGCAACTTCTGCAGGAAGTTGGAAAAGCTTGCTAGAGCAATTTATGCACACTAGCTTGCCTCTAATTTGTCATTGAGAATGTTGCCATTTCTCCCTCAACTAATACATATCTGCTCTTCCAGCTGTACAGAGGGAAAATGAAATGCAATCCCATACCTTTCCTGAATTTCGACTTTACTTTTGGCTGTTCTTCTTGTGTTTTAACTCCATCTTGGATGGGGAGTGTGATATAGCACATGAGGTCAAGTACCTTCTCACATGTCAGCTAAAAGAGAAAATACAAAAGTTTCATAGATTTCATAGACATTAGGGCTGGAAGGGACCTCAGAAGATCACTGAGTACAGCCCCCTGCCCCAGGGGCAGGAAGTCAGCTGGGGTCATAGGATCCCAGCAAGATAAACATCCAAATTTCTCTTGAAGGCATTCATTGTAGGTGCTTGAACCACCTCCGATGGCACGCTATTCCAGACCTTGGGGGCTTGGACAGTGAAGAAATTCTCCTTATATCCAGCCTGAAATGGTCTTGCAGTAGTTTATAACCGTTCGACCTCGTCATCCCTTGGAGCGCTCTGGTGAACAAATGTTCCCCCAGATACTGGTGGTGACCCCGATAAACTTATAGGTGACCATCAGATCACCGCTGAGCCTGCGCTTTTCCAGGCTAAAGAGCCCCATGGCTCTCAGCCTGTCGTCGTAAGGGTCTTTTTTCCTGACCTCTGATCATGCATGTGGCTCCTCACTGGACTCTCTGAAGCTTCTCCACATCCGTTTTGAATTGTGGGGCCCAAAACTGGACACAGTACTCCAGCTGTGGCCTCACCAAGGCCGAGTACAATGGGAGAATGACATCCTGGGATTTGCTTGAGAAGGATCTATGGATGCAAGCCAGCATTTTGCTAACTTTACTAGCCACGGCATTGTATTGAAGGCTCATGTTCATCTTGTGGTCAATGATGACCCCCAAATCTCTTTCTTCCGTAGTGCTAGCCAGTGTAGCACTGCCGAGCCTATAAGCATGGTGCGTATTTTTCCTCCCAAGGTGGAGAACCTTGCATTTTTCAGTGTTAAACACCATCAGGTTCTCGTCTGCCCATTTCCTGAGCCTGTCAAGGTCAGCCTGGATTGCCCTCCTGTCTTCGGGTGTGGATGCTTTGCCCCAGAGTTTGGTGTCATCGGTGAACTTGGCCAGTCCACTTCTGACTCCAATGTCCACATCATTAATGAAGATGTTGAACAATATGGGTCCAAGGACAAAGCCTTGGGGGACCCCACTGGTCACAGGGCACCACGATGAGTGACTTCTGTCTATTACCACCCTCTGGGTCTAACTACAGAGCCAATTTCCCAGCCAGTGGATCATGGTGGAACTAGGCCGCAATGGACCAGTTTTGCCAAGAGGTGATCATGGGATACCAGATCAAAGGCTTTTTTTGAAGTCAAGGTATACAACATGAGATTCTAAACTTAAAACCCAAATTCACTAATACTTTGAAGTGGAATTGAAACTTCTATAGGAGATAACAGGGGGGAAAAAGAGAACAAAGTGTACATTCTCCATCAGATAGAACTTCTGGATCTACACTGGACTGATTAACAGGCAAACTGATGTAATTGGTCTGGACAAGGGAATAAGGACATCAATTTGATTCAGCTCATCCTATGAATACACACTAACAAGTTTTTGCAATGAATATTCATTTCCTTCACGGTATCCTTTAGTTCAGCTGTTCAAAAATAGGATATCTTAATTTAAAGCCAATTTGCTTGTAAAGGTCAAGTAAATTGGCTTTCACTGGCTTCTGGATAGTAAAAGGTTAAATAAGGCTTTTTCACACTGTTTAGAAAGACAAAACTGCAATATCGTTATTGCACTGCAAACATACTGTACATCCCAAATCTACTTTGCTAAGATAAGGGTGCAAGAAAGAAATAGCATCAGATTTTTCCTGACAATATATTGTAACAGGAAAGAGGAAGTGTTGTCCAATGGTTAGGACACTAGTCCAGCATAGAAGGAAGCCTCATTAAATACATTAGCTATCATTAAACTTGTACCAAAAGCTGTATGTGCTTAATAATGGAAGCCAACTATGAATTTGATTAAATATAACCAGCATTAAGGATGACTCTAAAACACATGGCCCATATTGGGTAAATATGCTGATGGGAACGTTATATTTTGAAATTTTTTTGTGTTCCAGGTCACATTAGCCAGATCAGTTCCGAATCATTTTGATTGAGCAAAATTCAATTGTTCAAACACCATATCTGGCTCTGCTACTGGCAAGGTATCTGCCACCCCAGACTTTACAGCCTGGGGCTTCAGATGCTTCCAAATCCAGTGGCAGGCAGGCCCAAGCCTGGAGGTTTGGGGTTCAGATGCCCCCAAGTCTCACTCAGCCAACAGTCGCAGAAGCAAGCTAGGGTGGAGTCTCTCATTTCCATGAAGGAGGCATGTAGCTGAGATCCTCCTACTGGAAGCTGGCCAGTAGGAAGCCAATTACAAGATTTTCATAGGCCATCCTGTCTCCAGTCCATTTGGACAGGGATGCACCGTCCACTACACAATGCAATTTAAATCCATTTTGACTTGGGTACCAGACCAGCGCAGTGACTACATTTGATCTTATCCCACAAGAGGCTGAGGAGTGATACTGATGGGAACTTTTTTTTTTAAGGAAAATTTTTCATGTCCCAGGTCTAATTAGCCAGATCAAATCTAAATCCATTTGAATTATCCAAAAAAACATGTGGCCCTGCTACCGGCAAGTATCCTCCACACCAGCCTGGGCTTCATATACTTCCAAATCCTTTGGCATGCATCCTACATGCAGGCTCAAGCCCGAAGGCCTGGGGTTCAGATGCCCCTGAGTTTTGCTTACCTGTGACCATATGGCTGCAAGAGCAAGCCAGGGAGAAGTCTCCCATTTCCATAAAGTCAGTGTATAGCCTAGATCCTCCCACTGGAAGCTGGCCAGTGGGAAGTTAACTATGAGGATCTCATAGTGAGTCCTATCTGCAAGCAGACAAAGGTACAACCCTCCACAGGGCCATTTCAATTGCATCACCTCAGTCAAGGTATTTCCTAGGGGTGTGCGAAATGAGTAGTATTAGATTCAGATTTAGCCTGAATTGGGGACAGTTATTCAATTCATTGATTCAGATCACTGTCCCAATTCTATTCGGCCGAATCTGAAGATTCAATGCCGATTCGGAGAATCAGTGATAGATAGAGATTTAAATGTTTTTTCTACATACCCCGAGGCACCAGGTGTACGCTGCAATGCTGGGGCGGATGGAGCATCCCACAGGAGTGCAGGGGGCTGCCCTATGTGCTCAGCGGCAAACACGGAAGTGGATGGGAAGTACTTCTGGTCCACTGCCAAGTGTGCAGGGTAACCCCCACCCCTGGCCTGGCGACTGGCCATGGGAGGACCCCAGGTACCCCCCCAGACCCAGGAGGCACCAGTCACCAAGCTGGGGGTGGTGGTCCCCTGTGCCCTCCCCAGCAGTGCTTCTGGTCCACATCTGGGTCCGCTGCCGAGAGTTTTGGGGACCCCCCCTGTGGGGCGCTCCATCCGCTCCACTATCTCAGTGTTCACGAGCCACCTTGTATCCTGAGGTATGTACAAAAAACATTTAAAGTTGTGTCTATGTCCCAATCACTGAATCGATTCAGAGAGATTAAAGGGTCTCCTGATTCAATTCGGATTCACAGATTCGGCCGCCAAATCGGGCCAAATCTTCACCAAATCAAATCAACGACTGAAGCTTCGCACAGCCCTACTATTTCTCCTGCCACCATCATTGTCATGGCATTGCTGATGGGATGCAAAATTGTTTCCCCCCACCCCCCTTTTTTTTTTTTTTTAAAGTTCCCAAGTCGAATCAGCCAAATCAATTCCAGACCACAGTTGGAATACTGTGTGCAGTTTTGGGCACCACACTTCAAGAGGGATGTGGATAACCTGGAGAGGGGTCCAGAGAAGGGTATGGTTAAGGGCTTGCAGGCCAAGCCCTATGAGGAGAGACTAGGGCACCTGGACCTCTTCAGCCTCAACAAGAGAAGGTTGAGAGGCAACCTTGTGGCTGCCTATAAATTCATCATGGGAGCTCAGAAGGGAATTGATGAGGCTTTGCTCACCAAGGCACCCCTGGGGGTGTCACAAGAAATAATGGCCATAAGTTGGCAGAGAGCAGATTTAGACTAGACATTAGGAAGAACCTCTTCACAGTTAGAGTGGCAAAAATCTGGAATGGGCTCCCAAGGGAGGTCGTGCTCTCTCCTACCCTGGGGGTCTTCAAGAGGAGGTTAGATAAGCATCTGGCTGGGGTCATCTGAACCAGCACTCTTTCCTGCCTATGCAGGGGGTCGGACTCTGTGATCTATTAAGGTCCCTTATGACCCTAACATCTATGAATTCCAAATCTGTGCGAGTCATTCAAGAACCAAATGTGGCCTTGCTGCTGGCAAGCATCCTCCACCACTGCCTGGGGCTTCAGATACTTTCAAATCCTTTGGCAGGGATCCCAAGTGCAAGCCCAGAGGCTTGCGGTCTGGATGCCCCTGAGTTTCACTTGCCTTCAGCCGTAGAGCCACAGGAGTGGAGTCTCCCATTTCCACAAAGTTGGCATATAGCTGAGATCTTCTCACTGGAAGTGAAAGTGGGAGACCTAACTACGCATGACCTTGGTCAGGGTACTACCCCCTGCCGTGTTCGTGGTTTTCCCCTGCCACAAAGATAGGTTAGTGTGGTCATCTAAATAAAATATATGATAATGCCCACTGAGCACAGTCCCCCTCATCACCAACTCTTTTTCATGTCATGATGAAAAAGAGGTAGATCCAAACCAGGCTGCCCTGTGCCTCATCTGTATATAAATTTTTGGAGGATCCTAGCACTACTGACAAGAACACCTGGCTCCAGGCATGAGTCGGGGGCCTACTTCACTCTTCCTCCTGTCAACAGGTACCTGCCCCACACATATCCACAGGTCTGAGCTCTTGCTGGAACCAGGTAACCACGGAACACCCCAGTAACCCCTGGCAGCTGGTGTAAGAAGGCCCATTGCACAGTATCTTGGACTTACTCTGTATTCTCCAAGGGCAAAGTGGCAAGTAGCTAACTGGATAAGGGCTCTCTGATGTTCCAGCAAACCCTGTCCTGCAATCTGCTGTGGAGAGTGAGATCCTTGAAGAGCTGCTAAATGATGGAGGCTGGCAATTGCCTTTTTATATTGACCCTTTAAGAAAAAAAGAAGAAAAGAGGTAGGGGGTATCAGAAGCATCCACACACAATTTACAGGAAAACAAAAATGCGATTATTCTGTCAGAGCCTCCAAAACCAAGGTGGTCCACGTAGCAGAGACTCCAAAGCATCATGCTAACAGAAAGCTGTACAATGTGGTGCCACACAAGGCCATTTGAAAGGTACACCTACATTATGAAGATAAGAGATCATACCAGACTTATTCTGATGCGCAATATATTGTGTATTTATCAACATTTGATCTTTGGATTACATGCTTACACTTAAAATTGGATTTTACAACCGCCATCTCCAGGGTGAACGTGGGAGAGCATCCTTTCAGGACCAAACACTTTTTTTGTCTTCACTTTAAAACAGAATTTGCACTGTTCAGCTGACACACACTTGCAGTATCCTTTTATGTCTGGCATATTTTAGGGCAGGGGTTTTCAATAGGTCTGTGGAAAGCAGCAAGTATTCCCTTCGGGTTTGGCCGATTCAGGGGGACAGTGATTCAAATCACTGTTCCGATTCGATTCGGCCATAGACTATAATGGGGAACCAGTAAAACACCTATAACTTTGTCATTCTTTCCCAGATTTGGATGAAAATAGCAGATATGGTAGCCCCTTCTGAGGCATGAATCCTGCCAAGTTTCAAGGAGCTAGGTGCAGGGGTTTCTGTGAAAGTGCACCTCAAGGTTCTGAAAGCAAATAAAGAAAGCAAATAGGTACGGAGTGAGGAGGGTGGCACTCACTCCATCAGCGTGTGGAGCTTGGGGAACCCCTGTAGTGGAAAGTTCACCTTCAGGAACACCAGCTGCTCCACCAAACCAGAATCCAGGGAGGTCTGGTGGGGTGTCCCAATATCACCACCAATGCTGAACACACTCTCGCTTGGAACACCGGTCAGTGGACAGGACGGGTGTTTCTGGGCAACTGTAGCCAGATCCTGCCACTATTGGCTGCGGGTTGCCCAACAGGCCAACGGGTCACAGTGCAGTGGCTCCACATCCTCGGCAAGATAGGTAGCCACTGAGGCCCCCACACTACCTGCCTGATGGTGGGGTCTGGTGTCTCTGGACCCCAACACTGAAGCCATGCCCTTGGCTCACACTGGCAGTGGCTGTGGTGGAGGAGATTGGCTCTTGGTTGGAGTGCTGGCATGGGAAGTGGATCCCCCTGTTCCACGTCCCCCTGCCTCTGACCTTCTGCCTCCCTGACTCTGTTCACCAGGCACCTCCGTCCGGTGATCAAGGTTTTTGCTGCTGTAGATGCTCCTTTTCACCCTTGGATCGCACAAGCCTGCCAGCATGTGGACCATACCGGACCGCAAGGGATCCAGAGAAATATCAGAGTCATTGGCCAGCTACAGATGTCACTATTAGACCAGTCCTTCCCCACCTCTCAGCCTTTTCCATATATGGAATATCACCCCATCCCCCTCCCTCTTAATTTGTTTGTTGCAAGCCTTCCGAATCTCCAAATCTCTCCAAATTGGAGGCTTCCAATTCAATTTGGACCTTTTAATGGGTCTCCCAATTCGATCAGGATTCAGAGATTTGGCTGCCGAATCGGGCCAAATCTCCTTGGAATTGAATTGGCAATCCCTTTTTAGTCAATACACCCCTGGGGTACTGGCCGGATGCCGAGCTGGAGGATGGTGAGTGGCCTGGACACAGAGGCGGGTTGTGGCATGCGGCAGCAGCATAGCTTCTGTGCGGCCTTGCTTTTGCCCCACCCTGGCCCTGCTCCTCTGAGGCAGCAGCATGGGATGGCAACACTTTATCCCCGCCTGCCCCTGCGTACTGAGGGATACGCGTACCCCCAGTTGATGCCCATTATAGGGTAATGCAGGGAACAAACTTTTTGGCGGGCATGCTACAAATTAGTACCATACCCTCCCTGAGTGCCACTCAAATCACTTTTCCCCCCAACTGCTCTGCTGCTCTGCTTCCTGCCCTACCTGCCACTGTGGTGCCTGTCCCCTCCCTGGTATGTCACATGCCATACCAAGAGTTGCCCGTGACATTTGTGACATGGTTTGACCATCCTTGTTACTAGACATTCATGATATTTCAGATATTCTACCTAGTAGTATAGGTAAAATAAATTTTGTGGATTTCTAAGGTAAATGGTTGTCTGCCATTGCTTGGGCGCTGGATTTGATGGCCTACAAGGCCTCTTCCAGGCATGTGTTTCTAATATTCGGAATATAGATGGCTACATGAATCCAGCATGGTAGTCCATTTAGATCTCATTCACACCAACTGTGAGGCAACCACTAAATGAAAAGTCAGGGCTGTAGGGAATGCTTGGGGAATGAGCCCCCTGGGGTCTGTTTCTTAAACAGGCACTTAAGGATTCCTCATCCTGGAAGAATTCCCAGCCATAACTTTTCTGTGTTCCTTCACCTAGCAAGGCTGAGTACACCTGCACAACTTGGGCATGTTTCCAATTGAGATCTAGATTTGTTCAGCAGTCAGGAAAGAAGGCAGCTTTGTATGCTCAAAAGAAATGGCCCTTTACCATTCCAAGAACTCGGCAAAGCCTGCTGAAACAGATGATTCTTGGTACACAGGGGGATACAAACACTGAGTTCAGCTTGTAAATCTCAGTGTAAATAAATATATAAAGATTTGTCAGCCAAATCCGAATCTGAAGATTTGATGCTGATTTGGAGAATCAGTGATTCGGACACAGAAACAGCTTAAATGCTTTTCTCCTGTATACCTTGAGGAACCAGGTGTGGCCTGTGAACACTGTGATGCTGGGGCAGCTGGGGCATTCCACAGGAGTGCAGGAACGGAATTCTGAGGCAGTTGGGGAGCAGGACCAGAGGGAGCAGGGCGCATGTGTGCCACATGTGTACCTACCTTACCTTGGCGGCGAAGGCAGCAGCTGTGGAGGAGACAGCAGCGGGGGCAGCAATAGCTGATTTCCCCCTAAGGTAAGTGGGGCACGGGGTACACTGCAGCTGAGGCGGATCCAGAGGGGAAGCCCTCTGGAGCCCTTTTAGCTTGCCTGACAGGGAGCCGCGCTCCTGAGCCGCACACGGGCAGCGTGTGCGAACAGGCGCACTCTGTAAGGGCGGGCCGCACCGGCGTTTGTGCCAGCGTTTGTGCAAGGCATGGGCTCTTCTGAGGCCTCCACCCAGACAGAGCTCATGGCGGGGTTGGTAGCCCCTTGCCCTGTCTGTGCGGTGGGCCTTGGTGGGGTCCTGG
>NW_017728912.1:23646879-23650125 GCF_001723895.1 Crocodylus porosus | reverse complement strand
GGAGTGCAGAGGGGCCCTCCACGTGCTTGGCGGCAAACCTGGAAGTGGACCGGAAATACTTCTGGTCCATTTCCAGGTCTGCCAGGGAACATACACGGGCAGCGTGTGCGAACAGGCGCACTCTGTAAGGGCGGGCCGCACCGGCGTTTGTGCCAGCGTTTGTGCAAGGCAGGCACGAGGTAGCTGCCCAGAGCGGCACCTCCAGAGAGCAAAAGCAGCAGGCGCAACTCTGCAGACATGGTGCAGATGTGGAGCGCGGCTGCCAGGGGCCCTGCCCGGGCGCTGCTGCCTGCCATGGGCTCTTCTGAGGCCTCCACCCAGACAGAGCTCATGGCGGGGTTGGTAGCCCCTTGCCCTGTCTGTGCGGTGGGCCTTGGTGGGGTCCTGGGCGGGTGGAGCCTGGTGGTCTCCTTGCCTGACCTTCCTGTGCATGACTTAGGGCCCTGGAGGAGCAGGTGAGGGAGCTCCAGGCTGAAGTGAGCAGGCTGAGGGGGATCAGGGATGCAGAGGATGAAATTGATGCCTATCTCTGCTCTCTGCAGACCCGGTCGCCCACTGTACAGCCCCCACAGGAGATGCATCCAATGCAGGAGTGGCAGAAGGTGTCCAAATCCAGAGCTGGTAGGCCTAGAGTGGTGGAAGCTCCCCATGTTCACCTGGGGAACAGCTTTGATGCCCTGGCAGCTGTGATGGAAAAAGACAGAGAAATTGGCTTCGGCAGGGATGATGCCACTCCCCACATGACAAAAAATGGACAGAGAGTGAACACCAGCAGGAAGAAATGCCGGTTCCTCGTCATTGGAGACTGGAAAGTCCCATCTGCTGGTCCGACCCCATGACATGAGAGGTCTGCTTCATGCCTGGGGCTTGGGTTAGAGACATCATGGAGAGGATCCCAGCCTACATCCGACCTGCAGACCAGTACCCCATGGTTGTCATCCACGTGGGGATGAATGACCCAGCCAGGGGCAACCCTGACCACATTATGAAGGATTTCAAGGCTCTGGGGGACAAGCTTAAGGAGACGGGGGCGCAGGTGGTATTCTCCTCTCTTCTTCCGGTGAGTAAGCGGGGACGGCGGCTTGGGGCCTACATTGGCGAAGTCAACTGGTGCTTACACAGTTGGTGCCGCCGGGCAGGTCTTGGGTTCCTAGATAATGACCCATGCTTTCAGGCGAGGGACTTGCTGGGGTGGGATGGGCTTCACCTCTCTCCTAAAGGCTTCTTCTCTTCCAGGTTGGCTGATCTCGTATGATGAGCTTTCAACTAGCCTCACTGGGGGAGGAGGGTTGCAGGAAGACGAGGAGACACTACCCAAGCAAGACAGGTGACAAATGCAAGGAGTGCCCAGGTAAGAAACAGGGGTCCAGACAGTCTTCCAAACAGGGGGGTGGCACACGCAGCTAGGCAAGGCCTTAAATGCCTATATACCAATGCTCGTAGTATGGGGAATAGAACTCGCCCTCGGAACAGCCAGTTCAGACCCAGACATAATAGGGCTTACAGAAATGTGGTGGGATACATCCCATGACTGGGCAGTTAGCATTAGGGGCTATAGGCTTTACAGGCGGGATAGAGAAGGAAGGAAAGGCGGGGGTGTGGTGCTTTATGTCAAGGAGCAATACACATCCTCTGCCAGCAAAATGGGGTCAGAGGAGGGGCAAGCTTGAAGTGCTCTGGGTCAAGATACAAGGGGGCCATGGGGAGAGGGATCCAATGGTGGGGGTCTACTACAGACCCCCCAACCAAGGGGAGGAGCTGGACCGGGAATTTTCAGGCCAGCTTGCAGAGGCACTTAAGGCAAGGGATGTAGCTGTCATGGGTGATTTAAATTACGGACATCTGCTGGGAGGAACAGTCAGCCGGGTCGGACCATTCCAGGAGGTTCCTGGCTGAGATACAGGTCTTCCACTTAATTCAGGAGGTGCACAGTCCCACCAGAGGAAATGCCTGGCCACAGGCAACGACCTGGTAAGGGGCCTCCAGGTTCTTGACCACCTGGGTGATAGCGATCATCGCCTGCTGGAGTTTACCATCCAGCGCAGTGTGTCGAGGGCCTGAAGTAAGGCGGTAGCCCTAGACTTCAAGGAGGGCCAACTTCAATGAATTGATGAGATTAGTGGGAGAGGCGCTAGGGTTCTTGAGAGCAGGGGAACTCAGTGCCCAAGATGAGTGGTCGTTCCTTAAGGGGATGATACTCAGGGCCCAAGGGGTGACCATCCCAACAAGAAGCAAGGGGGGCAGGAGTGCCCGAAAGCCGCCATGGCTCACCAAGGGTGTCTGGGAATGCCTGATTGCCAAAAAGGCGCCGTACAACTGGTGGAAGGGGGGTGCTATCTCCAAAGAGGAGTATACTTCCTCTGCTCGGGCCTGTAGGGGGGCTGTCAGGAAAGCTAAGGAGGACTCAGAGCTAGGACTAGCATTCAAAATCAAAGATAATAAAAAGTCCTTTTTCAAATAGATAGGGAGGATGAAGAAAGCACTGGGAAATGTGGGGCCCCTGCAAGATTCTCTGGGCAATCTGGTGGTTGCGCCAGAGGAGAACGCAGACCTCTTTAACCAATTCTTCAGCTCCGTTTCCTTGGGCAGGGACCAGGACTTCCCCACTGTGATGCAAGATGGACTTGAGGGGAACGCCTCCAGACCTCAGGTTGGGGAGGACCGGGTTAGAGAGCTTCTGGAGGGGCTGGATGTGTTCAAATCAGCGGGTCCAGATGCTCTCCACCCCAAGGTGTTGAGGGAACTAGCAGGGGTTACTGCAGGGCATTTGGCACAGCTTTACGAGTGCTCGTGGTGCTTGGGTCAGGTGCCAGATGATTGGAAGATAACCAATATGGTCCCCATCTTTAAAAAAGGGAGGAGGGAGGACCCGGGCAACTATAAGCCTGTCAGTCGTACCTCAATCCTACAGAAACTCTTTGAGAAGATCATCAAGGAGCACGTCTGCGATGGGCCGGCTTCAGGGATGATGCTCAAGGACAACCAGCACAGTTTCATTAGGGGCAGGTCATGTCAGACCAACCTGACTGCCTTTTATGATCAGGTCACAAAAGCACTGGATGCAGGTGTCGCCGTGGATGTAGTCTTTCTGGACTTCAGCAAGGCGTTTGACACAGTCTCCCACCCCATCCTCATTAAAAAACTGGGTGACTGTGGCATTGATGCCTACACAGTCAGATGGATTGCAGGTTGGCTGAAAGGTTGTACTCAGAGGGTGGTGGTGGACGGGTCATTTTTGACCTGGGG
>NW_017728912.1:23621693-23646300 GCF_001723895.1 Crocodylus porosus | reverse complement strand
TTGTTGGAGAGTAGGTTTAGATTAGACATCCATAAGAACTACTTCACAGTTAGGGTGGCTAGGATCTGGAACCAACTTCCAAGGGAAGTGGTGCTGGCTCCTACCCTGGAGGTCTTTAAGAAGAGGCCTGATGCCTACCTGGCTGGAGTGATTTGAGCCCAGTTTTTCTCCTGCCCAGGCAGGGGGTTGGACTTGAAGATCTACAAGGTCCCTTCCAACCCTACCTCTATGATATGATTCGGAGATATGGCCACCAAATCAGGCTGAATCTCCACCAAATTGAATCAGGGACTGAAGCATTGCACAGCCCTAGAACACAGTATGTGTTGGTGTGAAATGCATGGGAGCTTGCAATACTGCATTGGAAATACTGTCAGATTGTGAAGAATGGAAGGTATCTGTGTTGTTGTTATCTATCTTGCATGGACCCTGGTTCATATGACTGTTATGTTGTTGGCTGGACAGTTCACAAGATTCGTACAAACAGAAGACTGCAAACAGATGTTAGGGTGAAAATAATGTGGATTTTTGGAGAGCACTGGATCTGCAGCTTGTACAAGGCTTTTAACCTGTGTCTCAGCAAAGCTGCTGGTCACAAGGTAGAATGATGTATTAAGCTAACCTTGCACATGCTTACGCAAGTAGTTTCTTTAACAATGGAATAGTGTGTAGGATACATGATTCCTTGTGTAAAAAGAACAAGATGCAGCCCACCAGCTATAAAGATAAAGCAGAAAGACGATCTTGGAGATGGTGCAGAAATCAGCAAAGAACAAGAAAGAACCAGCAAGTGACCAATAGTACCCATGTTCATGGCCTTACACATGTATGCGCTCTTAGCAGGCATACACAAGACAAAAATTGCATGAAACACAAAACAAAATTGCCCTAAGTAGATGAGAACATGAAGCCTCTGTTCAAGGAAGAGGAAGAGGCAGCAGGGAAACAGACAGAACCCCAGTTCCTATCTGTGAGGTACATGGCGTGAGTTTAGCTTGCCTCAAAGCCCAGGGAAAGTTTTCAACTAGCAATAATCACGCCTCGGATTAACCTCATTGGCTACGATACTGCCACTGCGCTACTAAACTTTAACTACAACCTTCCTTGCACATCGACTGTCCATGCATGCGTGCAATGGGTGGCAAATGGCAAATTGCAGAAGGGACAGGTAGCACAGTGGCAGATAGGGTAGGAATCAGAAAGCAGAGTATCAGATCAAGCAGGAATGACTGGGCAGGGAGCAGAAAGCAGAGCAGCAGCTTGGGCAGGGAGCACAGGGTAGGGTGTGGAAGCTGAGCAGTAGATCAGGTAAAGGAAAGGAATCAGAGTTGCACTCAGGGAGGACAACAGGCTAATCTGTGGCACATCTGCCAAAAAGGCTGCCCTCTTCCCACTCATTCAACGATACCTATGCCTTCATTGTGACAATCTTAAGACATTCGTTCCTGTTCCCCATACTGAAAAGATGTCACACAGACATCACCACAGAGGTGTACACATACACGAACCAGAAATCCTAACAGCATGCCTAAGCACATCAAAAATCAACTGCATAACTGTTCAGTCACTGGTGAGGATACAGTAAGGACTGGGCTGATAAGCAGGATGGATCGATTTCTCAGTAACTTGCAGTTACTACAGTAGTGGTCCAAATGGACCCTGCCTGTTTTAATCCGTTTCTTCCTCATCATTATGTTTTTGTGGACTAATCAATACTGATTTGTTTTGTGGAAGCTGTTCTGAGTCACTGAGTTTACCTACTGGTCACAGCTCCCACAGAAAGCACTCTTGCAAACCCAGTTGGATCTGCTGAGTAAGAAAGAGCTGGTAAAGAGGAGTGATGTAACCTGACCACTCAGTTTTGACTGCAACAAGGACAAAAATTCACAAAATGAAAGAAGTAACACAAAAGTATGGGTCTCAGTCTTTCATTTACCTGGTAGATGATCATATCTGTGAGGAAGATTCGCAACCAGAGCCAGGTATCTGTCTTCCAGGACAAACAAATTCTGGTGAATTCTGCACAAGTAATCAGAAAATAGGTTTAAAGTTGGCCCAAAAAACCACCAAACCCTGCCCCCTACACCTCTCCAAACTCTTTGTCTTAAGCTATTTAGAAACAATAAAGGATTGGGGGGGAAAAAAAACCAGCACGAGCCATTTTATAGCAGATGCTTTATAGTCCACCTTCTTTATATTTATTTTATTGTTCTTCAGAACAACAATATCAACTCAACACTACTGATTAATATTTGGTTCCCCCCATGACATACTGAAGATTAATAAAAACTGCAAACTTCTAAATGAGAAGCAAAAATGAGAAGAGGAAGAGAAGAAACAAATTCTCTTCGTAGTCACAAATCGCTGAGGAAATTATAATGCATGGAAAACTTTGGCAATACGTCCACACATGGTTATTACCATACTTGCCTGAATCTAAGATGACTTAGAATTTCTTGTGTATAAAATCTAAATTACTAGAGGGTTGTCTTAAATTCAAAGTGTTATAATTTACCATGTACAGAAGCTAATTAGTGAAAGGCTCATCTTAAAATTAGCCCCTGCCATAGCAGCAGCAGGAGGTGAGGAGCCAGACCCCTGGCCCTTGCTTCCTTGCCCTTGCCCACCCTGGCTGCCCCCTCCATGTCTGTGCCTGCCTCCCCTACCCACTGTGGCCTCTCCCCCTGCCCCCAGGTAGTTGTGGCCTTGACTTTGCCAGGAAGAAGCGGCAGTAGGTCCCAGTAGGACTGGTCTAGGTCAGGTCTGGAAGGGGCAACTTGGGGGAGTTTGGTTGTGCGATCTCATCTGTGCCCCTCCCCTCCCAAATTTCATACATTGGTCTTCCCTGTTTCTGCACCAACTCCCTAACCCACCCTCAAAACCTCACGCCTCTTCCCTTGCCAAACTAGCCATCCCAGCCTAGGGGAGTGATGGCTCAGCTCCAACTTCCAGCCCCGTGCCTGGGGCCAGAGCTGAGCCATCACCACCAGTACTCAAATACAAGACAAGGCCCCTCTCCTCCCCCAAATATAGACCAGGAAACAAAAGCTTATCTTGGATTCAAGTAATTATCGTAGCACACAACTATATGGTACCCTCGTAAAACCTACTTTTAAGGAAAGCTAGATGAATGAATGCAGAAGTATGGAGGATTCCATGAACAACAAATGGAAAAATACATTCCCAGATAAGAACAGGACAAAGGAGCCTTGTCAGTTATTTCATACCATTAAGGCCCCCAGAATAAAAGAAAATGTTAAAAAAGTGCATGAAACTTTTTATTGCTGACGATTCTTGCCTACAGTAAAGAAGAGTAAAGACAGAACTGCCTTCAATTACTCCTACCTTTATCAAGTGATTCCATGGAATAGAGCAACTCCCAGCTCTCTCTTGCCAATTTAAAGCTCTCTAATACTTCAATGGAGTTTGGAAGGTCTGCTTTATTTATTGTGATATGGCGACTTCTCCCCTTCCCAGAAGGGTCTTCATCATCCGAGCTCTGCTTAAGGATCAGTATAAGCAAAAAAAAGATTTCCTGTCTTTAACTAAAAATGTTCAAAGAATCTTATAGAACTTTTGCAATACTGAATACAAGCTCCAAGAAATACATTAGAATGGGCTATATCAACTATGAAGACAACAAATGGCATAACATCATAAATAATAGGGTTGTGCAAAGCTTCAGTAGCTGATTTGATTAGGAGGAGATTTGACCCGATTTAGGGACTGAATCTCTGAATCTGAATTGAATTGGCGGACCAAGTAAAAGCTCTGAATCTATTCAAAGAATCTGAATTCGTTCAGGAAAATATTCGGCTGATTTGGAGATTCAGCCATAGACTAAACAGGCAGCTGATAGCTGCCTCCAGCTGGTAAGTCTGTTGGGGTTGGGGGAGGGAAGAAGGGATTGGGATTGGGGCTGGGACAAGCTGCCCAGCTGGGGCAGGGGGCTGAGCAGTGCTAGAAGCAGGGGCTCTACCCTGCTGCCGCTTGCCCAGCCGGAGCGGAGGCAGGGGGCATGATGGGGGCACGACTCACTCCAGGCGGAAGGGAGCAAGTGGCAGCAGGGCACAATCCCCACTCCCAGTGCTGCCGTGCCCGCATCCCACACCCTTCCATGCTGAATGGCAAGCAGCAGCAGGGCATACTTACCAGGAGAGCCGCGGAAGAAGCCCACATGGCTGCCCTGCCCGGCCCCATCCCCCACTCAGCCCAGATCCCGGCACTTAAAAAAAAGCCCCATCCTCACAGCTAGGGCGGCTCCATGTGTCAGCCAGAGCCCAGCAGCACTCAGCCCCAGTGGCCCCAGCTCCCAGAAAGTGTGTGGAACCCTGCCAAGCCATGCTGCACCTATGCAATGCAAGAGCTGCCACGTGGGGGGGAGGCGATCCCCACTGCCCCCCACTGTGCAGGTGGTCTCTGCCACAAGTGCCCAGAGGCCCCAATCGCCACTCCTGCAAACAATGAATATGGGTTTTTGGTTTTGTTTTTTTTAAAGCTCCACAGTCATCGGCTGCAGGAGCGGCGAGTGGGACCTCTAGGTCCTTGTGGCAGAGCCCCCCTGCACAGTGCAGGGCAGTAGGGGGCAGGGGTTCACCCCCTCGCCTGGCACCCATGTGGCAGCTGTTACATTGCGTGGGTGCAGCGCAGCTTGGCAGGGCACCGTGCACTGTCTGGGAGCTGGGGCAGCTCAAGCAGTCAGCCAGAGCCCAGCAACGCTCAGCCCCAGTGACCAGTGGCGTTGCACTCATGCCATGGGGCAGCTACCATGCTGGTGCCAGGCAAGGGGGGTGATTGTCGCTGCCCCCCACTGCCCTGCACAGGAGGGGCTCTGACATGAGTGCCCAGAGCCACAATCCCCGCCACTGAGTGCGGGGCCTTTTTTTTTTTTTTTTAAAGTGCCAAGACTAGTCTGGGGCCAGTGGGTTAGGAGGAGATATAGGGTCAGGCAGGGCAGCCATGGGGGCTTCTCCCATGGCTCCCCCTGCCTGGGGAGAGGCAGGCACAGTTGGACCGGAGGAGCTGTGGGAGAACCTGCAGTTGCCCAGCTGTGCCTGCCTCTCCCCAGACGATTCGAATTACCGAATCTCTCCGAATCATTGCCGAATCTTTCAAAACTGATTTGGCTGAATTGATTCAGGACAGTGATCTGAATCAAATCACTGTCCTCTGAATTAGCTAAATCCTAATCAAATACTTCCCTATTCCCACAGACTTAACAAATACTGTTTCTTTTCAAATGAAGTTTAAACAACCATTTATGTGCAACCCCTTGCTCAAGGGGTTGGACCAGGTTAGGCGTGGCCAACCACAGCACACATCACAAGTGGCACAGGCAATTTGTGCATGTGGCACACTGTGGAGGGGGCAGGTAGCACAATGGCAGATAGGGCAGGGAGCAGAAAGCAAAGCAGTAGATTGGGCAGGGAGCACAGAGCAGGGAGCAGAAAGCAGAGCAGGTGACTGGGCAGGGGAAGGGGATCAGAGTGGCACTCAGAGAAGGCATGGGACTAATTTGCAGCATGCCTGTCAAAATGGTTGGGCCCATATTGGACTAAAGCAGCGGCTCTCAAACTTTTGCACCTTACGTCCCACCTGCAAGGTCAAAAAATCCTGGTCCTACCAGTCAACAAGCAGGGAGGCAGACCCCCAGAGGTGGGCGGGACCCCCAGCGGCTGATCGAAGTGTGCAAAAGTGAAACTAGAAGTTCCACGGTGGCACTTCCAGTTTTGCTTCTGCGATCCGAGTCCCACTTAGATGACCTTCCAGTTGAGAAACCCTGAACTAGAGGAGCTTCTGGGGCCCCTTCCAGCCCTTTTCCCCCCATGATTCTAAATAAGTCATTCAGTTACCCTTTGGCCACACTGGGGTATTGGCACCCAGATTACACTGGTTTAAGTTGTTCTTGAAGGAAGCATATTGTAAACTAGGACTCCCACCCACTTGTCATTCCTCCCATCATTTTGACTGTATTAGTAGCCAGGGTCTTCAGGCTTCCCCTCCCTCTTTCAGCTTCCACTTCCAGCCTTCCTGCCTCAGGGAGTGGTTTGGTGTGGCACAGCACAGCCCACAGTGCTAGGGGAGCCTGCAACTTGGGGTGCCCACATGGCATGTTGCAGCATGGGAGCCTGTGGCTTAGGAGTTGTGGGTAAGATCAGGACACCTGCAAACATGGCAAGGTGAGGAAGCCTGAAATTGGGGAGCTGAAGGTAGGAGCTGGGCTGCCTGCATGACAAGAGCAGTACAACACAAGTGCCCATAGCTTGTGCTGGTTTGGCCTGTATAGCTTGTGGCCCCCACAATGTGCCCCCGGCTGCTCAGAAGATACACAGTCCAGTTGTAAACCAAATCTCAGCCAACCTAAATGTATAAAGGCATATTTCACATCAGATAATTCTTGTAAAAATCTTTTTACTGAACAAAATGAAATTTTGTAACAAAGTATTTTTACTCCTTGAGAAGATGTAGAAGACTCATATAACCCTCCTTACTAAAATACAGTGCAACTGCACTTTACCCAAAGAATTCCTGACTGAAAATATAGCAAGGGGGGAAAAATCCACTATAATATTCTGCTCAGCTTTTTAAGATTTAAAGTAAATCACATAATACACAAGGCACTTGCAGAATTGCAAAAAAAATCCAAACAGTTTTGCTCTGCTGCTTCTAAACCAAATCTTTCTATTTGCATGTTTAATCATAAACAGAATTGGCTATGTTCCAATGCCCAAGCTATCAACAGCAGAATAGCATAAAGGAATTACCATTGTTTTTTCTCTTCCTTCTGCAAGCTTCCTTTTTTTATGTACGTGCTTGTTGCGCTCGATATCTGTATCACCATAGACATTAGATACATCCTCAAGGAGAACCAGTGGAACTTGGTTCGGAGCATTTGGCCCTATGTTTGACAAATAAATTAAAGGTTGCCTGAAACTGAACTCATTAACCAAGTGCCCAATTCAAGAGATTTTCATTCAAAAGAGGAGAAACACATGCAAAAATTTAAAACACCGTGCAAGTATTTAAAACACAATGGCAATGATGCAGCTGTCTCTGAAAGTAACCTAATGATAGAGATCATGTAGCCTTTGCTGTATGACATCAGGGTTAGTTCCAATCTGTCAGAAAAATCTTAAAATCCCTTTCCAAAGGGGCAGTCACAAGATGCATTGAAGTAGCATGTACTTTGTCTCCAAGCATCATTTACTTGCAACTAAAAGCAATCATTAAATAACTCAAGTCATTTGTTCCATTTGGCTACCTGCCCTAAAGGCAGCAACCAAAGAAAAATTCCCAAGGTGCTCTTTATGGGAAATCCAAGCAAAGCCCTGACAGACAGTGAGGCCTCAAAGAAGAAATGAGGTCATTATATCATGAGATTTCTATACTCAAGTAACTCATTTATGGTCTGACCCTTACTTCAGCTGTGTGGGATTAAGCTTTTTATGTGGCTGCCAAACCCCAATACCCTTCCCCATTGCTAGGCCCCTATAGAAGTCTAGTTTTATGGCTAAAACAAAGGACCGGGGGTCCAAAGATCTGGTTTCTACTCCCAACTGTGCCATAAACTTCCTGTGCAATCTTGGGAAAGCACGTTTCCTCAGCTGTAAAATGGAGATGATACTTCCCCATCTTTATATGCAATTGGATGCCACTAGTATTTGAGAGAAGGTGCTTTTCTTTCAGATTACAATAAAAATAAGGGTTTGCATGACTGCAGAGAAAGGGTGGGAAAATGATTTTCCCATTTCAAAACCTCTATCAGCCAAGGAAGGAGGTAGTATCACTGGGCAAACAAACTGAACGAACCCACTAAAAATATTTATATTTGCAGAAAACTCTGAGCACACTTAGGGCCCCATTTATAATGAGATCATGGAGTTACTGCATAATTGTACTCCAGAATCTAAACTGCTGTTATTTTAGGTGAGTTTCTAGCCCTTATGGCTGTAAATAAAGCTTAGTGTCAGCCACAGCAGTGACTCTTGCCCAAGTCTCCAGACAGCCTGAAAGCAATGAGAGAAGCGTGAATTGCCTCATTCATCACACAATCTGCTACCTGACTACGTGAAATTACTTACAACTAATTCTTGATCTCTGAAGGGCTACAGTCCCTCATGACTCCATGCACCATGTAAGAACTCTCACTGATGGAGGTTCAGAGCTGTTGGATCCAGTGGGAAGTTTCTTGTACCACCCCTGCTAAAATAAGTAGGCTCTTTCCTTTACTCCAGTAGTCAAATCCTTTCTGAAAAGGACAAGAAGCATCAATGGTGTGGCTGACTTCAGCACCACAGATACTGCAGCAGGAATCAGCAGATGTTGGCATCAGAAGAGCTTATGTCACTCAGGAACTGACTCTGGAGTAAAGGATGCATGAGAGCCACTTGCAAAAACCAGGGCTTGTATGAATGCAGTCCCTCAGGAGTTGCTTCCCCAATTTTCATCAGACAGGATGCAAGTGTACGATAGAATCAACAGTGTTTGCAAGGAGTAGCATGCTATGTCTTTTTTTGGATCTAACAGGCTTCAAATGGTAAAAGCTATAGAGTTCATATGAGGCCCACAGAGGGCGACAGACCAAAGAAGCAGAATGCACTGCAACAATAATGTGTTGCATAATGACACATTAGCCCTATTTTACAGGTTGAGAAACTGGAGCCTAGAGAGAGTAAATTACTTGGCTGAACTTGTGGGATGTGCTGGACTATATCCGATGAACAATCTCTCTAGCCTAATATAACATCCCAGCCAATGGACAGTGTCAAATGCTTCAGAGGAAGGTATCAGATACCTGTAAGACATGTTTCTTTACTAATGTGCCCAAGTGGGATGTTTCCTTTTTTACCCAGCTAAGTTGGACTATGTCCCAATGCATGATGTTTCATATTCCTTACCTATTTTTAGCTCAACTTAGTATAGCTGCAGGCATTATTCATTAAAATCTCTCACCCCCTCTTGAACCCCAATGAGCTCCACCCCAGAAGATCCCAAGGAACTTGCATTGTGCCATTCCATTCTGTCTCAGACTAGGCTGCAGTGGATTGACGCACCTTCTTCTGAAGCAGCTGGAACTGTCCACTGTTTGAGGTATTATAGTGGGTACCACCTCATCTCCCTCATGCAGGAACTGACAGAGCTTGGCTTGCTCCTCTCTCCAGAAACCTTTCCTCTACACAGAAAGCTGCTCCTCAGCAATCTGCCCTGTGTCACTCTGCTCCACCTCATAGTCTGATTTAAAACAGCTTCTGAGAGGCCCAGGTCCTACCATCAAGGTTTGTATGAGGCTGCCTACCTGGTAGCTGAGTACCTTTCATAGAAATGTCAATAAAATCTTGACTGGTGTTTTGACTGAGGCCATTATCTTTTATATTCTGAAATCAGATTTAAGTCCAGTGAGAAGCAAGTAGACAGCTATGGTGGGGTTAATGCACCACTTCTCCTTCACAATGGATAAAGATCTAGTCTCATTGCTCATATTCCTTGGGCTCTCTGCCTTCAACAGGGTTACTCACAAAATGCTTCTCATGTTTATATAATACGGCTTAAATAAGTTATACAGCATTGCAATAACTCCAAATCGGATCTGGAAAGTTGCACTTGGCGATTGTTCCTCTTCCCCACAACCCTTTGCCTGCAGAATCCCCAGGTCTAATCTTAGTACCCTCTCCAGACTACCTGGATAAAGGCTGGATGCCCTGGGTCCTTGCTACTAACATCTGCAAGTATGCAGGTTGGGTTACAATACAGATATTGCACTGCTTGGGCAAGATCACCACTTTGATGCAGAACTTTCCAAAATGAACCTGGAAAGACTGAAGACATACTCAGGGTAGGAAGAAGGTTAAATTAGGTGGAGGCATAATGGAGGCCTCTGCTGATGAGACACATGATTGATTACTATGCTGCTTCAGTGGCTTGAGCTACTAAATGCATGTTACCCTTACTCTCTGCATCCATTTAATTTCTGATGCTAATGTAAAGACTTAGTTCTAATCTTCAAAGGCATCATTGAATAGCTCAGGGCACAGCTGCACAGGAGAGCACTCCTTTGACCATGCACAAGGCACCAAGACCATTGCATTCCCCTAATCCATCACTAACACAACTGAGGATGAAACTCAGTGAGAAACAGAGACAAACCACTTGCAAATGGAGATAAGGGACTGGTGTTTGCAGAGTAATCAGTTGCCAGTTTGGAAGTTTCCCAATCACAAGAGAAATATGAATGTATAAAACAAGAAAGCAAGAAACAGTATCTTAGGACCTTAGACAACAGGATCAGAACTTTTTAGATCCACTACCGAACACAGTATATAGAATTTAACTGTTCAGCACTTGGATACCATACTGATGGTAGGCAGAGAGGAATCTCAGAATTTGTTATGACAATGAGATCCACAGGTTAATAATGAACTGGGCAAAATAAGTTCATAGTTTTTAGTCTGCTGCCTTTAATGCTCTTGGAAATTTACTTGCTCTGCATAAAACAGGGTGAAAAGAATTCAACCAATAGATTTTCTGCAAACCGTTATAAAAATGATCCTGCCTTGAGCAGGCGGTTGGACTCAGACAACCTCCTGAGGGCCCTTTGGCTACTTTCTAACAGTAAGCAAGCCTGAAGCAAAAACAGATATTCAATCTCTGCAGGTTAGTCCAAGCTGCAGATTGAACCGATAAGCAAGTGAAAAAACATTCACTTCTGATTCCAGAAATGTGGTCACATGTCTGCAGTGGTCCAGGCCAGAAGTCGGTGGGTGCTACAGCATGCCTTCCTGCTTGGCTGAAGCAAACAGCTTAGGCCAAAGCCCATTCTATGAGTGGGGACTTGCAGGGGAGGTGCAAAGCATCCTGAGATGCTAGGGGCCTGTGAATTACTTTGAATCTGGAGGGGATCTGGGACAGAAGTTCAATAAACCAATTTAACTTAAATCAGAACCAGTTTCTGATCACTTATATCAGTTTATGTGCAACTTCTGTCCCTAGCCTTTTAGCCCTATGATTACATCATGTTACAGATGTCTATCATGGTATATTTTCATTTGGACCAGGTACACACATTTACATTTTTACTGATATAAGTAATCAGAAACTGGTCACCATGGCAGAACAGAAGCTTGTCACACAAAACCAGTCTGTACCCATTACAGAAGTCTGGCACAGACTGGTTTTAAAATGGTGGAACCCATTTTAAAACCAGTCTGAGATTTTGGTCTAAGATTTGCCCCCCACCCCCCTTCTCCCCTCAAAGGGCAAATACGTGTTATGTTTGCTACCAATCTGCTTACAGAAAACTGCGTAACTCAGATTGATTATGCCTCAGGTTTCTGAATGTCTGTACCCAGCCTTGCTGTTTCAACTGAACAGCCGTAATCTTTTCCCTCTCCTTTTTAGATTATAAGACTTTCTGTGCCTCTTGTCTTTTTTCATATTATTTCACTGAATCTACTTCAGTTAAATCTTTACATCTTAAGATTTCCAAACATTTTCATAGCACGGTTCCCAATTTGAGCCTGACTGTGCATGGACCATCTTCCTTCCTATTAAGGATCAAATACCATCTCTATAGCCAATGCAGCAATTACTTCCAAGTGAAACTAATGTTACAAAATGGTTCAATGTATTTTATTATTTCTTAAATTGATTTGCTAGCTGGGAACAAGGAGGAAAGTCAACAGCATGAGGCTAGCCAACTGACTCTGGACCCCCAGCAAGTGCTCTGCAGATTGCAGTTTGAAAATAACATCTCTACACAGTAAGTCACTTGCACAGCTGATCTTCTGCCCTGTTTTCTGACTACTAGGTACATATCCTTCCTTTTTAATCAAGGGCATCTGGAACTTGCACATATGGCTGATTCATGGCTCAAGTACTTCATAGTCTCACATGTCTTCTACTTTTCTCATTCTTAATTGATCAAACAATGGAAAAAAAAGAAATCCACTGGATGAATTTATAAAACTTTAAAATTACCAAACTGCTTTTTAAAAAATATCATTTGCTGTTTAAAATCACTAAGCCTTACAATCCATAGATATGCATTGATTTCTAACGGTAGTGTACTTTCAACATAATTTATGAAATCTGACAAAAAACCACCATGTAATCACAAGCACAAATGAAGAGAATTTAAATTTCTGCTTTCCGCATTAATGCAACAAGTTCTGATTTATGAATGCCCTGTTTTTCAATAGGAACATTTGCAAGGAATTTCCTTGGGTGTAGGTGAAACAGGAGGGAATAAATGCTGCTTATGGGGCTCGGATGGTCTGCCCAGTGAAGCAATTTAGCTTGGTAACTCTCAAATATAACCTCTGCAAGCCAGTCAAAATAGAATTTCAACCATCTCCCTCCTCAACTTCTGGACCCCATCTAAAAATCTAAGCAAACTGTGACCAATTCAAGGAATCTCAAACTTTCTGGTATGCTCTAGTTTTAGATTTCATTGGGGAAAAATTGAGCCCAAGATGCAAATGTTAAACACTCAACTTTTAAATGACTTAAGGAACAAGCCCTGAAAAAAAAATGTTTAATGAGGTGTATAAAACAAGTCAACTCTAAAGTTTTTAATGTCAAATGTTATTGAATTGTCTGTATTTTATTAACAGAACATAGAGAAGAAAATCTTTTTTTCATGTATTCTTAACTCAAAAACAGCCCCTCTAATTTTGTCAAATTTTCCAAATTGCCTCTGGACTCCGTGCATGCATGGAACATTTAAGCTCTAAGGGATTAGGTACGAGACTACTATGAGCAATAGTAAAAAAAGGAAGAGGGTGAATAGAAGCTGGAACAACAACCTTAAGTACAACAACAGAAGCTATGCCAGAAGGAGATTTATGACTCAAAATGTATCTTTAGAAGAAAAAAATGTTCATGCTTAAAATAATGATTCCAGAAAAAGTTACACTGTTAATATCTTAAAGATCTTTCCACATTAGTCTTTAACACTAACCTTGGAAGAGAGAGGGCTGGATGCTGCTGACATATTGGAACGCATTCTTAAAGAAGACCAACATTGTTGAATAGACTACTTGATTCTTATACTTAGCATGGGCTTCACTATCAAAGTTACTAATGTATCTGCAAAGGTCTTTCATTCTATGTAAGATATCACCAAAACTTCTGAGGGATAAAAAAAATTACAAGGTATTACAAAGACTTCTAAACCAAAGAAAAGCATACAAAACTACGTATTTCAAATTTGGTAATAGCCACAACATTGGGAAGGGGAAAAAACCCAGATGCTGCCCTAGTAAAAAACACAAAATAATCAGCAAGGAAACTGACGCATCTGGGAGAGCAACTCTGTTCAGTACTGTACTTAAATAGTGTTGAATTAGTGTTTTTAATCTGCACTTGCAACTCAGTGCTCATGCATGAAGCAGATTCCAGAAGAAGTTCAGTAGGAGCCATCCATGTCTTGTTATCAAAGAGGAGCTTTGTAATCGTAAAACAAGCTCCTGAGCCAATATGTTTCTAAGTAGAGTTTAAAGGTCCACAGAGTCTATGCCCCAGCTTTTTATTGGATGCTTCCAAAAAAATACTGAACTGAGATAAAATAAAATGCCTTAAAATTCATCATATTTTATAGTTCATTTTTATTGAAATATTGAAGACAAACTCTTTGAGGGTCAGTAATTTAGACAGCCAACTATAAGAGATCAATTTCTCACCTTCTCCCTTTCTCCATCTGCCATTCACACCTCATTCCCACAATAGATAGTATCTTAAACAGCCTCTCCCACGGGTCTGTAATCTGAGATGATTTCTCAGTCAGACCCTCTATTACATATTTCTGAGAGTTACGCTTGCTTGGAGACATGAGATCAGAGGAATCTTGTGAACCTGTGTGGTCAGAGGAGAGGGGGAAGTACAGTGAAGTCTGGTTAATAAATCAGGGTTGTCAATGTAGGTCTTACCAGTCAGTGCACTCCATAATTACCAACCCTACTGATTTACACAAACCACTCAGGTTAATTTGTTATTTGATAAAGCATAATCGGTCATATTCAACATAAGATAAATGTAGAAGATGCTGTCACAAACTGTGTTTAAGAAAGGGATAAATTCTTCCTCATCCCTCATCTAGGGAGTGTTCTAGAGTGTTGAACTGGCACATATCTGTAAGCAGAAAAAAGCTGGGCAGGTGCTCCCAGAGGCATGAGGAGCCCAGTCCTACAAGAGAATTCCCTGGGTGTGTAGGATCAGGCCCCTCAAGCTCTGGGAGAGCCTGCTCGAGGTAATGGGAAAGTATAAGCAGCTTTTGGCTGTTCATGCCTTAGAGCAAACAAATGTCCACCACTAAATAGTGGCAAAATCTGATCTTCTCACTCTCACTCTGATGAAGCAGTACTACTCTACTACCTACCTACTACCTACTCTGACTCAGTATCTGATGAAGTAGGTTATTGCTACAAACTGGCTCAGTGAGGCACAAGGCAGTGGTTTTCAAACTTTTAAGGCTCCCAGCACCCTTCCATAATGTCTATGAACTGAACGGCACCAACTTTCAATAACAAATGTATTTACTACTTAGCTCCGCACACAGAGGAAGGAAAGAAGGAGCAAGGACTTAGCTCCTCACACAGGCCAGCAGGGACAAGCATTAACTTACCCAAAGCCAAGCCTGAACTTACCTCCTTGCACAGAGATCAGCAGAGAAGTGCAAATGCTTTTCTCCTTGCACTGTATGGCACCATCAAAAGGATCTTGTGGCATTCCAGGGTGCCATGGTATCCCCCAATGAATACTACTGCTCTAAGGTGCTACCCTGTTCTACCTTCTGTCTGCTTTCAGACTAATATAGCTAACCACATCTCTACTGCTGAACTCTGTGGGTATACATGATATGAAACGTCATAAAATGTCATCTATTCACTTACACTGGTCTCTTTACTGTTCATCTTCTCCACAACAGATTTCAATGATATCTGACAAAAAAAAAAAAATGTTCTTACCTTGGTACTGATTTTCAGTTTGTGTAGATCTAGTCACATAATTAATGTAAAATTCTGCTGCTTTGTTCAGGTATTTGTACAACAAACTGGCAGGAAGCCGAACATCAGGGTTGTTAATTATTAGAGGAAGAACATCACAAACTAAAAGGTGAAAAAACATCCATGTTAAGTTTGGACCTTATTTAGCCTCCGTAAGTAACAGTAAAACCAAACCTAACCACAGAAATTTCCAGAACCTTTTGTCTAGGCAAGTAGCACAACAGTTAGCCATAAACTGTTGCATGGAACCTGTATATGCCACATTTTTTTACCAGTTTGACAATCAGTTCAATCTGTTCTGATTTTAAGACCTGCTCAAGCCAAGTTGACCTGGTTTAAGGTGGACTAACATGTTTTCAAATGAAGCAGCTCTCTGACCTGAGCGTATTGAAACAAGTTCCCTAAACATTGGTCAAGCCAACTTAAATTGGTTTCATATCATTTCAGAACTGGTCAGTAAATTTCCCCTGTCTAGGCAGGTCTTCAGTGTTTCCATCTGTTAACAGTTTAGAGTACAGAAGAATTGAAGGAATTACCATTTTTACAAACAGAAGTTATATAAACACCATCTAAATCTCTTTTGGCATAAAGGTAATAGATCAAATGAAAGACCTTCACTGCATGTCTACTGATAGGATTGCCAACTCCTTCAACACACATCACTTAATTAATACCAACTTGGGCTGAATAGTTCTTAGCAGATGGTACTAAGTTTTGCTTAGCAGATGGTACTAAGCTTTACTATACAGCCCTATAATAAAAAGAGGATTTACTTACCAAATAATTTCCTAAAGCAATTAACTGGGGATTCTTGGTCTTCAATACTTTCAGCCTCTAATAATGTTTCTCCAAGGCCCACCTGTGCAGAAAGTAGTGCAAATGAAACTAACTAGTTACCACATTCAGAAGAATATCTGTAGCATTTCCTCACTTCTTGAGGCTGCCACCCCAAGCAACTTTGCAACCTTCAATTATAATTGAAAGTTAAACCATCACCTTTTAGTTTTTATGAAGGAAGTGTCAGGGACAAACAGTCCAAGATCAAGTTGTGTGTATGTAATAATTATGTTGCAAAAATATTGCAGTACATATAGACATCAACTTACTTACACAACTGTCAACACAGTGTAACAATCTGCCAAAGGAAGTTGTAGAATCTACTTCATTGGATCCTTTCAAGTAAGGAATGCATAGGTATCTGACATGGTTTAGGAGTAGCACATTTGCAGCTGTACAGTGGGTTGGACTAGATCAATGTTTCTCAACCCACGGGTCGCAGCCCAAAAGTGAGTCCCAGAAGTATATGAAACTGTTGTGAACAAATTTAAAAAATGGATCAACAAACTTTAAAAATGGATTCTCTTTTAAAGGAGAAAAACCATGGCTTTTCCTTTGGAAGCTGGCAAAGCTCCAGCCTGCAAGGAGCTGTTTGGGGTCCCCCTGCCCCACACATTGGGGTGCTGGGGTCTGGGGGCAGTTGGTTGGGAGTGAGGAGCACTGGGTCAGGACTGGCCATCCATGTTTACAAATGGGTCCTGGTACAAAAAACGTTGAGAAGCACTGGACTATTTGATCTCTGAGGCCCCTTCCAACCCTACCAATCTACAATTCCACTTTCTCCCATTCTTCTCTAGATTAGAGTTAACTGTGAAGTACTGAAACAGCGTCCCTCCCTTGGACACTAAATTTCATTTTAACATGAGATTACAATGATTTTCCATAGTCCTCTTTTGTGGTCCAAGCTTACATTAAATACAGACTCTTCTGTGGATTTTACAATGCAAAATATTATTTTTGTTTGCCTCTGTTTATTTCAAGCTCATCTCTTTTACTGGATGTTCAGAAGGTATAGTAATGACAGCATCTGACAGCTGTCTGCATTGATAGCTACAAGGTCAGAATTAAAAATATCGAATCAATTCCACAAACCAATGACTTGCAGACAACACCTGAAAACTCAGACTGACAAGTGAACAGTGACAAGGGGCTAGTTTTTTCTTACCCCGTGCTGTACCACAGTTTCTGGGAATCGCCGTAGCAACAGCAATAGCATTTCTGCCCGTTCCAGAGTATTAAAACACTGCTCTGTGGCTTTCAGTAACATTTCACACTGGACACGACCAGGAAGAGTCTCAAATAAACCTAGAAAAGGAAAACAGATATTGAAATTAGAAAAAAACCTTCAATGGCCATGTCCAGACAAGTGCAGCCGTGTGGTATGTGTCTGCAGCACCACATACTGCACGTTCAGTTGTTCTTTGCACTGCAAGGGAGCAGCTCGTGGTTGTTTTTTCTGACCCCTAGATATCCAGCGGTCAAAAAAACCCACAGAAAAAAAAAGCAGAGTGGCACTTGTGGGGGCAGCATGTACCACTCAAAACCGGAGCCTAGCTGTCCAGAGCCACAATCTGCCAGCTGGCTAGACTTCCGCACAGCAGGATTGCCACTTCTACAGTTCCAGGAGGCCCCCAAAACCCCAGGTAAGACAGCCCAGGTATCCTCCCCCTGTTCCACCTGATGCAACCTGCTATGTGCCAGAAGATGCATGGCACAGGTGTTCCCCAGGGACAACTAACAGCAGCACAAGGTGCGCCTCTACTAGTTGTCCCCAGGGAACCAAATGTCCATGCAAGTGTGGACGCACCCAGTGTGTCTTAAAACAGGATAAGAAAAGAACAGGTAACAGCTGATCCTTAGTTTTATCAAGACATCACACAGCAGATGCGTGTACCTGATGCATAAGCGGCAATTTAAAGAAATTCCATTATGTGAAAGTGGCAAGCTTCAACGAAGTGAGCATATAATAAATGACCACTCAATAGATTCTTTTTCTGAAGGAATAACAGAACTTCCTAAGTTATTTCCTGCAGCCCTTGACTGGTTAACTCAGCCTTAGACTACAGTTATTGCTATTCTCCTAAATAGATGCGGGGGGAGGTCATCTTATTGTTTAGAGCTACAAATGTCATATTACGCTGTTCTTGCCACAAGTATCAGGTACTGAAAAAAGAACCTATTTTGACATTTGGGAGAACAAGCATACAGCAGTTAACTTGATTATTCTGATTACAAGCCTACATTCTCCTTCTACAAAGAAAGCCATAAAAACATCACATCTGACTTATAGGCAGGGTTGACCTATAATTGCTCCTTTGGGCTAGGGACAAAAGTTACACATAAGCTGATATAAGTGATCAGAAACTGGTTTAAATCCATAACAAAACAGAAGCTCAGTGCACATAAACCAGTTTCAAAACGGCCAAAACTGGTTTACAATACACTTGGTGGAATGTAGTATCAGCCCTAATTGATTTGGGTCAAATTTTTTGTCCCAGACCCCTTCCAGGTTTTAAGTTAAATCAGAGTTCCCCAGCTTCCCAGGAGGGCTGTGTTCTCTTCTCCAGAAGGCAGGACTGGCCCCGCCCCTCCACTCTCTAGCCCGAGCAGGGATGGGAGCATGGTCCCGTTAAGGAAATGGGCAGGGAGGGGGTTAATTCTTCCTTCCATCCCTTTTCCCACAACCTGCTGCAGCCAGGGTCTGCCCATCTGTGGGCGAGCAGGCAGCCAGGGCTGCCAGACCCCAGATGTGGTTCCTGGGGCCAGAACGACCAGAGGAAGAAATTAAACCCCTCTCTACCCCCTTAGCCTTAATGAGGCCATGGCGGGACAGTGTCTAGTCATGCCCCCCTCCTCTGCCACTGGAGCAGCAAGGGGAAGAGGTGGGGCAGCAGCCTCTGTCAGGGTGTCCCAGGGAACGCAACCATGGAGGACGTTTATTCCCCCTTCCCTTTCCTGTCCCACTGGCAGACACTGCAGCTGTCCCAGCATGACCCCATTAAGGCTAAGGGGCAGGGAGGGAGTTAATTCTGCCCCTCCCTCCACTCCCACTTCTGGTCTGAGCCATTGTAGGCATGTGCCTGCATTTCCAGAATGAAAAGTGAATGTCTATCCACTTGCAAATCGGTTCAATCTCTACAGGTTAGACTAACCTGCAGAGACTGAATCAATTCAGGCTTAGGCTTTTTGGATATCTGTCCCTAGTCTTACAGGCTTGGCTTTTGTCCTTGCAGTATCTCTGTTCATGCAGTAAAAATACAGAGCTAGAATTTTTTCACTTCAGCTTTTATTTGATTATTTTCAGTGAATTTAACCCTTTCAGTCCTTTCCCTTTTTTTGTGATTATTCTGTGGAATTTATAAGAACAGCAGCAGTGCAGGGGCTTTATCTGTATTAAACACACAAACTCATGTTCAGGGAAAAAGCTGTTTTTCCAAAAACTGAACCTGGAATACAGGGTTGCCTTGTATCTAGAACAATACAGTGGTCAGGCAATTAAATAAAGCCAATTTAAAATTTAAAATTATGTTATGATGGTGCGCAAGAATATTGAGGTTATAATCATTTAATATTTGTTACTTTAAGATATGTGATTGCATTTTCAGGAATCTCCATTTGGATTTGTAATCATTAACTATGCATTTTGATAAAAAATGCGTTTATCAGGCCACCTATCTCCTATATCATCCTTGATAAAATCCTGATAGAATCTATCTCAAGTGAAGTCCCAGGTCAGTGTCAACATACTGCAGCCATTCTATTTATTTATTGGAGTCTGGCTCAATAGTAGAATTCTACATACTCCTGATACATGTTTTGGGAGATATTTATGAATGTTTGGAACTACACTATGTTCACAGACTTTATACAAACTCTTCTTCTCTACCTACACCACAGACTACACTAACTAATAACATGCATTGTCCTCAGCCAGTTTGCCAGACTCAAGCGCAAATTACTACCTGTGGTTTGTCAAATGCTCTGCTAGCCAACATTAATTCATTAGCAAGGGCTGGCTGCTAACAGAGAAGCAGAGCAAGTAGCTTGCTCCTTACTGAATGTCAGCTTTCAGCTTTTGAAGCTGAACTGGCTATGAGTCCCAATAAACACAGGGAGCTCACCACACTGGAACTTGTAGTTGCTGAACTGAATTGATAACCTGGGGTTTGGTTCCAGATTCCTACTACAGTCCCTCCAGTCAATTAGTGGCCCTTACCTCTTAAAAACTGGGTTTGCTTATCCTGCGAGTCATTCCGTAACGCCGATGTAATAACGCTAATCTCCCTCCACACCACTGGTTGGTCTGGGAAATTCACAAACCTGGGATAAAGTGTCAGACAAAAAAGTTAGAACTATTCCCAATCTATTTTAAAACAGAAGCATAGTTATGAAAGCATCAGTGTGGAGAAATGCAAAAAAGTATTTCACTTTTCAGGATAGCTTTTGTTTTTTTAAAAGACAGTAAGGTCC
This sequence comes from Crocodylus porosus, assembly GCF_001723895.1. NCBI lineage: Eukaryota > Metazoa > Chordata > Crocodylia > Crocodylidae > Crocodylus > Crocodylus porosus. Next base: position 23,625,994 of record NW_017728912.1, on the reverse strand, counting down.
AATTTGTATCCAAACAAATGACTGTTTGGGTCATAACAGCACTGAATCTTTGGAAATTCTTATAAGAATGGTTTACAATAAAAGTATGATGCTGTGTTTCTAGAGCTTTCTGACCAGCTACATTTCAAATAAGCTTTCAGAAGAGAATTAAATAAAAAAAAAAAACCTCACTGTTACTTACATGTCATACAACAGTCTGCCTGCTGATGCTGTCCGTTCAGCATTCCTTTCAATAGTGTACATCTCATACTGCAATACACAAAAAGGGGAATTAGCTGAACTACATATTCTCATGTCCTTGCTTGGTTCTTCCAAACTGAATACTACTACTAACTTGTTATACTATACCCATAGTAAAAAAGTAAAAGCAGCTCAATGGAAAAACTAGCAAATGATTGCAAAATGTCTACAACTACATAAAACTATTAATTTACCACCAACAGTTTAAGTATTACTACCAGGGCTATAACTTTTTTTTTTAGATTAAGCAAAGTAACACACTAAATTCCATCAATTACCCAAGCAGAGCTTACTCAGGGAGTTGCCTAGCCAAACACGGTTCAAAACTATTTTTTGTGACAAACAGGCTTTTACCAAGCCCAGACCAACGGAAAGAACTATGAAACTAATAATGCTAATGAAAGAAGTGTTATTTTCAAAACAGATAATCATTTCCAGCGCTGGAAACCCACATGCAGCAGGACTGTGCTAGTCTAGGAGAAGAAAAGAATAAAAGCGACTAAGCCAGTAATATAGTAGAGGAATTAAATAGTATAGTCTCATCGTCTTTGCTTTGCGATATGCCAACAATAAATACGTTCTTAAAAATTTCTTGTTTTTTATTGTTAGAAAGTTTAGAAAAGGATGACATTTTCCCAAAGAAGGTGCCTTTTATTTTCAGTATAGTTCCTGTTGACAACCTGGGGATTATGACCAGAGATCCAGGTTTCCTTTTTCCCACAAAAAAATAGGGAAAAGCTGCAGATTCTCCCTTTTACCTAAGAAAAACATGGGCTTTTCATTTTAAAAGAGAAACATGCAGATTTTGCTCTTTTTCAGAGAGCTCTCTGCAGGCTGGCAGAGTTGCAGCCTGCAAGGGACTAGGGGGAGTGGGAGGAGGGTGGTCAGGCAGGGGGCACCATGTGCACATACGGGCACATGGCTGCCAGGCAGCCTGGAGAGCAGCTCCCACAGGTAAGTCTGGTGGGGGTAGGGATTGAGGCCCCCATAGGGAGGGCAGAAGGGATTTGGGCAGGGCTGGGGCCAGGGCTGCTGGCCAGCTGGGTGGTGCGTAGGGCTTGGGGCCCAGGGTTGCAATGTGCGGCTGCAGGGCCCCAGTAGAAAGCAGGAAAGGGCCCATGGGTGATTGGTGCCTCCTGAGATGGACGGGTGGGGGGGAGACTTGCCCCCCCAGTGGCCAGTCAGCAACCAGGGGGTGCCCCCCCCAGCTGATCCTGCAATCTGCAAGTGGCAGTGGTGCATCGCTGGCACTTCTGAGCACACTGCTGACACTTCTGGGTAAGCGCAATTGGCCACAGGGGGACCACTTCTCTTGGCACCCCCACTCCCTGGCCGGCACTTTTTGGGGGGGCATCAGCATTTTCACTTGCCCCTCCTGCCCAGGAATGCTGGCTGTCAGGGGTGCACCAGCACACTTGGGATGCACGTACACCCTCATGCACCCCCTATGTCTTGCCACTGACTGGGCCACAAGTGGTTTGTGGGGGGAACAGTTTCCCTCCACTGTGCACAGTCCCAGGGGAGCAGGAGGGACTCATGCCTCCCAAATCTGTGCACAGAGCAGGGGCAGGTTGCCTGCTGTAGTCTTGGGCTCCCCGCCCACCCTGCTGCCCCCTACCTCTGACTCTGCAGCCCAGCAGGCGGGACCTGGAGTGGTAGGACAGAGCAGGGCCAGGAGGGGAAGCTTCTTGCTGCCACTGCAAGCCCTGCACTGTTCTGGCAACTTGCCCCCTGCTTGTCCCAGAGCAAAGGGAACAACTTCATGCTGCTGCCCACACTGTAGACCTGGGTCACTTGTCTTACAGCTGTGGCAGCTGAGGGCCCACTCCAGCTGGGCAGAGGGCTGTGGGTGGGGGGCAAGGGGCACCAGCAGGTCTGGGGAGGCTGTTGCTTGAGAGCAAGGGGCCTGGACCTGCATTCCAGTGAGCTAAGACAGCAGGGGGAGTTCCGATTTTCCATGACAAAAACCCCCAAAATCAAATGCCATAATTTATAGGTACTTAGAATTTATTTTATCATAGCAATTGAATAGTGATTATAGCTGAATAAATATTTACACTCTTTGTTAAAGGAGTTCACGCTGACCCAGACTCCACAACCCTCTTCAGGTGCGCAGTGAACTACATGTTTCCAGAAACTAGAGGACGATTTTGTTCTCATATCTTAGTATATTTAGTGTAAGTTCACAGTTCTCACCAAGGAATTCGCTTCAAATTTACCCTTTTGCACCTGAAAAAAAGAATCTAGACTATAAAATACAAGCAGGGATGGTACTTCCACTGCCTTGTTCAGTGGCCTCCTCCAACCCATTCATGGTATTTTTTCAGCTTCAGCATTAATAAAATCCATTTGAAAGTTAGGATGCAATCATGCAGACTGCAGCCACTCCCACAATGAGGCCTATGGAGCACTTCCTAGGGAACTGCAGAGTATAGCTGCCAGTTGCCAGACAGCACTGTATGTAGTAATTACTTTTCCAATATTATGTTTCCATGGAAACAACAGCTATAATTCTTATGGGAACATTAGTTGTTGATGAATGAGAAAGATGGTTGGTCTGCACACTTGTGAACAGGAGTAGAGGTAGTCTCTGACAAATTCCTGATTCATGTGTGACTCATGCTATGGAAAAGTTTGAGAACCCTTATTATAATATGTGCCCTCAAGAGAGTGGAGGCTCCCCTGGACATTAACTTTGCCATTTCCTGACTTCGCCATTCTTCTTTCTGCAACGTTAATCCCAAGTCCTGCAAACACATGTGATCAAGCTTTGTTTTCAGCATGACTAGGTCTACTGATGTTGCACACATGCTTAGGTATTTGCAGGATCATGGCCTGTTCTCAATGTACGTTTTGATGGAGTTCTCAAAAAAATCTGGGGAAATTGACCCATGCTGAGTTCTGTGCTGCTGCATCTCAGCTGCTGCCAGTACTCAGGCTAACTTGGATACATCTATGCTACAAGCAGTCACTTTTGTAAGAGGATCCTAGTCCGCTTGTCATTACCCCCTTCTCCAGAACCCTGCTGATACCAGATCCTGGTGCTTCCCCATTGCTTCCACCCCAATCCACTTGTCAATGTGCAGAATGAACTGGGATAATAGCAGAGTTAAGACTCAGGAAGTGTTTTGCTGGGAGAAAGGTAAAGTTAACCAGATTTAAGCAAATTCGAAATTCCATTGGGCAAGCAGCTTTTGGTGCAAGCTCCCCCACCTACACTCTGGCATGGTCCCAGTGAACCTTTACAAATAACAACACTGACAAATGCTCACTGACAATTGCACACAATTGCTTGGGGAATACAGACATCTTGCCTCTACTGTTAGCTGATTTCTGGGGCAAACCTTTATCACTTCAACAAATCAAAGAAGGATTTTCATAATTCTGCACCTCAAAACACCAAGTCACCATAGCTGCACCAGAATATTAGCAAGGCTTATTGAACTGACAAAACTTTCCTTCTTATTTCAAGAATGGGCGAACTATCTGTAATGAGGCCCGTACCCCATCACTGAAGGAGAGGGGAGATAGGAATCAGCTGGCTGGCTCCAGCCTCCAGGAAAACTGATGGCAGAGGGCCCTTTAATAAAATGGCTGCTCCCTGCAGGTGTTGCCAGTGATTGACAGGCCTGGGGCAGAAGTAGTGGGTTAAGTGACCCAGAGAAAGGCATGTAAGCCCAGGGCCTGACACAAGGTGGGCAGTCTGACCCTACAGGCTGCAAAAAACAGGGCTCTAGGGAGGAAAGGGGCCTGAGTGGCCAAGGACAAAGGACTCCAAGTTGCAGGGAAGCTGCAAGGAAGCCCCTGCACCACCAAGGAGCAGAAAGGTATTTGGAGACATTGCACAATGTGGTGTTAACCCAGAGCTGGGGAACTTTTTGTTTGAGAGCAGATCCTTGTATTTTGTCATTTGTGTTGAAATACTGTTAGAAATGGAATATTGTTAGAAATGGAGTATTGTTAGAAATGCACAGCTTGCATCTTGCACCCGATAAGAAAGAAACACTGCCAAGGACTTTTTTCCTTGCCCAGCCTTGCCACAGCTTTTCTTATACTAAATC
>NW_017728912.1:23416792-23621578 GCF_001723895.1 Crocodylus porosus | reverse complement strand
GAAGTGAGCTGTAAGAGTTCCTGTTTCTGCACACGTGCCCAGGAGGAAAAAGATAAATACAGCCTGCAAAACTCCTTGGGGGGTTCAAAGTAATCTGAGTTTTTGACTCTGCTCTGACCCTATTTGCAAATACACCTTTTGTGCCATCTAATGAGTGTGTGTCTGTGATTTTGGTGGCCTCCAGAGAAACAAACCGCTTTAAGCATCAATACTACTGGACCAGATTGTGGGTGTAGGAGAAGCAGCCATCAAGAAGGATGTCAAGGGCACCCCAGGTCCTAGACTGGGGTAGGCAGTTTCAGCTGGAAGGCTGCTTAACCAGTTTTGATGAGCTGTGAAGGGCCACAAGGATAGCTCCGCTCCCTTGGTCATCATTTTAGGACCAGAAGTCCTGCCCCAAGACCTGACCTTTGCCATTGGAAGTCCCTCTCCTTGCCCCCTTGTGGCCACCCCCTCCCCCAAAGTACTCCTTTTGGCAAGAGAGGATTGCTATCTTGGAACCAGAAAAAAAAAAAAATCATATTCTAAATGTCAAACACCTACTATAACATATTCTATCACAAAAAATATTTTTATCATGATTTGTGTTTGCGTATTGTAGATAGAGGTGATAGCATAATAGTTTAAAAATCAAGTCTTACTCTTATATGTTGTGTGTAGGAGATGTGGGGGGTGTATATGTGAGGGGGCTGTAAGCACAGGGTGTGGGTGTGTGGTGTTTGTAGGGGGTGGGGAGGAGTGTGGGGACCTCCCATGGTGTACACACCCTGCCAGCAGTAGCAGCAGCAGGAGGCAGTGCGTGCTTGGGGCCCGTGCAGATGCTGCTGCCCGACAGCACACAGCTCTGGCCAGTGCTGCATGTACTGGCAAGGAGTACAGCCAGGCCAGCCTGCCTCTATCGCATGGGACTCCCCACAGCACATGTGGAGCTCCCAGCACTCGCATGCCACCAGGGAAGCCCCATGTGATGGAGCCAGATGCCTTTCCCACCCCCTACTGTGCAGGTCCTGGGGCTCCGACAGGAAGCAGGTGGCTGGGTTCCCCTCTACTTTCGGCGGAGTCCTAGGATCTGCACAGCAGGAAGCGGGAATGGCAGCTGGCTCCATTGCATGAGGTTCCTCTGGCAGTGCACAAATGCCAGGAGAAGGAGATGCAGGTGCTTGTGCGGAGCTCCATGCAAGACATAGGCCAACCTGGCTGTGCTCCCTGCCACCATGTGCAGTGCTGGCTACAGCCATGTGGCAGCATCTGCATAGGCCCCAAGCACATGCCAACTCCTGCTGCTGGCAGGGGCTGTGCACCATGGGGTATGTGTGTGGAGGATCCTCCCCTATGTCTACAGCCTGCCCTGCTGAGCTCTGTGCTCCCACCACCTCCCAGGCATGGGGTCCATGCTGCCGCCAGCTCCAGCCCCACACTCCCTTTCCCCCTCAACCTCCACTGCTTCCCTACCTGCTTCCCAGAGTAAGCCGGACACTGGGGAAGCCAAGCAGCTCCCCCAGGAGCTGCAGCAGTGGGGAAGCCAAGCAGCCCTGCTCAGAAGCTGCTGCTGGCCTGGCCAGGCCAGATCCTTCTGCCCACGATGGTGAGAGTGAGGCGCACAGGCTGCGTGGGTTACAATTATTTGATGGGCACCTGCGGCCTGGATAAGACTGCCTGGCAGGCCAGATCCACCCCTACCCTACTCTTTGAAAGGGGGGAGCGCTGCTGTAGGCAAAAAGACTGTGGTGTCAGATAGAAAGACTACAGCCAAGGAGCCCAGTGCCTGTGAGAGGCAAGACGAGGACCAAAAGGAGCCCAGGATCCTGAACCTTGGGCAGAAACACCCAGCTAGAGTAAAGTGGGCCAAGGCCCCCCCACCAGGAATAGCCCAGCATATCCCTGGTTCCAGCCTGCAGCAGCAGCCTGCCCTTACCCCACACAGATCCAAAGGCACACACCTCCCATTCCCTCCCAGGGTGCACACAGTGGTTGAAGCTGCTGCCCCCTCCCGCATGAGCCCCAACTAGCCAGCACCTGACCCTGACCCAGGCCCAACCCCTCCCTCACCACAGGCACCTCAATGTGTATACCCTCCTGATGCCCCTTCCCCCACAAGAGACTTACCAGACAGACATTGCTCTTCAAACTCCTGGGCTGTGTATCAAAAAATTGGATCGGTATCAACCAATATGCCTCCTTAAAAATTGGCTGTTGGTATGGGCCCAAAAAATCTCTATCACTGCACCCCTATTGAGAAGCCAGAGGGGGCAAGCAACATGGAGTCCAAGTGGCCACCAGGGATTGATTTTGCCATCTTAGCACTGGGCACACTACACTGATGCATTGACTGGGCAGCACTGTTGGCGAGTTGCCCACCTTGCCAATTATGAAGGACCTTTGGGCCAAGTGTGAGTTGCCAGGCTCATTAGGATAGAGAATGGAGATAGAGCAGCTGATACGGCTGTTGGCTCAGCAGCAAACTATGGCTAATGAGAGGCTCAGAAGTGGAGAACAAAGACAGAAGGCCTGATGCACTTGCAGTTTCAACAGGCCAAAACCCTGCAAATGATGGTCATAGAAAACCAGAAAGCAATAGCAAAAATGCTCACCTACAATACAGGAAGTCTCAGAGGCAGGGCCACAGCATGGTCTTGCAGCAACAGACCAAGGAAGATGACCCTGAAGCATTCACAGACGAACTGGAGAGGACTGTCACAGCCGCCCACTGTGAGAAACAAGCATGGGTCCCACAATTGGGTATACTGCTAGTAGAGGAAGTCCATGTTATATATCGAGTTTTACCTAGGTCAGATGCCGCAGACTATGACAAGGTAAAGGAGGCCATGCTAAAAAGCATAGAGGTTTCTGAGAAGATGCAATTAGGAAGTGGCAAGACATGAGACTGCCTTCTCCTCCAGTTTTTCTGGCCTGGGATTCACCAGGAGGTGCTAGATTTTTTACAGGCCTTGGCCAGAATGCCAGTGGACAGACCTAGAGGGATCTCAGAAAGCCCCACTGTTGCCAATGCCACTAATGGAGGAACCATTTGAAAGGGTGGCTATATACACTGTAGGACTGTTTACAAAGAGCACAGCCAGATAGTAATACACCTACACCAAGATACACTATGCCATAAGGCATTCAGAGATAGTCCCCCTTAGGGTAGGGATGGACAATTATTTTAAGCTGAGGGCCACTTACTGAGTTCTGGCAAGCCATCGAGGGCCCCATGACAGGCAGCCAGGGGCAGATGAATATTAATTTTCTACATTTTTTAGGGTCCCAAGGGCTGAATAGAATGGCCTGGCAGGCTCCATCTGGCCCATGGGCCACATTTGCCCACCCCTGCCTTAGGGCGATTAGCACACCAATGATTGCAGCTGAGTTACTGAAAAATATGTGCCAAAGGAGATACTGACTGATCAAGGCAGCAAATTGATCAAGTTTACATCTCAAGTGTCTGAAAGAGCATGTGAGAACTAAGTATTGAAAGACTGCAGACATCAGTATAATCACCCACAAACTGACAGACTAGTTGAAAGAGTCAAATTGGACGCTGAAAGGAATACTTAGAAAGATCATAGGTAAGGATCCCAGATATTAGGATACACTGCTGGTGTCATTGATGTTTGTCTTTTGGAAGGTGTCTCAAGAGTCAACTGGATTTTTCCCCTTTGAACTACTACATGGGCACCAGCCATGGGAGGTTTTAGACCTGATTAAGGAGGGCTTGGGGGGTACAGGAAGAGTCAGCAAAGAACCTGGTCAAGCATGTGCTGCAGCTTAAGGAATGGTTCAAATTGGCCAGGGCAGCCACAAGAAAGAATCTGCCAGCCACATCATACAACCTCCAGGAATGGGAAAGGCAGTTCTTGGAAGACTACGTGCTAGTCCTTCTTCCAGATGAGACATCTAAACCAATGGCCCTGTGCCCAATGGCAAGAACCACCAGAGGTCACTAGGAGAACAGGACCCACAGACTATGAAGTGTGGTAGCCAGGCAGAAGAAAAACCCACCAAATGTACCATATCAACGTGCTGAAGACATGGAGGGAGAGGGAAGTTATGTTTGTAGCACCCTACCCAGACTAGCCAGAGTTGGGACCCCAGGAAGGAGAACAAAGGAGTGGAGACCTGGTAGCCTTGGGAGGTCAACTGTCAGATGCTTAAATGAACTCAGATGGAATTGATAGTGTAAGAATTCCTTGAGATCTTTACCAAACAACCAGAATTAATCAGGCTAGTCAAGCACCAAACAGCAATCCTTAAAAGAATCACGAGAGAGGGCTGGATGTGTGCTCCTCAGCATCTGTAGGAACAGGTAAAAGAGGAGGTATGTCAGATGTCAGCCAGGGGTACCATTCAGGATGCACAGTAAGTGGTGAAGCCACATTACAATGGTTCCAAAAAAGGATGGCATGAGATGCCCGTGTGTGGATTTTTGGAAAGTAAATGAAATAGCAAATGTGACGTTTATTCCATGCCACGAATTAAAGGACCCGATTGAAAGGATTGGAAGAGCTCAGTTCATCTCTACTTTAGACCTCACAGAATGCTAGTCCCAAGAGAAAATGGCATTCACCACTTCATGGGGCTTATATGAATTCACCCAAATACCTTTTGGGTTGCAGAGAGCTGTGGCTATCTCTCAGAAGCTTATGGATCACATGTTAGCACCCTACTAAGATTATATGGTTGTTCACATTGATGGTGTAATACTTTTCTTATGGAGGTGGGACAAACACCTGAAAGCTCTCAGGGCAATGTTAGAAGAATGGATGCTTCATTAAGTCCATTTTCATAAAAAAAAAAAGTGCGCCCTATGCAAGGAGGAAACATAATACCTTGAATTCCTGGTGGAAAGCGGGGAAATGAAGCCCTTGGCTGACAGAAAGCAAGCACTGGAGGAGGACTACCCTATGCCATGTATGAAAAGGTAGGTGCACGCCTTCCCATGCCTAGCTAACTATTATTGTTGGACAGGGCCTATGTTTTCTGATCTCACAACACCCCTACCTGAGGTAAGGCAGCAGCCCCAAACAAAGTCTAACGGACTCCTGAAGCTACCAAAGAGTTGCCAGGAGGTAAATGATGTCCTATGCTTACAAGCAGAGGTACATGCACCAGACTTCAAAAGACTATTTCTGGTGCAAGCTGACACATTCAACATGGCTGCAGGGGAAGTACTAGCAAAAAAGAAAATAGGGAAGAATATCCAGAAAGTAGCTTATATCAGCCACAAATTGCACCCCACTCCCCCCACCCCAAATGATCATATGTCATCACTGAAAAAGAATGCTTAGCCAGAAAGTAGGCGGTGAGGAGTTTCTGTTATTACCTTTTGGAGAAGAAAGTCACAGTAGCAATGGACCACATACCTTTAAAGTGGCTCCACCGGATGAAGGGGAACAACTCCCAGTCAACCTACTGGTGCTTAAGCCTGCAACTCTTAAACTTTTGCATAGAGCACTGGCAAGGAAAACAGCACAGCAATGCAGACTTCTTTTCCTGGAAGACCAAGGAAGTGAGCCAGCAGGAACAGCTGGACTATAAGCCTGGGAAAAGAATGGGGGAGGGAAGGGTTTTAATGGGGTCCCTTCCCAATCACTGAAGGACAGAGGGAGCCACAGTTCAGTTGGTCAGCTCCAGCCTCCAGACAAACTGACTGATGGTGGCAGTCATAAATAAATAAAATGGCCATTTGCCTCAGATGCAGCCAGCACCAGTCAGTGACTGACAGGCCCTGAGCAGAAGTATTAGGTCAGGTGATCCAGAGAGACATATAAGCCTAAGGCCTGACAAAATGGGCAGTCTGGCCCTGCAAGCTGCAAGATGCCAGGGAAGAAAGGAGCCCAAGTGGCCAAGGACAAAGGACTCCAGGTTGCAGGGAAGCTGCAAGGAAGCTTCTGCACCACCAGACAACAAAAGATAAGTATTTGGGGGCCTTCTGTTGTGGCTTGTTGCATGGTGTAGTGTTGACCCAGGGTAGGAAACCTTTTGTTTGACAGCAGATGCCCAGATTTTGTCACTTTTATTTAAATACTGCAGGACTGGGCTGTGCCTGTAAAGGTGGAGGCAGCCACTGAAAAAGGTGCCAAGGGCACCCCAGATTTCAGCCCCTTTGAAGGAGGGGAGCACTACTGTTGGCAGAAGGACTGTGATGTCAGACAGAAAAGACCAGGGCCATGGGGCCCAGGAGCCAAAAGGTCCTGGGACAGTGGAGCTCAGGCAGAGGGTCCCAGCTAGATTACAGTAAAGTGGGCCAAGGCCAGGAGGGCCTCAGCCCAGAGAAGGACCTAAGACAACAGGGTGGGACCCTGAGAGGCCAGAAGGAGCAAGCAAGGAGGGGGCCAGGGAGCCACTAGGGGATGACTTGCTTCCCCAGGCCCAGGTTGACTTTTATTAGTACACATTTAGGATTGTGAATCCAAAAAAGATGACAAAGCCGGTAGGGAAATTCAGATCTCCTGAGCAAAGGACTAACATTAGAGGGATGAGGGGTACATTAGATGCTTGCTCAATCTTGAGGTGGGGGGGTGGAAAAAGACTGCCTCGAGAGAGAAACAAAATTTGGAAAACCTCAGCCTCAAGGAGTGAAAGCTCAGCTACACAGTAAACAATTTAAACAAGCAGTTGTGTCATGGAAATTCTTAAACCACCTCATTTATAGATCCTCTTACATCCTCTGTAGAAGAAAACCATGTCACAGTGCCTATAAAGGGGATAACAACCTTTGTCTTTTGCTTGAAAAGATTATACAGGTGGGACTCAGGATTCTGTGCCAATGGACTGGTTCTGCATGGTTTACTTTTCAGTAAACTCAAAATAGACAAATGTTGCTCTGAAGCCCTGAGCATCCCCAGTGAAGTGCAAAGGGATGCACAAAGCATGAGACAAAACCTAGCTTTTCTGGAAAGCAGTGAGTGCTAAATGAATCAAATTTTTACTTATGCAGAAGGCTCAGTGAAGTAAGCTTCTTGCTTAAAGAAGTGTGGTTTTAGAGTTTTTGCCTAGTGCAAGAAAAAACAAAAAAACCTCCTGCTGATTATGAGTTGTCCAATGTTTAAATTACTGTGGCTGTGCCTTCCATGAAGCTATGAAAATAAAAAGGATACTGGCCATCCCAAAGGCAGGGTATAAGGGGCACTTGCTCATCAGGGCTTCTTAGAGGACAAGACTCTCACATCATGAACTAAGGCATAGGCAGGGTAAAGGTGCACCTTATAGACTAACTCAGAGCATTAGTCTGAACTAACTTCCAATTCAACACGGAGAAATGCAAGGTGCTCCACCTTGGGAGAAAACACCCACATGATACTTATAGGCTCAGCAGTGCTACACTCACTAGCACCATGACCGAAAGAGACTTGGGAGTTATGACTGACCACAAGATGAACGTGAGCCACCAATGTGATGCTGCGGCCGGCAAAGCAAATAAAACTCTGGCTTGCATCTTCCAGTGCATCTCAAGCAAGACCCAAGTAGTCATCCTCCCACTTTACTCAACCTTGGTGAGGCCATAGCTGGAGTACTGCATCTAATTCTGGGCTCCACATTTCAGAAAGGATGTGGAGAAGCTTGGGGGAGTCCAGAGGAGAGCTGTGTGCATGATTAGAGGTCAAGAGAACAGGCCTTATGAGGAGAGGCTGAGAGGCATGGGACTCTGCAGCCTGGAGAAGCAAAGGCTGAAGGGTGACTTGGTGGCAGCCTATAAGTATATCAGGGTGTATATCAGGAACTGGGAAAATGTCTATCTGTTCACCAGGGCACCTCAAGGGAAGACAAGATCTAACAGTCACAAACTGCTGAAAGACTGTTTTAGACTGGACATAAGGAAAAACTTCTTTACCGCCCAAGCCTCCAGAGTCAGGAATAGACTCCCTCCCAGATGTGATGCAAGCATCTACTATGGATACCTTTTAAAAACAAAAACAAAAAACAAAAAAAAAACCTTGGATGCTTATCTTGCTGGGCTGAACTGATGCCAGCTGACTTCCTGCCCCTCGGGAAAGAGGCTGGACCCAGTGATCTTGCAAGGTCCCTTCCAGCCCTAATGTCTATGAAACTGCCAGCAGGGAACTGCTAGTTGGGGAGTGTAGCCAGGAGCAAGGGCCTGCTAAATCCAGGGACCTTGGGCCCCAGTGGCTGTGGCAACCAGCAGCAGGAAAGCTGAATGAGGCAAAGACAACCCCATTCACCTTCTGGCCACTCTGCCCACTGCAACCACTTTAGCACTACCTCCCTGGCCACTGGCCCTGTCACTGCCCTGTCCAGGAGCTGCTGCTATATGACCCCAACCAGAGCCACATTGTATCCTAGGCTGGATCCCACCTGCAAGGAGCCCCCCAGTTCAGTCTGGGGCACAAGGTGAGTCTGACACCCTTGGACTGACTGGCTCAGAGATGAAGGGAGAGGTGGCTCCCACAAGCAGATGCATCTACAATTCAGTTAGTTTAAGGCATACTCGTATCTTAAGGCCTACCTAACCTGGCCAGGTACCTCTCTCCGATCAGAAACTGACAAGTTCAACCATTCAGGTTCAACTATAACTGTGTGACTAGGCTGAAGTCACAGAAATAACAAAGCAAGACTGGAGGGGACCTCCAGACATCATCTAGTCCAGCCCCACTCCTGCCTGACACAGGCCTATCTGTTATACAACGAAACAGTGGGCCTAAACCCTCTAAAAGGCAACTGACTGAATGCATAACAACTAAATACCAGGGAAAGCCAGTGAGATAACAGGGATGGAAAGGGAAAGTCAAAGGTTAACAACAAGTATCCCAAGGGGAGATATGAAGCAGAGCACCTCGCCTAGCTCCCACAAGACAAAGGAAGCAGAGGACAAAATGCCCAGTGAAACTCTGCCCAGAGATGCAAACAAATGAGGGACAGAAAGATGGCCCCATGGCCACGGGGGATCCTCTGGTTTAGAGCTTCTTTTCTGGACAAATGGATGGGCAGCTTGGCTAAAGCCAAGAGAAGGTCCTGGGACTTGGTGTGGCCCCTGGTGGGGAATGCATAAACACAGCAGTGCAGGGAGCAAGGGGGCAGCCAGAACCTCAGCAGAAGGCTCTTGGAGGCAGTGATGAGGCTGCAGCCTGGTGCACTTGAGGTTGGTGTGTGCCAGGGTCTCCCTCTGGAGAGGGAAAGGGCAGCTGTCACAGGTGCCCATACAACATGGCAGACACATGGCCCTGGTGATGGCTCCATGAGGAGCTGCCAGCTGAGGTCCCCAGCAGCTCATGGAATGAGGGTGGAGTATAGGCTGGTCCACCAGGTGCCCTCGCCCTCACTGAGGGTATCTGGGTGGGTCATGCTGAGCATGAGCCCTACCTGAGGCTGGAGCATCCCTATCCCAAGCCTCTTAGACAGACCCACCGGTCCAAGCTCCTAGTAAAGCAGCAGTGGCAGCCCTGACAGCCTCAAAGTGGGCAAACTGCCATTTGACCCAAGAAGCCTTCCACCTCTGCACACAGCACCTCCCCTACATCCTCTCATTCCCCCCAGGTTCAGCACCCTACTTTGCACCCGGCACCTGTGCCTGCCTCCGCCCTGCCTCTGCACCCGGCACCTGCCCCTCCATCACACTCACGCCCCACCGCGGGGAAAGGGCGGGGCTAGCGGTTGCCGCGAAGCAGGGCGGGAAAAGGTGCGAGGGGCCGGGGCTGTGGCGGCCGCTCCGACCTGGATGTTGAAGTCGGCCGGGTAGAGGCTCCGAGCCGTGATGAGCCAGGCCTTGGCCGCCCACAGGTCGCCCTGTACCAGATCGCGGGCGCGCTTCACCAGGAACTCGCAGTCGCCCTGTGCCGACATCTTCCGCCGGTTCCCTCATGGAGACCCAGCGCGCATGCGCGAGTGGCCGCACTCCCTACTCAGCTCCAATGACTAGGGGAGAGGCGGGGGTGGGGCCTTGCGGGCCACGTGGCGACGTCACCGCTGCCGCTGCAATCGGGAGCCGCGTCCGCCTTTTGAATTGGTGGCAGCAGAGGGGTTTCCGGCCTGCCTGCCTGCTCCGCCCTCGTCGCCATGGTGACAGCATTTATCTCCGTCCCACCGAGCTTGGCCCGCGAGGCTGGGTCCGGGCGGGGAGGCGGGGTGTGAGGTAGAGGGCGGGGACTAGGGGGTGCAGTGAGTTCAGCCCTGGTGCCATGTGTGATCAGAAGTAGTAAAAGCATTCAAAATGTAGTGTCGTGCGTGAGGCCGCTCGTTGATGCAGCAGATGCAAAACCCCAGCCCCTCCCAGGGAGCCTTACTTGACTTTTGGGTTTGCAGTCAGCACTTCCCCCGAAATAAAAAAATGCTTTAACTTTGATGATATAGGGGTGTAGGTTGTAGCAGTGCTGGTCTAAGGACGTAGCCAGACAAGGTTCTTTGGGTGAATCAGATATCCTTTATTAGACCAACTTAAAAAGTTGGAAAATAATTATTATTAAGTTTTTGGGTTCAAAAATGCTTCGTCAGGCTAAGGAAGTTTCTGCAGTTGGTGTGTGCTTTTGCCGGATGGAATGAAAAGTGAAGAAGCCAGAGGCTGGTCTGGTCTGCGTACAAGACCGGTAGTCAATGAAAATATAGATTGAAGAGTCAATGGGTGAGAGACAGGCTGGGTGTGGGGGGAGAGAGAAGGGGGATGGATAGTGGAGAGATACCTGGGGAGTCAGATGTCAGGCAGGTTATATAATGTGTCATAAATCCAATGCCTATATTTAGTCCATGATTTTTAGTATCCAGGAGGTTGATGACGTGGATTTCATAGGCTTGTCTCTGGGAAGTGTTTTGTAAGTTTCCTTTGAGGATCAGGACTGAGAGATTGGAGAAAGAGTGGTTTTCTTGTGAGAAATGTGTCCCCACAGGTAACTGGGTGATTGCACACACCAAGAAAGCTGTAATATACAGCCAAGCTCTCAGATACCACCAAATTTGCACTGAAGAGAACACCCAGGATTACCACCTCACCAATCTTAAAAAGGTTTTCACCCAACAAGGACACTCCTCCAGAAAGATAGATCACACGTTTGAAAGAGCCACCTGGATACCACGGGAGGAACTGCTGCAATACAGAAGAAAACCCCCCACAAATCGCACACTGCTGGTTATGACGTATCACCCTTCCCTCGAACCTGTATGGAAAATCCTCAAACAATTGCAACCCATACTAGAAAGAGACCCTATTCTTAAAAAGATCTTCCAAGGGCCACCCATCCTAGCCTTCAAACAAGCACCGAACCTCACTAACCTCATCACCAGAAGCAAACTTCCTCAAGCCCAGAACACACCAAAAGGATCCAGACCATGCCGTGACAAGAAATGCAAAGCCTGCCAACGCATCTTTACCACCCCCACAATCACTATACCCCACAACAGAGCCATCAGCATTCCTGGATCTTACAACTGCACCTCCAGAAATGTAATATATCTCATCCAATGCATCAAATATCCAGATGGAAAATATGTAGGAGAGACCAAACAACAACTGCGCACCTGAATGAATGCACACTGGAAATCTATCAAAGACAGGAATACCCAGTTACCTGTGGGGGCACATTTCTCACAAGAAAACCATTCTTTTTCCAATCTCTCAGTCCTGATCCTCAAAGGAAACTTACAAAACACTTCCCAGAGACGAGCCTATGAACTCCACTTCATCAACCGCCTGGATAGTAGAAATCATGGACTAAATACAGACATTGGATTTATGACGCATTATAACCTGCCTGACATCTGACTCCCCAGGTATCTCTCCACTATTCATCCCCCTTCTCTCTCTCCCCTCCTCCCCGCCCCGGCGTGTTTCTCACCCATTGAGTCCTCAGTCTACATTTTCACTGACTACCTGTCTTGTACGCAGACCAGCTCAGCCTCTGGCTTCTTTACTTTTCATTCCATCCAACAAAAGCACACGCCAACTGCAGAAACTTCCTTAGCCTGATGAAGGATTTTTGAACCTGAAACCTTAATAATTTGCTTAATAATTAATAATTATTTTCCAACTTTTTAAGCTGGTCTAATAAAAGGTATCAGATTCACCCAAAGAACCTTGTCTGTCTTAACTTTGATGACCCGCTTCTCATTCGCTCTCTGGTGACTTACAGACAGCAATATAAAGTAAATAAGAAGACACCTTATTTGCATGTTTTTGAAGCGTACACTCATTTTTCAGCGGTTTTGAGCTTCCAGTACAATAATTTCATATTTAAGGCCTGGCAACGCTGCTCCTCAGCCTTGTTGCTGTGGGGATGGCCTGGCCTCCACCCTAGCCTTCCCTATTGCTGTGGTGATGGTGTGGCCCTGGCCTAGGCAGCCTCTTCCTGCCCTGGCAGAGCCAATTGATGCTTGCAGGAGAGGTGCCCCTGTCCACTCAAACATACCCCAGCTCCCTCCCACAGCATTGACCCCCATCAGGGTCAGCTCTTATCTCTCAGAGAGGGCAGGAGCCCTCAAACCCACTCTCTGCCCAGAGAGACTCCATCACCATCAGGAGAAGGGACAGAGAGAGACACACCCCAGTTGCAGTCAAAGACATGCCCCCCAGGCCTCACTAGTCTTGATAGACTCCCCCTCTGTCTAATCTTGGGTCTCCTAAACACTAAGCTCAAGTTCAGAGTTGGAAGCTGGTGGTCTGGGGGGCAGCTCAGTGCCCAGGCTGTGCTGGTGATGGAGCTGTGTTAGTGCACAAGGGAGACCTCCAGCCCCTGCCCCAGCCCCTGTGGCTGCTGCAGGAGGCAAACCCCTGTAGGAACCCAAGATATACATGGGAATCAGGCAGCAGGGGCTTGCCTGGGCTCATGGCCACCACTGTCATGGGGAGGGGCTCTGTATGTGGAGCAGGGAAATAGGGGGCACGCAGTATCTGGGATGCAGGAGGGCACTGTCTTCAGGAGACATGGAAGAATCCCTGGGAAGTCGAGCTGCACTGTGGGTTCCAGTGGAACCTAAGAGAGTAAGAAAGAGCTCTAGGTCCTAGGAAAGCTACCTCTGTCAAGGGGAGAGAAAGCCCAGGGGAGAGAAGCAGAGGGAACCAGTTTGGGATGTTTAGCTGCTGCCAGGCTTAGCTTTCAAGTAAACTTTTCAATTATAGTTCCCATGCTGCCCTGGCTACGGCAGAGCAAACAGTGAATTGGATTGAAAAGAGCTCCCAGCCCTCAGGGACTCCATTTGCATCAGCCCCAAGGGAATGACTAGCCATGGTGAAATGAAGAGCTGACAATTTCACAGCTGCTGTGACTATGATAGTATCCTTGTCTAGTAATCAGTAAGGAGGACCCATCCCAAACCCTTGCAGAAGGCTTCGCAAAGCTAAACCACCTTAGCATTACCCCTTCCCCTTGCCCCATGTGTGCATCTATTGCTCCATGAAAGGTATTGGATTAGCACTGAAACAAGCCCTGGATCCATCTCCAGGGCAGGCTCCCCAAGCACACTATCCTCCTAGACAGCCTTAGCTCTTACATGAGGATGGCCATTCTGCCTATTGGGGTAACAGGACTAGTTCAGGCTCCAAAGCCCATGCAGATCTTAGCTTTTTTGCAGACCTATGATATAAGTGGAAAATGCTAACTTCTAAACTGGAGACTGAAACTGAGACCCATTAACCTCATCACCTGGGGGCCACCAAACCTCCTTTAAAGGGAAATAACCTTCTTTAGCCTGTTACTGACATCAGATGCATCTAAACCGCTACATGAATATACAAGCAATATGTACAAGAACAAATCACATGGAAAGAGCACTAAGGTTGTCAAGTCAAGCATCTTAACAAATGCCATGGGTTGCTCGACTGCTTGCTAGGTGCTGGCAGAATCCTGAGGACTGGGATTCCTGAATTGTCATCTTGGTGGTAGGTGCAGGGTGCTCTGAGCAGGATCCAGCTTCAAACTAGCCCAAATCAGGCAAGCTAGTCACTGTCCCCATGGGACTGCTGAACTGCAGTGCCAGGCCGGGCTTGGCAGCTGGGCGAGTGCTGCCAAAGCAAGGCTTACCGTGGTGGTGGGGAAAGCCACCCCAGGCAGGGAAGTAACTGAACAAGTAGAGTGCAGGCCTCAAATGAGAGAGACTGGGTTGGATTCACATGCTGCATGTGCAAGCCTGTTCTACAGGTCCAGGGTATGCCTGCCTGGCTACTACAGTAGTAAAAGCCCAGGGTGGCCAGTGTGGGGATCAAATCCACAGCCTTAGGCATTGTTAGCACCATGCTTTAACCAGCTGAGCTAGGTGGCCAGGGGCAAAAGTCTTCCCCTAGCAGGAGTGTACTTAAGACAAGCCCAAGTCAGGCAAGCTAGTCACCAGCCCTGTGGGAATCCTGCACTGCGGCAGCAAGCCTGGCTTGACAGCTGGGGGAACTAGCTCAAGTGGTAGAGTGCTTGCTTGGCATGGAAGAGGTTGCAGGCTAGTGGTCACATGTCGATTTACTACACTGAGGTTCCTCATGTGGCACTGCTTTCCCAAAGCCAAGACTTCTGAGATGCAGGGCACTGGCTAAAGAAATATCTGAGGTCCTGGAGTTGGGCTGGTCATAATGCTCCATATTTTGGTATGTGCACCCCAAATATTTTTTTTATGGAGCGCTCTAGGTGTTTGTCCATCTGAATTTCTCTCTGCAGCCCTTTTTCAGAGGCTGTTCCAGTGGCTGAGAACATAGGGACAAACCCTACCCTCTCTGCAAATCTTACTTACAATCTGTTTACTTACCTCTCCTTTGTTTTCTTCTCTGTCAGGCAGTGGGCTCCAGCCAGTTCTGACACTGTGCCATGTTGTGCAGTTAAAGGCAAGAAGTGCAGATGAACATGTGTTTAAATCATTGTTAAGTGTTTTTTTATGATATCACAGAGGAAACATAGGCAGGCAGCACTACTGACAGGAGATGCCCAGGTAACCCTTTAATTGCCTTTCATTCCACCTATGCAGTGACCAGGTTTTCCTGCCCCCCCCAGAGCCTATGTAGTCCTCAAAATCCATCAGAGATGCACTGCTTGTGGATCTTGTACCTCTGCACTGCCTCCTGAGGCACTGTATGATGGGAAAGCCCACTTGGTAGCATGGGCTTCAGCGCAAGCTGTAGGAGACTACTGAAGCTATTTCTCTTGACTTATTAAATTAAGCCACACTGAGCTCTGGGCTGACTGCTTCCTTTTGGTACACAAGATCATTTATTTAAAGCTAAGTTAGATAGTTCTACACTACCACCATTAGGGATTCAGAAACCCAATATTAATTAAAAAGCATTGCTTATACATATCTGTCCACTAGAGGGGGGACAAAGAGCCAGCCTCTGTTCTCATAGGATTCACAATCATTGCTGCTTGTCCCCAGACGGCTCTTTCCTCAGACATCCACATTTCTTCAGTTTTCTACCTTTTCACTCTCTCTGTGTCCTTCTCATAATGCTACTCACAATCTTCAGAGTCCCACACAAGTAAACAACCAAACAACAGTAAAGAAGAAAAATGGGCATAGAGCTAACCATGTGCTACCTAAATGACTCTGGGCCAGATTTTTAAAGGTATTTTATGTCCTAATTTCAATTGAAATCCATGGGAATTAGGTACCCTGAAAACCTGGCCCCTTGGTCCATTATGTTAATGCCAGTTCTCAGTTGCTCACGTATATGACGCACTTTATTCTTCTAGCATATTGAGTGAATTTTGTTTTCAGTTCTGTATTGGGGTCAGCACCTTTATTCAATAAGTCGTAAAAACAAAAGCTTGTTTTGAAATAAAGGCCCTACAGATTTTAAAAGTGTGTTTTGTGTTTAAATTTGTTTGAAATCTCACTTTTATTTTACTCTACATTCTCATAAATCTTTTAACTCCAATCTGGCTGTGTCAAAACAGATTTAAAATTTTACAAGCCTCCGTTCAGGGGTGGGAAGGAAATATCACTTGCTTCCAAATACATTTGATTTCAAGAAAATGTCATTCCCAGCTGTTTTAATGGCCTTTCTAGCCATCAGAAAGCTGGCAAACTGAATAAATAATGCAGGGCATGGAGTGTGGGAGAGCTCTGAAGTAACAGCAGAAGGCAGAACTGCTTTTCTCTACTTGCTTTGTTTTTTAAAACTTTTCTTCTCTTTTTCCATCTTGCTTCTTTTGTCTCTCTCCCTTTTTTATTCTTTTGCTCTTCTTCTTTCAGCTTGTGAGGTGATAATTTGATTTTCCCTGGGTGACTCTACATGAGAGGTTTACCGCCGCATAGAATAATTAGCTCCACAGTAAACTTCACACATCTACACATGCACCCCTTTTAGGCTGGAGTAAACTAATGAACTTCAGCAGCAGGGTTGTACTTGCAAATACAAGTCTTATCCTACTGTGGAGTTTTTTACTCTGCAGCAGTGCACAGATAGATGCTCCACCAGCTGATGGAACATGAGAGTGTTTTAGTGTGAGGACTGCCTGCTGGCTAGCCCCCACACTGAAGCACCTTTGTGTCCCAGCCATCCCCACTGAGCTGGAGGGAGTAGCTCTAGGGTGGCAGGGTGACCCTGCCAGGCCTTCTGCCAGCCAGAGCTGCCCCAACTCTACTTAATGTGCTATAGCCCTAGGCATACGTGTAAACCTGGTGCCCAAGAGCAATAAAGTCTGGCGTAATAAGTGCTGAAGTTGATTACATTACATTAATATGCATGTGTAGACACTCCCCCTGTTACTCTCTTTGGGGTCCAGGGTTAAACAGATAATAGCAACTCTCCCCTAACTCATGTCAACAGTAAGATTTCATCCCAGAAACCTTTGCTGCTAAACCACAAGCCTCTATTGCTAGAGCTGAAAGAGTAAGTCTGTTCCCAAGGAGCAGTAGTAGATGCTTATCCTCTTATGTGGATGAACCATTAGCTGGGACAAAAGCTCACTTTATCCGTTTGTGGGTTGAAGGTGACACCTTTCCTAATTTTTCCTCAGCCAGACAACACAGACAACTTTTATGCTTTTATTAGAAATATGTTTATTTTCTAATTCATAAGTTGAGAAAGAGAAAAATGTGCTTTTTGTACAGTTCTGTTCCCTTGAGGTCAAGGGCCCACGTAGTATAAAAAGCATAAAAATCAATGAAGTCTTGCTTGCTTCCACTGACAGTGGTGTATGCTAGCCTTTAGCACGCTGGGCTGCTGAACTCTATTATTTACTGTATTGCAGTAGGGCCCCCTTGTGCTGGGCACTGTTGTAACACAGAGCAAGAGAGAAAACTTGTTCCAAAGAGTTAGCCATAAGAATAGATCAGGGTGTTGAATTCATCCTGGGTCAGATCTGCAGGTCAAGTGGTAGAAGTGGCAGATTCAGTGACTGTGACATTGAAGAGGCCTCTTCAGAGGCAGTGGTGACAGTGGTGAGGCTAGTGGCTGCAATGGTGACAGTGGAGCCAGCAGCCATGGACCAATTGGTGGCAGAGTACAGGCCCACCTACAAGCAGCTGAAGGGTGACCGAGGCTGTGTTGACACAGCCTTCACTCACCCCCCATGCCCAATAGGGCCCTGGATCCTGTGGCAGGTCCCATCCCCCATTAGTCCTATCCCCAAATTCCCTGGCTTACCAGAAGCCCAGAAGACTGAATGGAATTAAAAACAGATATGCAGAGAGGTGAAGTGACTTGCTCAAAGTCCATGGTAAAGCCAGGAGTAGAACTCAGTCCCTCATTTTCTACTCCAGTGCCCTAGCCAATAGATCATGCTGCCTGTACTTGCACAGTGAACTCTGGTTAGTTCCCCTATGGCAGGAGTGGGCAAGTATTTGGGCCTGAGGGCCACATGGAGAGTTTTGAATGGCTGTCATGGGCCAGGTCAGCATCTCCCCCTTCCCCCACCCACAACAATTCACCAAAACTTCCTATGGGGCTGTGGGTGGGTAGGGAGCAGTGTTCAGGAGTGGGAGCGGTGGGCAAGGCTGGGATCACAGGGCCAAGTGTGTGTGTAGGAAGGGGGCAGCTTGGGTGCTAGATCCCAGGAGCCTGCTATGGGTGAGAATAGGGAGGGTGCGGTGGGGAACACATGCAGCAGCACTCGCCAGGTGGTGTTAACCACATTGCCCCATTACGGCTGAACCACACCCACTTGCACCCAGGTACCCCACACCATGGTCCCACTGGTACCCACAGCCCAGCTCAGTTGGGTGCTGTTCTGCTTCCCTTGCCTCCAGGAGTAGCTCCTGATCTTGTCCCTGCTGCAGCACACTGCTCTGGGTGGGTGGGCAGCTTCAGCTGAGCAGCTCCTGCCCCAGTGCAGCAGCTCCTAGGAAGGTGGCTGGGAGCTTAAGCCAGAGCCCAGTATGCTGGGCAAGGAGCCACCTGGCTGAGGCTGCCTGCCCACCCAGAGCAGTGTGGCACAGCAGGGGCAAGATCAGGAGCAGTTTCCAGCAGGGCTGTTCCCAGTGTGACTGCACCCAGATGGATGCTGCTCTGCTTCCCCTGCCTCCAGTGGCAGCTCCTGCTTCACTGCACCACTCCTGGCAGGTGGATAGGCAGCTTTAGTTCCTAGCCACCTTTCTGGTACCTGGAGCTGGAGCCCCATGCACTGGGGCAGGAGCCGCCCACCTGAAGCTGCCCTTCTGGATCAGTGCACTGTCATGTGGCAGGGGCAAGATTAGGAGCAAGAGATGTTGCTGAAGGTGAGAGAGCAGAGTGGCACCTGGCTGCAGCCATACTGGGAATAGCCCTGTTCAAAGCTGTGTGTGCCCACCAGGGCTGGGCCATGGGTGCCGGTAGGGTGGCCGTCATAGGGGACATTCCAGTTTTCTGCTGCTCTGTCCTCTATTGATATGAAACCCAATGCCTTTATGTCCTCTATTTTTCTCTTGAAGCTGCTTGAACAGAAAAATAGAGGACAAAAATGTGTCCGGTTTTGTATCAATAGAGGACAGAGGACAACTGGACTGTCCTCTGTAATGGCCCCCCTAGGTGCCAGCAGAAGCCTGCATGGGTGGGCAGGGCTTGGCACCATGCAGACTGCTGCAGGAGCAGCTGTGGCCCGGATCCAGTTACCTGCCGAGCTGGATCTGGCCTGTGGGCCATATTTTGCTCACCCCGCCCTGTGCCGACCACATTGGGCACTGTGGTTTAATTTGCTATTGTTCTGAATCCCCTCAGTGCCTAGCAGTTTTATCAAGTAAATAGTTACTACTATATTAAGAAAATACTTGCTACTGTGTTGCCATTATTTGCATTCCCCTTGGAGCGGCCATTTAACCAAGATTAACTGTATATGAAATTTTTGAGCATATACCCAGGTCTCAAAACACAAGGAACACAAGTGGGTCATTTAGTTATTATTATTTGCAGCTCTGGACTGAACATTCAGTAAGATGGAGAGAGGAAAAATCATCTAAAAACATGAATATAATCATTTCACAAAGCCCTGCCATTTGTGTTGAAGGGACAAAGAAAGAAAGAAAAAAGTATGTGTACACACACACACACACACACACACACACACACACACACACACACACACACACACACACACACACACATATGCATATGCGTATGCACACACTACTTTAACAGACACTCATTCCGGGGTGGCTGTGATGCCTCTTGGTGGCCTCTGAGCCCCTGCTCTGATGTCACTCCTCAGGCTTGCTCCTTCCACCCTTACTCCTCAGGGGTGGCAGATAGTAATACACCTTGGCTGCCATGCCTTGTTGTTCTTAGAGCTTTAGAAATGGAAGATGCCCCAGAGATCCCCAGTCTCATGTTGGTATCCAAGTGTCTCTGCTTTGCCTTATCAGCTTATAACGTGGCTCTAGTTTCCCCTTACACCATGCCTATGCCTTGCAGATGATACTCCTTTGTCTCTTTCTCTCTCTCTGCTGTTTCTAATACCCCTTTCAGGCTATGTCCCCCAGCCCTGCTGAAATGCACCATTTCTGGGCTATTTGTTCCCAGCCCTGGTCCTTGCTCCTCCTGGGATACAGGCTCCTTCCCCCACTGGTCTCCAGCTGTGGCCCCCAGTCTTTGGTCCCTCTCCCTGGGGTCAGGCCCCACTCCTAGGTCAGCTGAGACTCATGGGTGTCCCTGGCCCTGCCAGTCTTCAGCTGTGGCCCTCCTCAGCCTTCAGCCCCTATTTCTGGGCTCTGCCCCTAGCCAGTGAGACTGTCAGGTTCCATGACCCTGCTGACATTCACCGTTCCTGGACCCCAGACCCTCTATTCTGTGTTGCCAGGTCTCTTTACTCCCAGTCCTGTTGAGACATCCTCCTCTTCTTAGTCCATTTCTCAAACCTCCAGAGTTTCTTACCCCAGCTCAGATATTACCCAGGAGCCCTGCTGCAGCCCTGCTACCCAGGAGCTCCTCTCCCCATGGCTCTCAGGGCCAGACTTCCTGACCCACTCAGGCCATGGGTTTATATGCTTCAAGCCCCATCCCCTTCTGGTCAGGTGGCTCTAATTGACCCCTGGCACACCTGTAGGCTGCTTTTCATGCAGCCTCTTTCCTTCTTAAAGTGACAGGCATGCTAAGTTCCTTGTCACAACTACACACACACACACACACACACACACACACACACACACGTATGTATGTATGTATGTAGGGATAAAATAGTAAAAGAAAAATAACAGGCAAAACTTTGCCCATTGTTATTTTCAGGTATATTGTTTTTTTCCCTGTAAAACAGCACTAAGAGTAGTTGAAATGGAATTGCTGTTTGCTGATCAATTGCTAGATAAAAGGTCTGTGGTTACTTGATTGTAACTTACTTGCTTTTGTCTAATGTATTATAAACCCAGAGAACTAACACATAATAATAATAATGCCCCAGAAACTAAAGAAATGATGGCAACAAAATATTAAAATGTGAGCAGTGAATTAACAATGTATCTTTATAAGCCACACACATTGTTTGAATAGAATTTTATTCAGCTTCAGAATAAATTGTGCAGTGGTATAGGATGTGAAAGTGCTACTTCTAAAACAGATGATGCACACTTTTAGTTGTTTGCAGGTTGAAAAAAGTGTTCAAATAAGATTAAGAATCTGTCCAAAACACAAAGAACCTTGATATTTCAGTTAGGATGAAAAGCCAGCCTTAATAAATCCCATTGAGCTTAGCTGTTTTGGGAGGTTCCAAGTTATGGGTAAATTTGCTGTTATATCTGGTGCAATATTAAGTCAAGTCCGCATCAATTTGCATTTCTAGCTTCATCCCTCAGCATATTTGCCAGCAGTCAACTGTACCAGTGTTTCAGTCCCTTTTATCACTAGATTCAACACTGATGGGTAACTGTATGCTTCTGCTAAAAACCAATAGTAACAAATGCTGACTTTTATATTGTCATCATTATGCTCCAGGGTGAACACGTCATCATTGAAATGAATGGGAACAATTGTGTTCCAGGCCACTATGTCAAGCTGCCTACAAACTCCAGAAGACATTAATTTATACAGTCAAGCCCCTAAGTGGCTGCTGCTGTTATAGAGTGTCATCTGACAATATGGTATGGAACAAGCTCCCCATGGAAACGTTGCTGGTAAATGATTGTTGGTCTTTTACCAGGTATTGCCGCAAATAAACATTGACTGTACTAAGTTCCTGTTTGGAAGGTTTTTCTTCATGCCACTTGGGCAAGAAATGAATCATCTTCCTAGCATTGCCCTTGTACTGCTGCTTTTAGGGCTGCATGGAACAGCAACATTTTGTTTTGAGATTCATTTCACCATTTTGACAGGACAGTATCATTTCGAGTTTCGTTTAGATTTGAAGCACTATTTCATTTCATTGAAACTGTTTTGCTGTTTTGATGCTGTTTCAATGTTTCTCCCATAGGCTATAATGAGGAAGCACAAAACTGCCTATAACTTTGTCATTTTTTGGCAGATGTCTATGAAAACAGCTGAGATGGCAGCCCCATCTGAGGGCATGAAGCCTGCCAAGTTTCAAGGAGATAGGTATAGGTGTTTCTGGGAAACTGCACCTCAAACTGCTGACAAGCAAAATTTGTGACACTTGTGACTGTGTGTGTGTGTGCATGTGTGTGTCTATGCGTGTGTGTGTGTCTTAAGGCGTGCCCACACTGGCATGGGGCCTCTACATGACATGGTAGTGTGTCCCAATGAGGACTCCTCCTCCCCTAAAGCCTCATTCTGGTCCACCATTTTAAATAACAACAGGTAAAATAATAACTTAATGAACAGCAGCACAGTAGCACCAGCAGCCTCTCAGCCATCTAAATTGTGACAGAGCCTTTCTTTCCTCTCCTGCAGGAACTTGTTCTCCAGTGTGTGTGTTAAGGCACACCTTCACTGTGTCCTTCCCCCCTCTTCCCCCTCCCTCTCCTTACTTTTTGTTTCCCTGCAGACAAGCCCAGCTTCAGCTTCAAAACTCAAAACGTTCTGAAACTTTTGAAATGTTTTGACTGCCCTCATTTCATTTTGATTCTGCTGTTTCAAACTTAAAATAAATCAAAACAGTGTTGAAATGAAAGTCAGCGAAATTTTGCACAGCCCTACTGCATATCACCGTGTTATCTGAGAAAATGTCTAGACTCCTTCAAACCATGTCAGGGAGGGCCGCTATGAAAACACGTCCAAGCCCATTGGCTCTCACTCTGTATATGTCAAATGCCAAAAAATGGTAATGTATTTTCTGTTTGGGACATACCTACAAGACTCCCAGAGCCACACTCAGTCCTTCAGTTCCAAGTGTGTTTGTTGGCATCCTACCCAGCATTATTTTAATGGGAGGTAGAATACAATTGGAAGCAGGGTAGACATGCCCCAAGTGACTTCCACATAAAATCAATAGTGGCAGTAAAGTTCCCAGTGAACAGCAAAGAGTTTCTCCTGCCTCTGATATTTCAGGGGGTTATAGGTGGAAGAGTTTGAGAATAGATAGGTGCATTCATATTGTGAGCATCATCTACAGTGGAAAGGCTTTTTCAAAGAGGAAAGTTTGTATACATTTGTGAAGATGCTCAGAGTCTGGATCCACTTGAATTCACTTGGATATGTGTCCTGTAGTTGACATCCTCTTTATTGAAAAGATTTTGACCCCAGGTCTCACATGCTTTGCCCTGGGTTTTATGGTTTCCTGTGTCCAAAAGTAAGGCAGTCATTGTAATGGTTCATAAATCCAGTTTCAGTCCTTAATGTAGTTAGTGCTAGTTCCATTTATTACTTTGTAGATTAGGACTAAGGCCCTAAACTTGCATGGAAAGCTGACTGGGAAGTGAAAACCTGTGACAGGACTAAAAATCAGGCCTGATATGCTCATAGCAGCCTGGGCCACAGAGAAGGCAGGCGACCATGTTCCTAACCAGCTGGATCCTATGTATCATTTTCACATTCCATTTCAGATAGAGTGAATTACAGTAATACAACCTGAAGTTGATGCATGCATAGATCAACATGACTATAGTCTTACAAGGAGAGGTTGAGGGACCTGAACCTGTTCAGCCTCCACAAGAGAAGGCTGAGGGGGGATCTAGTGGCCGTTTACAAACTAGTCAGGGGGGACCAACAGGCGTGACCAGGAATAATGGTCACAAGCTGGCAGAGGGTAGATTTAGGCTAGATAGCAGGAGACGCTACTTCACTGTCAGGGCGGCTAGGATCTGGAACCAACTTCCAAGAGAAGTGGTGCTAGCCCCTACCCTGGGGGTCTTTAAGAGGAGCCTGGATGAACTCCTTGCCAGGGTCGTTTGACCCCAGTACTCTTTCCTTCCACAGCAGAGGGTCGGACTTGATGATCTGCTCAGGTCCCTTCCAACCCTACCAACTATGAAACTATGAAGTTGGTCCAGGAGGATATGGCAAGCTTTCCAAGCAAGACAGAAGAGAAAAAATTATTTTTGGAAACTGCTGCTCTTTGGTCATCCAAGCTTAGCAAGACTCCAGGCAGAGGCAGATTAAGTTTTATTGCTCCCCAAACAACTTGGCTTCCTGCCCCCATGGCCTAGGAACACCCTGACCTGTGCCCTGTCCCACAGCCGTGAGCCCTGTCCTTAGCTGGTACAGCAAGAGCAGCAGCTGGAGCAGGATGTACTGTCCCCTAGGCTCGGGGCAGGAGCCGCGGCTTCCCCCCTCCCCTTGGGCCTCCATTGGAGCTGGAGCCCAGGGCCAGTCACAGAGGGCCCCACACAACATTGCACCATGGCCAGGCAGTGCTGGGGGTGCATGCGGCATGGACCAAGATCTGGAGGCAACCCCTCACCCTGCTGTGGCTCAGTCCAGCTGCTGCAGTCATTGGCAAATGCACAGGATTCTGGCTGGGCTGGGCTGGGACCTGGATACACTGGGGCTGCCATGCTGCTGGCAGGTCCCAGCTACACACCGTGCCTGGCTTCACTCCCTGACACTGGCAGCTCTAACTGCTCCTAGGACTCTGTCATGGTCATGCCCCGCGCCTCGTCACCCTGACCCCCACCCAGTACCTGGCAGCCACAGCCCAATGCATCTTGCATGCCTGGCCTGCCCTGGCCTGGCCGCCAGTTTCATCTGCACTGAGCTGCCCCCCTTCTCCCCATGCCTATCCTCCTGGAATCTGGGGGCCCCTGTTTGGCAGGGGGCCCTGGACCCAGGCCTAGCTGGCCCATGCATTAATCTCCCTATGCATGGTGCAGCTTTGATGAATCTATATACTTTCTATTGAAAGCACAGAGAAGGATTTATCCAGTTCTTCAGAAACTTACCCTTCTTTTGGGCTCAATTTGAGCCAGGTGTTACTCTTCTTTGGCAACCCCTTGCAGTCGAGGTTGATTGTCTTCCATGATTGTCTTAACTGTGTGTCCAAAGATGGCTGATGAAGCCCATCCAGGATCAACAGACTCTACTGCAGCTCAGACATGTTTCCACGTGGGGTGGGTGGTGTTGGATTCTTGATTTGGTCCACAACATGCTGTTTCTGCCACTCTCACTTTTCCAACTCCTGTTGTTGTCTTGAAGTTTCAAAGTACTGAGATCCCTGAAGAAGACTCTTCCTTCATTTCAGTGGTCCTGGGTGCTAGTCTACCATGTGTTGACATCAATGTTGCATTTTTTAAAGCTGGCCTCGAGGACATCCCTGAAGCACTTTCTCTGCCCTCCTCTTGAGTGTATGCCTTGGCTGAGGTGGGAGAATAAAACTTGCTTTGGGACTCTGAAGTTGAACATCCAGATGACAGGGCTGGGCCAATGAAGTTGCCATCAGATGATCATTGCCTCAATACTCATGGTGTTTTCTTGTAGGAGGATGCTAACATTAGTGCATTTGTCTTCCCTCTGGATTCAGAGGATCTTCTGCAGGTGGCACTGATGGTACTTCTCCAACAACTTTAGATGCCTCCTGTATGTTTTCCATGTCTCAACTCTGTACAGCAAGGTGGGACCAGGTATTGTTCATCCAAGAGCTGATATTCTGCCCAAAGTATGATATTTTAGTATTGGTAGTGGTTGCATGAGTTGAGAACTAGGTTGAATGCCATTGGCATACTGTTCAGAGCCAAGCCCACATTATCTCTCCATAAGTCCTAGTGGTCTCTCAGGGCAGACAGAATCCCTTTGGGGTCTTGCAAGTGAGGGCCTTCAAAGAGAAGGAGTAGTTACCCATCACACACAGAGCAGTGGTTGTGCAGGGCTATCTATCCCTATGATATCATATGGCAAGATAGCAGTGCCTTGTGGACCACTGTGTCAGAGGGGTCTAGCAGTATGAGCATGGAGATTTTACCTATGCCTTTGGCTATGAGGAAGTCATCTTTGCATACTGCTGGCACCAACTTTATGGTATAGTTTGAATTTTCAGAGACGTTAATGTTGGCAAGATGTTGGCTGGTATATATTGATACCAATGGTTGCTAGTTCTATAGTTACTTTGCTCAGGAATATGGTGGTTGGAGATAGGATGATGTTTAGAAGAGCTTTTTAGGGTCAAGCGTTGGTTGCTCAAAGATTCAGTGAACTATTCCATTTTCAAGGAGTCTGGTGTATGTGCAAGAAGGAATAGCCAATTTCTACTAGCAATAAGTACAGTAGTTTTTCACTGACTCATAGCAGTCTGTTCCAGCTGTTGGAAAGAGAGAGAAGGAGGAACTGAATAGTTAAATTATTTATATCCCTCAGTCTTAAAGCAGGGAGCTGGAAGTCAGGTGCAGCCTCCACAACTATTGGCTAGAAGTAGGTTTGTGTCTGTCTGGGTGTGTGAAGCCTACAGTGGGGCTCCATGGAAGGAATATTTGGTGTCCAAAAAATAAGGGGTTAACTCTGGTTTGTCTTCTCCCTTGTTTAGCACAAGTCTTCAGGATATAAGAAAACCTGTTAGGGAACTAGAAAGACGACAGATCTCCTGTCATGGATTCACCCCAAAACTGAGTTGCCTTTGAGGATTCATCACGTGTCACGGATGAATATTTTCCCAAATTAGATTTACTTCTATGGTATTCAGCCTCTATTTGTAGCTAGTGTGAAGCTAGTTCAGTTTTGTCATTTTCATATCTATATGTATTACAGAATTTGTTATAAATGTATCTTTATAATTTTATGATGTAACTAGAAGATAATCAAGTGAGATATTTAGCAGACTCCCAAGGCATTGTCTGCCTGCAATGAGGAAATCAACTCTATAGAAAAGGCATTTGAGAGAAATGGCCCTTCAGCCAGAAGAAATCCAGATACCGCAGGGTGACCAGAGGTTTCTAGAGGGTTATGGTGACTCACAAGCATTTAGAATAATGCTAATGGGGAGGGGGAAGAGGGCTTTAGAGTCTTTTTACAGTCTAACTAGGATAGCATCAGGGTATTTATAATTTTTTCTAAGCTGAAGAAGGGTCCAAGGCCCCAGCAGCCGGGGCTGGTAGACTCAGCAGGAAG
This sequence comes from Crocodylus porosus, assembly GCF_001723895.1. Classification (NCBI taxonomy): domain Eukaryota; kingdom Metazoa; phylum Chordata; order Crocodylia; family Crocodylidae; genus Crocodylus; species Crocodylus porosus. The sequence continues at coordinate 23,594,829 of NW_017728912.1, read as the reverse complement.
GCTATCTCTACAAACACTGGCAGGACTCTCAAGAGCACTAGGTTATAGACAGTGAAGAAGGTAAGAAACTTTTCTTGTTTTACTTTTGTCTCCAAACCTATGATCAGTTTTGTCTGTATAAGTTTTTTCTTAATAAATCATTTTGCTGTTTTATCTCCTTACTGTGGAAAGAATGATCTCTGAATAAGTGATATTCCAGCTAGCCCCTTCTATGGAAAGGGTGACCTAACATTTCTCTCACAGCCCAAAGGGGAGCTGGCAGAGCTGGCAGCAAAGGTTGGTGCCCAAGGCGGAGTCAGTGCCCAGGGCAGAGTCAGTGCCTAGGGCAGGCCTGTGAAAGTGGAAAACTGTATGGTCCCAAGAGCTGAGAAGGCGCAGGATCTTCTAAACCATCTCCAGCTGAGCTGCTGCTGCCACCACCACAGGCATTCCCTGTCCCAGATGTTGCTCTAAAAGGAGCAGCAGCCAAGGGCTGTTTTAGAGTTCCTAGCATGGGTATGATGCCAGGCTGTGGGCTCACTGGTGGTGGTGGACAATTCCAGCACCCTTCCTAACTTGGCACCTGGGGCAGATGACCCTCTCTCCTACCCTTAATTATCCTACCGACTGGCAGCGATTCCCTTGTTGCAGCTGTGGGGTCCAGTATAAGGACAATGGAGCTGAGGCTTGTGGGGGGTTAGGAGTTATCCCAGGACAACCTTAGTCTTTTCCTTGGGACAAGAGGCAGTACAGCAGGGAGAAACTCAGGGCTCTGGGGGCCCCCTGCAGATAGGTTTGTCACACCTCCCCACTTACATTTTTGTCACCAGAAAGCAGAAGCTGAGAAAATTGCTTTATGTCTTCTGGTTTCTAATAACCATTTGTTTTATAGCTTAGGAACCTGGTCCAGAGCCTACTGAAATCACTGGAGAGACTCCAATTGATTCATAGATTCATAGATGTTAGGGTTGGAAGGGACCTCAGTAGATCATTGAAACTGAACCCCTGCCCTAGGCAGGAAAGAGCGCTGGGGTCAGATGGCTCCAGCCAAGTGCTTGTCCAGTCCCCTCTTGAAGACCCACAAGGTTGGGGAGAGCACCACCTCCCTTGGAAGCCCATTTCAGATTCTGGCAACCCTTACTGTGAAGAAGTTCTTTCTAATGTCCAACCTAAATCTGCTCTCTGTGAATTTGTGGCCATTGTTCCTAGTTACTTCACAGGGTGCCCTAGTAAATAGAGCATCTCCAGTCCCTGCTGCCCTCCCCAGTGAATTTATAGGCAGCCCAAGATTATCTCTCAGCCTTCTCTTGTGAAGGCTGAAGAAATATAGGTCCCTCAGTCTCTCCTTGTAGGGCCTTGCCTATAGGCCTCTGACTATATGAGTGGCCTCCTCTGTACCCTCTCAAGATTCTCCGCATTCCTCTTGAAGCGCAGAGCCCAGCACTGGACGCAGCACTCCAGCTGTGGCCTGACCAGTGCTGCATACAGGGGAAGCATCACCTCCCTGGATCCGTTCGTCATGCATCTGGTAATGCATGATAAAGTGCTGTTAGTCTTGTTGATCACTTTGTCACATTGACAACTCATGTTCATCTTGGAGTCAGCTATGACTCCAAGATCCCTTTCTGCTGCTATGCTGCTGAGAAGGTCATGCCCCAGCCTGTAAGTGTGTTGGTAGTTCTTCTTGCCCAGGTGCCGCACTCAGCACTTGTCTTTGTTGACCTGCATCCTATTCCATTCTGCCCATTTCCCAACCTGTCCAGATCTGCCTGAATCCATTCCCTACCCTCTGGTGTGTTAACTTTGCCCCATAACTTGGTATCACCTGTGAACTTGGACAGGTTGCTCTGTATAGACAACACCGGTTAATATCAACATGTTAGTGATCTCATGTTATGTTGCTTCCGAGTGACTGTTGTTATTGTAGGGAGGGTCATCTGTATACCTGGTATGAAAAATGTTCCCAGGGAAAAATTTCTGATAAGCAGCTGTTGCTCTTTACTGGGTGTTGTTGCAAATTAGTTTTGGCTGTGCCTGTTCAAATGGCCCTTGCTGTTTTGTGGGAGGTTCTTGCAGTGCCGCTGACTGGTTGACAGCTGCATAGTGGGTCCCACTCTTATTCAAAGGAGTAATGTATAGTAATGTGATCAACTAGAAAACTTGTCAGATATGACTAGCTCAGTTGGAGAAGTCTTTACCAGTTCATTTGTGGATACATGGGACGTGAAGGTCCAAGTGTTTGCTGGCCACACGGCATGGAGGCAGAAATCATTAAGGAGGCTGTGAAGGGATCTGATTTTGGACTGGTTGGGATTCTCTAAGGAAGAGCACGTGGGGAAGTTTCAAGGTGAGCTTTTCCTCTCAGGAATGCATCCACAGCCTATCACACAGTGCCCAATGGATGTTCTGGCTCACTCCTGCCCTCCCAGCAGTAGAAAGGCAAGTACATGTAATAGTGAAGGAGCAATACATGTGGGGAAGGTCCTGCATAGGGGAAGACATATGCCCATTTATGTGCGGTAGCATCAGCTGTCTGTGCTGGCAGAGGTTGAGCAGCCAGCAGAGACTGAGATCAACTAGATTGGCTACGCCCTGGAACTGAGGACTCTCAGTTGGACAAATGGAAGACGTGCCAAAGGAAAAGGGAAGTGGAGGTCGGAAATCCAAGGGAGATACTGACCCAAATGCTCAGAGGACAGCGGGGTCTACCTCTCTGTCCAAATGCTTATTAGGAGTGTAGTGGGCTAGGATACACATGCAAATGGAGATTTTCTGTAGTGTATAAATTGGTCAAAGCTGAATAGATTGTACAAGGGAGAATTCAAGGTATTTCTCTGGCTGTAGAGACAGCCCTATACTTCATACCCCAAATTCCAGATCTCTGTGCACTAGAGCTGATCAAATCCAGCCTGATTTTTTTTTTCACATAATGCAAAGTACACACTATTCATTGACCCCATGCTGAAATGAATGACCTTTATGGGCCTAAATTTAGAAAAGTTCAGCCTCAGGTAGAGAGCAAGCACAAAACATTTTAGTCAGTCAGGCTGAAGTATGCCAAAGTGAGAAGTGAATGAAAACATTTATTTTTAATGGGAAGATGTGGCCAGTCCTATGAATGGCATCACTGCTGCACTTTCTATAATAAAGGTTGAATTGTTTGCTAGTTCTCTTTGCCTTGTATAGCTGCAGTCAGGTCTGGTGGATTCTTACCCTTTTGCACCCATAAATGACTTAACTGTTAATTGCTGCATTCTCTCTGCAGTTTCACTGCTGCAACTTCATTGACAGAAATGAGTTACCTGCACAAAACTTGCCGTTGCTGTTGCTGATGGCCTGGCACCACTGGTGGCAGTGGCCACTAAGCCACCATAGCTGTTCCATGCACTGCTGCTGCCCTGGGTGCAGAACTGCCCAGCTACACTTCTGCTAATTACCCAGACACAGTGAGCTGGACCAAGTGTGACAGATGGCATAATGAAAGCTGCTAAATATGGATTGTTCCTTGAGGTATAAAGGGTGCTTCTACACATGATACTTTAATGCACATTAGCCTAAGTTAATGCACATTAAGGGCATAAATCTATACACGTGCACCCTTAATTCACATTAAAATGGTGAATTTAGGCTATTTGTGCTTAAATTTGATACCTGCAAATGCAGGTATCAAATTTGGTGTAAATAGCCAAAGCACATTAATACATGTGTAGATGTGTTAAAGCACATTAATGCCATGTGTGTGGACTGACTTGGGACTAATTTTAGTCCTAAGTCAGTCCACATACAGTGTTAATGTGCTGTAACACCTGCACCTGTAAACGCCTACCTAAACCCCCTTAATGCATATTAACCTAATGTGCATTAAATTTAGGTGTGGTTAAATTCACATGTAGACATGCTCAAAGGGGAGAGAACTCCAAGAACCCAGACTGACTTTGCAGGGCTGGCACTTAGAGAAACCATCTCTGCTTGTAAACTGGCCAGGCTTGATCCAGAAATCTACTGAGGCTCAATGAGGAGAAACCCTCCCCCAGGCCATTTTTAAAATCCTTTTTCAGAGTAGAGCTGTACTCTAAGCTTAAAGGATTTGAGGGTAAGCAGCCAAAGAAGGAATTGTGCCTTTGTCAAGGTCTCTTTCATAATATAGATTTCCTTTGGAACAGAGACTGTGTCCTAGACACCTCTCTTGCTGTTTGTGATCGCCTTCTCTCACTGTCAAGTTCACGTTATCCCTGTCGCAACTATAGAAGATGCCGAAAAAGAATCAACAATCAGGAAGAACTTGCTGTGCCTTGGTCACTGCCTTTAGTCTGATCCATGCTCTGAGAGGTTAATCCACTTCCTGCTTTCACATTTTGTTTTGTTTCTCTCATCCTTCTGGTCCTCCTCCTCTTCTGCTTCCCCTGCAGGTGTTTCCATGTGGCCTGATCCTCTTCTCCTTACTACACATGCTGCCTTCTCACTTGTTTTCCTTTTCCCTGAGCTTGCTACCCACCCAAGCTATGCTCTTCTCACTTGCATGTTCACTCTGATCCATAAGGATGACTCATTCTCTTAATCAGCAGTGACCCCCAGTAAAAGCATTTCAATTCACATCTAATTTTCAAGTGATTTACAAGCTTCAGAGTTTACATTTATAATAGAAACAAAATCAGCCTGAATCATGTGACCAGCCAGTTCTCTGCAGCCAACAAGTGCTGGACATTGATTCTAGGGACCATGGCCTATAAAATCTCTCATCATGCAGGAAAAGCTTCTGCTAAGTACAGTGAAATCCTCCGCTATTTTCTAAGAGTCCATTGTAGGATGGGTTAGGTATTTCTCCATGCAGTTAATTATCAATAGCCTGCTCTCTTCAACTTCAGGCAATCAGTGACCTGATCACCAGTTGGAGTATACCTGCATTTCCTCTCTCCATACACTTATACATGAATTCACGCTTGAATGTGTGTAACTACCTTTATATATGCTTACCGTCCTACAAGCCTGTGTGTGCACGTAACTACCCTCATACTGTATGGCAAATCCAGTTGAATGGCATGCATCTAGAAACTCCTTCAGAGAGATTGCCTCTTGAAGTCATACACCCACTGTAAAAGGAGTGGGACTGCATCCAGCCAGCCCTAGGAGAGGATGCTGAGAGCATATTGAAAAGCTGTCTTCAGCCAGGGCTTGCCAGTTTAACAACTCAGTTCAGTGTTCCTATTGCACACTGGGCTCTTTGACGCAACAGAGAGCTTTTTTTTTTTTTTTTTTTTTGCTTCCTCTTAAATCCGCCTGGCCAATTTAAAGCTTGTGGATTCTTTTTTTCCCCTCAGGGAAAGCTTATGAGAGGATTTTCTTTTTTAACAGTTCATTCCATGAAGCCTTTTTTTTTTGTAAATTGTTTGCTGTCAGGAAACGTTGGAGCTGAACACAAGGCTTTCATTGCAGGTCAGTAGCTGAACTCCTGACCGAAGCATTTAACATTCAAGTGTTGCTTTAGCAAGTCCTGGAGTTTGCAAGGGGAAGGCAAGTCAGCAAGGTTGTATCATTTGAGCCAATGGGAGGCTAACTTCTTAGTGAAAATTTTTGCTCTTCAGTGGTTTGGAGTGAATTTTCTGCAAGATTAATTGATCAGGTTCATCTTGGAGACAAATGGGCCAAATCAATGTTGTTTTGCTGAGAACAGTGGTGTGACACCAAGAATCAATCTGGTCCTGTGCCATTTATATACTGTATGATTTGATCCACCTAAATTTTTGTAAGTTCTACAGGGGATTTTAAGGATGACAAATTTCTTTTGCTCCTTTATTAAACTAATTATATTTTTGAGTTGTTGTTTAACAGCTTATTTCTTTTTAGCAGGATATATTTAGAAGCATATTGCTACTTCATACAGACACTGCAGGGAAGGCAGTCATTTGCAATTGTCTTTTGTTTTTCTTTTAGATTTCTATTGAAAGAACTCAAATTATTTACCCTGAAAAGGAAGGATGTAGATGTATCATTATTGCCTGTTTCCAACCTGTCATTGAGGTAAGTCACTCTTTTTCTCCTGTCTCAGAAATTAATTTTGAGATACAGTCATTGTTTCTGTCATCTTCACTATATTTATAGAGCTCTTCCTTTTATTTGTAATGCATTTGTTTTCCCTATTTGGTTAAAAAGCAGATAAACAGTCAAGTCAATCATTAAACTGTTTACCGTCTGTAAGACTTGTTAAACCTTACACTTTCAATACTGTTTTCTACACTTCTGTGGACTAGCATAATTTACCCATTCATTTCACAGGAGTAGGTTTTTTCCTGACGATGAATAAAATATTATTTTTTATTATCATCGTCATGATATGAAGTGTTGGTTAGTGTTTGCTATCTGCCTGGGCTGGTCAATTTTCACATGAACTTTGTAAAACTGAGTTTAACTTATTTTTAGTATTGCACACTTTTCTACCATCATGCATTTCAGGGAGGGTTTATATTAAATTGAATTGTTTTAGAACATGCACAATGCAGTTTCTACCAGGGACATTATTTTAATGGTACACCAAAGGGCAACACAGAAAATAATAATCCTATCAAGCTGTTGATTTTCCTTCTCCTTAATGTCTTCTGGGTATATGAAGAAGTATATAATTTCCAAAATATCAAAATATTTATGGAGACCAAGTCAGCTGAAAAATGTTGCTGCAGTGTTCGCCCTATACAATTATGGTAAAAATAAAAATTGTAGGAATGTGGCTGTTAGCCTGAGTGATGATTACCATCCAGGGAGCTAAAGAACTGTTAATTTTTTTTCAAACAACTTAAGCTTTGGCCAGCATTGCTGAGAGACTGATTGTTCCTTCATGGTTAAGACTGTAGCAAGCTTCCCATTACAATAAATCAGATTTTTGAAACACAATTTCTGTGATTTCATCACTAGTAGAACAATCCATCTGAAATGGCACATGGTAGTTCTCACCCAGGGGAAGTTTAGTTCAACCTAGATATGTTATTTTGTAGAGATGGGTTGATTCAGAAAGTTTCCAATACTGGAAGTCCTTCAAAGGCTTTTTTCACATCCCTGTTAGTTGTCTTTATGGATTTTGAATTGCATTAACTCTGCTACAAAAAGATGCTTTTAGTGTCTGTGGATATTTTCTGAGTTGAGAAGATTAACGAAGGACTTAAAAGGTACAAAGAACTGTTTTTAAGCATATAGATAAAACATTTGATACCATAAGCATTTATTATATTCTTACATGAATAACTTAATTAAAAGATTAAATACAAATCTATTCAGCCTGCACTTCCTTCAGCCATCATCAAGCCAAATCTTTTTGGCCCTTTCTGTCATGTACTTTTGGAAGAGGGGATTCATAACATTCTTAGACTCCAAAGATTACAACATCTAGAAATGCACAATTAAATTTGCAATTGGTAATACACAAATTCTTTATCACCCCAACCTGTTCCCAATGCATTCTCACTTTCAACTATGCTTCCTTAAATCTTGAAACACATCATATAACAACTGAGTGATAAAATATGGCACGTTTTATCAAATTAATTTTCAGCAGAATGAACGGTGTATGGTATTGCATTACCTTTCCTACGGAGACCCTTTCACGGCAGGGCCTTTCCCTTTTCAAGGGGATTTTGTGGGTTGCTGTGGTTGGGATGGAGAATGTCCCTGGCGCCTAGCTACTTTGTCTTGGCTGTGAAATGCATTGATCTGTAACATCAGGTTGTTTTTTTCCCCATCATTTTAATCTTCACCAGGTAAATCAGAATCTTTAAATGCTGTTTATTTTGCTTTGCGTTGCTTTGCTTCTGTTTGCTTAAATAGAAAGAAGGCAACAAGATCAGGACCACTATGCACAGAGACAAGCACCCTCACACACAAATAGGTTTCTCCCTCTCAATAAATTCTTTGAAACGTTTGTGCGTTATTTTGCATTTTACACGTTCCCACCATGACAAAAGTAGTATTTGCATGCAGGGCCAGTAATGCCTTCTTCACGGAGTCATGAAATACCTTAGACTTACGGTGTAATTGGACTTGCCTTACAAAGGGCAGTGTGTTTAGGCTGCTAACCACAGGGCAAAGCATGTGCCTGTGAGAAAACAGATAGCTGTGCAGACAGGATGGAACAACGGGAGCTGCTTCAGAGTAAATGCTGAAGTTGGCTTCCCATTTTAAGCCCACATGGGGGCTAGGGACAGACATTACACATAAACTGGTTTAAGTGATCAGAAATTGGTTTAAACCTGTAACAGAACAGAAGTTCAGTGCACATAAACCAGTTTCAAAATGGCTGAAACTGGTTTAAGATAAACCTGGCTGAATGTAGTATCAGACTTAACTAATTTGGGTCAAACTGGTTTATGCAAAGTCTGTCCCATATGCCTTCCTGGTTTAAGTTAAACCAGACTCCCCCAGCATCCCAGATGCTTTGCTGGGCTGGGCTGTGCTGTCTTCTCCAGAGAACAGGCCTGACCTAGCCCCCCGCTTTCTAGCCAGAGCTTCAGCAGAGACTGCAGGAACAGTAGGGTCTGCCTGGCTTCTCTAACCCGAGCCACTGCAGGCATGTGCTCCCTTCCCAATTTGCAGGCAAGTGTTCCCTTTCCAATTTGCTGCTTCGCTTTATGCTTCCTGCCCTATCTGCTGCTCTGCTGCCTATCCCCTCCCTGAACTGATGCTTGCCATACATAGAGGCTGCCTGTGCCACTTTGGCATCCTGGAAAAGAGGGTTGCATGGAGCTGTGTGCCTGTCTCTAGTGCTTTTTGGAGAATATAAAACAGAGGTGGAGGGGCAGGAGACTGGGAGGGCATGTACAAGGGTTGGGACTTCAGTGACCTGGGGTATGGAGCTAACTCTGCTACTGACCTGAAAGGTGGCCTTGGGTAAATCACTTCTCCTCCAATACCCTTTGTTCTTCTTGTTTATTAGACTGCAAGTGCTTGGAATAGACGCTTCTTTTCCTCAGAGATTTGTGCAAAAAATAGTGCTGTGCTGATTTCTGTTAGCACTTCTTGGCATTATGGTACTACTAATAATCAGGCTAGAGAAATGCCTCTCTTCCTTTCTGCGGGGGAAGGGAGGCCATAAGTCTACAATGCTGCTTGAAGCCTGGGGTGAAATTCATGGCTTTTTGTTAGTTCATACATTTGTTTACAAACTTTTCCTCGGAACAGGAGCTCTTATAGAAAGACTTGGACAAAAGTCCCAGTGAAAGATTTTTGACTTATTACTTAACACGCGCAGTCTCACCTCAGCCACAGCAATGTTGCTCCAGCAGTATTGTGGCAATTGTGCTTCAAGAGGTGCCATGAGCCTGTCTGATCGCAGGACCTTTATCCCTTGTGTTGTGCCTTGGCTTCTTTAAGATTTCTGTGCAACTGTAACACAAAGATTAATAGCAACCCTCCTCCGCACCCCCCAAAAAAATGTTCCAAGAATCATTTGTATTTCACCCAGTCTTTAATTTTAAAATGTGTCTCAGCAGTAATTAATAACTGCCCAGGGACAGATTAAGGCTTCAGTTTGACATCTTGTCTTCGCATTTTGTCTTCTCTCTATTTCTCATTGCAGCCCCTTCTTCCAGACGTGTATTTGGAACTGATGGCAGTCTTAATAAAATGATGACTCTGCAACGTGCATTAGGTAAATTAATGTTGAAACTGGCAAAGACTTTGCTGTTGACTTTTTTTTCTCTCTGAAATACCAATTGTGATTCTCTAGTCTGAAAGGTGAATTGCAGGTCAGGGGCAAATTAATTTATTCAGATGTCGATCTGATTCTCATTACAGCAGAGGACAGTGAGATTGACAAAGAGGATTGTAGATTATTTCTTGTCCCTGTAAAGTTGAACAAACTCTAAACTCTTCCATTTAGTAGGAGTATCAGAATGAATACACAGTTCAACTGTATAAACTAGCAACCTTTTCATAGATTCATAGATTGTAGGTTGGAAGGGACCTGGGAAGATCATCAGGTCGAGTCAATAATTTTCCTCCACCCAGATTTTGTTCCAGACTAATACCTGTTTTTTAAAATATATATGTCTATTTTTGGAAGGAGAATGGCTCCACATTACCCACATGAGGGTTGCCCCAGCCACCTCCCTGCCACCCTGCCTCCCTCCTCCGGCTTCTGCCCACTCCTGGGTAGGGTAGGTATGGATGGTAACCCTAACTGGGGAGAGGTGGTAATATGGGATCTAAGACAAAAGCTTGAATCAAGGACTGACTTTCACTAGATCGCAGCAAGGTAGCTGCTCTGCTACATACAAAACCTTGACCCAGCTGGCTATCTGAGGCAAACTGAGGCTCCAGAGCATTGCAATAGCATTATGTTTATGGGGGATTTTGATTTAGAGTTGTTCAGTCATAAGGTGTTCAGTAATAATCCCACAAGTTGTAGCTTTGCTCTATTGGCTCAACCAAGTACATATATCAAAGCTAGAGACAGACATTATACATAAACTGATATAAGTGATCAGAAACTGGTTTAAATCTGTAGCAAAACAGAGGTTCAGTGCACATAAACCAGCGTGAAAATGGCTGAAACTGGTTTGAGACAAATCTGGTTGTCAGACCTGGTTATCAGACTTAACTGATTTGGCTCAAACTGGTTTATGCAGTGTTTGTCCAAGACCTCTTCCTGGTTTAAATTAAACCAGACTCCCCCAGCATCTGGGCATGCTCTCTGGGCTGGGTGGGGCCAGAGGGTGGGGGGAATCCCTCCCTAATGAAAGCATCCTGCCTGGGCTTAGCCATGCCCCCCTCATCTCAGCACTATGGAAGGGAAGGGAGGGCTGTTCTAGTGCTTCCCCCCACCTCCCCCACCCTGCTTCTAGCCTGAGCCACTGCAGGTATGTGCCTGCATTTCTGGGATGTCTGTGTGGTTACAAACTGGTTCCAGCTAGCCAGGTTGGATTAACCTGCAAAGATTGAATGAATTCAGGCTCAGGCTTTTTGAATGTCTGTCCCTAGCCCAAATGTCTGAGCCTGTGGTTTCTCTTGAACTGAGCAGGATTATTATTGCAACAACACATCAGCAACTGGGTAAAACTAACCTTTCTCATGATGGACTAAACTCAGATCATGTTCCATATGGGAGGACAATCAATCCAATACCTGGTCAATTCTGTTTTGCAATGACAGGAAAAGGTGACAGTGAAGGATCAAAAGTGACACTGCTACGAATACTTGGCTACCTCAAGCCAGTTATCCCTGTGGTAACTCTTCTGACACCTGCTTAAGACCCCCAAAATAAGAAGGATCATGAGGCCCTGCTTTCATGGTCTGTATTCATACTGAAAAATCAAGATCCAGCAAGCTTTTTGCCTTTCTGCCACGTGGGAGGTTTCTGTCCTCCCTGAAGCTCACCTTAAGACACCTGGCATATAGTTCGACAGATGTACCTCCTCACTCAGATACCCCATCTGACACAGTCCCCAGAATAGGTTGCACCCTGCCCATGTGTGGCACTTGGGGCACTTTTACATGTGCTCTGAGGGCTGGGGGGTGGTGTGGGGGTGGGTGGGCAGTATTTTAATTAGAGAGGCTCCAAGAGCCGATTTAATTAAATCGCCACCATGTCTCCTGAATTAGTGTCAACGCTGCTCTTAAAAATGGTGGTGGGGGTGCTTGAACTAAAGGTTGTTTGATGAACTTTAGTTCAAATGTCTCTGCTGCCATTTTTAAGCATGGGGATGTTGATATACGAGATGCAGGAGGCTGCTGGAGCACAGCAATTGTCAGGATCCAGCAGGCTCGATTAATTGAATCTGCTCCAATGCACATGTCAGAACAGCTTCTGCGCTCATGCATAGGTGCCTTACAGCCAAAAGCAGAAGCCCCTTGCGCCTTGCCCCCTGTCTCACTAAGTGAAAAAGAACAAAAAAATAGTGGTATTACAGTAGCAGCCTCAGGAATTCCCACTTACTCTGCACCACTCATGTCTCTATACAGTGCCAGACTAGAGTCAAGCTCAACAGCATCTTCTTTCACCAGTGATTCTGCCAAGGCCATTCCCTTGGCTGTGATTTTGCTCTATTGTAGATAGGGACAGTAGGAATCTCATTCTTCCTTTCATACTCATTATTAATTAGATGATGAGGCACTTGGATAAATTTGAACCGAGTTTTGTGGGCACCTATTGCGCGTATTTGGGGAAAGCCCCTGGTGGCCTGTCCAACCAAAGGTGGTCAAGTCTGGTGATGTCATCATGTAAATACAATTCTCACAAATTATTCTTAAACTAAATGAGGTCTCAGTGGAATTTTCTAGGCTTTCTGTGTTCCAAGGACAATGATGGTTTTGCCTGATCTTAAAAAGATGTTAAGCGTATCAATTGACTACTGTAGGGCTCTCCTACTCAGCAAACTTTCTCTGATTGGAGCCAGTGACGGTCAAGGCACCCAAGAGTCTATCATTCTCCTCAGGCTGTTTGCCAGTTGCACTGAGTGGGAGGCCAAAACATGTAACATTGTCTGTGCCAGTCAATTGCTGTCCTTGTATAGTAAAGTCCTGTTTTTTTGATACCTTCTTCAAAGCTGTTTCTGACAAGGTGCCTGATTTACTTTCAAAGTGAACTATCATATTTAGTATGATGGCATCCTTCTCCCTCACAAAAAACAGGTCAGGTGTTTTCAGCTTGTTATCTCTATCCCTGAGATGGGGTTCTTTGTAGACTTCTCAGCTGTGCTCTTTTGCTGTATATGCTACCAATTTGCAGAGTTTATTATGTATTTTTATTTTGGCATCTCTTTATCTTGGAATGGATGTCTAACTGGATAAATGCCCACAATATAGGAGCACTTTTCTCTTTCCATCCTGCAGTACCTACAGTTTTGTGGGGGGGGAGAGATAGTTAGCCATATTACTCTGAAGTCAGTCAGAAGGCAGGGTAGATATGCAACTTTATAGAATAATAAAATTATATATATATATATTTATGTATGTGTATATATAAATGCTTCATTGTATACAGTGCAAGGAGGTGCAGAAAGAAGACTATAAGGAGAGAAATTAGAATACAAAAGACAACGTGGGAGTGGGGAGAGAGAGAGATGGTGGTGGGCAGTGTTAGGAGAGAAAAGCAAACAACTGATTAACCCATAGGAACAAAGTGGGTCACAAAAGTTAATCCAGGAAATGAGATAAGAATCTGTAGTCCCTGTTGACACCATACCTCACACAGTCCAGTTTGTGTATGATTTCTTGTTCCTCAGCTGTCTGTTCAAACTGCTTTTTAATTTTTTGTTTTGCTTGAGACCAGCAATCCTGAGGCCCGCAATGGAATGTCCAGGGAAGTTGAAGCATTTTGCCATAGGCTTTTGTGTTGCTGTACAGCTGATGTCAGATCAGTGTTCATTCATTTGTACATGTAGAGATCACCCTCTCTGTCCACTGGTGACAGAGGGGTATGGTAAGAAGATGATGGTGTATATGACATTGGTAGAGCTCAAGGTGAATGAACCTTAGATGATGTACTCCTTGTTTTTAGGTCCAGTGATGATGTGATCTGTGTTGACGGGGGGGGACACAGTAGGCATTTGGGTCTACTGCAAGGCCTAGTAGCTCAGTGAGGATGGGAGTTCATTAGTTTGAGAGACACTGGTTGAGACTCATAGGCTGTCTATAAGCTAGGACAGTTTGTCCCCAAAAGCTATCTTGAAACAGTTTTCCTTTTCCAAGAAGGGCTGGAGGTCATTAATGATGAGGTCATTAGGTTTTCAAGCTGGGGCCTGCAGGTGACAACCAGGGCCCTAGTATCTAGGCTATGACCCAGAAACTCCTTAATGGGATAGACAATGGCTTATAATCTTAGGGCACCTAGTAGATGTTTCTCCTGGATGCCGTCATAGTTCATTCACCAGTCACTACCTATAGGATTATTTCTGAAATGCTCAGTGCCACAGCCTTGGAGTGGAAGTTTAGTCTATTGATTGAACTGTTCATATATGCGCTCTCAGAATTCAATACTTCACTATAGGTGTAGATGTCTCCAATTCAGTGGGTCCAGATCATTACCTTGCACAGAGGATGTAACCATAATGAAATTGGGGCAGTCACACTTGGTATTCCTTTCTCTTTCCTGCCAGCAGCCAACCCTTTGCTTATGCTGTTGGTCAGTGCTATTTGGTGAATTAAAGGATATGACCAGTTGGCAAGCCAACTTGGATGGATAGAATAACTATTTTCATAGTTCCAGTCCACCATCTCTGGGGCTACAATATAATAAGCTATCACACATGCATGCAGGAAAGTGGAGCCAGGATTTAACTATTGCATCTATTGCAGAAAGGATGATACTCCTTAACCCAGAATGGTTGGCCTGATAAATTATTATTGGTAAGACATGTATATTCAATAGCTCTAGCTTCCATGTTGGTTTCAGAGGAGCTTTACCAAACTTAAAAAGCTAATGATCAAGCTTGTTCACAAATTCTTCTTGATGGGCACCAGTCCAAGGATCTATTGTAAGACCAAGATATTTTCCAGTTTATCCAGGTGATATCATATTCATATCTAATCCAATCATCTATGGCTTGCAGTCATTCACAACACAAGAGCCATGAGTAGGACAGATAAAAAACCATTGCATCTTCTTTACCTGCATCGGCAGGCTTGACAGCTGACAGAAGGCTTCAACCATTTGAATATACTTGGCTATCCCTTTCCAAGTATCACTTAATAAGACTACATTGTTAGCAAAAGCCATTGTTGTTAATTTGTTGTTATTATAGGTCTAACCATTTCCTCTGGATTCTAGTTGGGTGACTCCTGCTATATTAAATAAGAAGGGCAACATTGGTTCATCCTGCTTGACTCTAATGGTGATACATTTATGGGATGATAGTTCCTTATGGATGTCTAACTGGATGATAATATTACTGTAAGATACTTTTATGATGTTTATAATTTGTTCATCTAATATCTTCTTAAGATCCATAAGATATGATTAAGGGACACAAAATTAAATGCTTTAGAAATACTGACAAAAAACAAAACCTCCCAGAGACTTACCCTCTTTCTTTCTTTGTTTTTTGATGAGTTGTAGTATCATCAAGTTTTCTGAGCAGCTTAGGGCATCAATGAAACTTCTTTGTCTCATGTTTAATTGGACAAACTTTTACTATTCTGCTTGTTAATATTTGAGAAAAAAAGTCACATGATAGGTTCAACTATTACCAGTCTCAAGTTTCTCGTTGCTCTCAATCCCTCTTGGTCTTTGATATCAATAAAGACTGGCATTCTTGAATGTCATATCCATGGTGAGCCATATATTTTAGACAGTGCTTTTCCCTTGAGGTCAGCAAGATGAAGATCGCCTAGGGTAAGATTTTCAGGATGAAGAGTGGCTTTATTCATCATTTCTTGATCTTACTAATTTCTCTTGACAGGATTAAAAATTCATTGTCTGCATTCATTAATAAAAGAAAGAAGCCTAATTCCTTAAATGCTGAATCCATTTCCCACTTGATCTGTGACTCTTTCCCCAAGTAGGACCTCACACTTTACCTATTTTTTTTGTTGAGCATGTTATGGACTAGGTTTTGTCTGAAATAACTTCCGGTACCAGAGGTATGTACCTCTCTTTCATGCTCTCTTTGACATCTAGTTCCTCCTCTTGGATTTGTTGAAGCTATCTTCTTTTTTTCTGGCTAAATATAGAAGGGATAATTTCTCCCAGAAAACAAAGAGAATATCCATTGATGTTATTTAATTTAAAGTTCTCACACCAAATGCTGTTGAACCCATGACTGAAGAACTCTTTCCTCTTCCTCAGATAGGTTGATATCCTGTAAATAATCCTTGGCTCTTAAAGTGAGCACTCAATCCTTGAGTAACTCTAAGATCTTCTTTTTTCTGCTTATAAGTATTCCCTCCTCCTGGGAACCTGGCAAAAGATCTTTTACTCCTGATGTTGTTTGTATGAATCCAGGATGCCTCCTCATATCACTGATCTGCTTGGGAGTTTTACTCTTTAATATGTTGTTTATTTGTTTTTTTGTTATCACATGAACTATGAGATTTAGCATCCAGTTGTAACAAGAATGCTCCCTTCTCTCATGACCCACAGCTTTTGTGACTCCCCCTCTTGGACTCAGATTTGGATTGGCTGTTTAAGAAGATTTGTTCCTTCTTTCACAAAGCTGGGTGCACCTAATTCTGATTCTAAACCACTTTTGCTGCCACATTTTTGGTCATACAGTTTGCAGGTCTGATCTCCCATTGGGATTTATATATGCATGGCCTTCCACTTTGGCACATGCTGGAGGATACTATGATGGTTTGATTTCATTCTCCCATGACAGGTTCACTAGCAAGGAGTTTTTGTTTTCCCATGTTTGTACTTTAGATGTTCCACCAAGACTGTCACCTTCCTAATGTGGTCCCCACAAATCGGCATGATGGATTCTCATCTGGCAGTTTTGCTACAGAATACCCACCAGTCAGCATCTGGGTTATTACCAAATGCATCATTTACCTGTGTCAACATCCTGCTCCATGTCAAGTTCTTCAGTGGCAATGAGCCTTTCCATTTGATTGCTATGGGGCTTGGCTCAGTCCCTGGGGAAAAGGGTTTGCATTGGATGGTAGAATGAGCATACTGGGAAGAACTGCTTTGTATGGGGCAAATGAGACCCTGACTTGGAATGCAACATGATTAATATGATTAATGATGCTGTAGGGACTGGAAAGATCCTCTTTCATCATTCTGATGCCAGGCTGAATTTATGTTACTAGAAAGTAAAAAAGCTGGGGAATTTATTTGAAAATTGAACATGATTCAGTATCTTTAAAGCAAGTTCATGTTGCTCTTGGAAATGGCATTAGACTCTGAACTTACTCAAGCGATTTCAAATATTTTGCTTCTAAAGCTTCACTTGAGAAAGTCTAATCATAGAAATCTCAGCCATGCTGATGAGAGCATGATCAGAAAGCACTGCATGTGCCTGATGTCTTCATTAAACACTCAGCATTAGAAATAAGTATTAAAAGGACAAGGGCTGGAGTATATATTATGTAGACCAGGGGTGTTCAACATCTGCCCGTGGGCAAGATTTGGCCTGTGGCTCCATGCCATCTGGCCCACGGGGCTCTCCGTGGCTCTGGAAATCTGGCAGAAGGAGAGTATAACGGGGGTATACTGTGGGGGCCGATTTTTCTTTGGCCCACCCACCTATTTCTGGGCCAACTGCCCACCTGCTCTCCTGCCACGTCTTGTTGTCAATTAATTAATGATCTTAATTAGGCAGGAAGCTGCCCATTTTTTTGCCCCAATGCCAGGGGGCGCTATCTGCAGCTCCGCTTCTCCCCTACACCGCAGCCAAGCCTTGCAGATGGTATTTATAAATTCCTCTTTATGTTGGGGTCTCAGCTGCTGTCCCCTTCTCTCTAACTAGCCCTGTCAGCCACAAAAAAACACAACCCACTAATGGGGGCTTGGCTCCAGGGCTCTAGCTCTCAAAACTCACTCAGGCTTCTGTGCCCTCTCTGGCGCTGGGGCCTGCTCAGCCCGAACACTGCTTCCTCTCTGGCGCTGGGGTCTGCTCACCCCTGAATACCGTGCACTCTCTGGTGCTGGGGTACCCACGCTGCAGTGGGCCCCCAATGAGTCCTCCTCCTTCCCCAGTCCTCCAGCATTATTAACATTCAACACAAAACAGGCTTCTATGGTCAAAAATGATAATAAAAAATAGGAGAGGCAACATGCCTGCTAACTTTAGGTGATCATTGTTGCAGGATCTTTCCCTGGTCAGGCTTACCACAGATCACGAATAGGCGGGAGAACAGTGAACAGGCTTGGTAGCTTTTATTACTGAATATCAACGTAGGCGCGCAGCGGCTAGAACTCACCACGCCTCACGCGCCCTAATGGTGCGCGAGACCGATGAACCTGGCTGGTGAATAGTTTCTGGGGTTTCAGGTCGCTGGGATCAGGTGGGTCTCTGCGTCCTCCTTCGGTTGGCCACTCCGAAGGCCGAGCCATGTCCGTATTAATCTGCCGTGAATCGTTCCAAGTCCGTTGGACGCAGAAAGGACCCTGACGATCAGGTGCAGGCTCCTTTTATAGCTTAGGTGACGTGCAGTGGTGTGATTGTGTGAGGCACCTTTCGATAGGCCCATGGCACTGACTGACTGACGCTGGACTCCGCCTTGTGGAAAGTTCTAGCTACCGCTTATCTCTTACACTGATGGCAGAAAAACAACTATAGTCTGCCTAGCAACTGTTACATAACTCTGTGTAACTTTTTCTGATTGCCAAACATGGCCACTTAACAAACATAGTGATCACAACAATCATGTCCTTTGGCTCACAGCATGGCATATTTTTCTGGATGAGGCTGCAGTCATGGCACCATGGTCATCGGGAGTCCCCTTCTCTGCTGCCCCCGGTCTTCTCTGCTGCTGTTTCTAGGGGTCTGGCCTTCCCCTTCCTGCCACCTGACCGGCAGGCAGGCCTGAGCCTTAACCCCTACCTGACTGGCTGGCTGTGACTGGAAGGTTCTAGATTTAAAGGGACCACCCTGTCTCTTGGTAACAGGGCTAGGGTTCCTTGTTACAGAGAGCAGTAGCACTGCCCTCCCAGCTGCCAAATCATCAGATTTGTGGGGAGCCCCAGGCCCTGTACACTG
The DNA here is from genome assembly GCF_001723895.1 of Crocodylus porosus. NCBI lineage: Eukaryota > Metazoa > Chordata > Crocodylia > Crocodylidae > Crocodylus > Crocodylus porosus. The sequence goes on along the minus strand of NW_017728912.1, from coordinate 23,576,230 downwards.
GATCCAGAGCCCAATTTTAGCATGCAGGGCTGGGTGGGAGCAATGCCGGCCAGGCCCATGAAGCCAAATCCTGGCATACAGGGGCCTGGGAGCCAGGAGGAGGTGGCACCATGTCCTCAGGACCCAATCCCAGTGCACAGGGAGTGGGAGGGGGCAGTGCTAGGCCCCCACTCTCTGATACAGCTTGCAGACTGCCTCCACCTCGTTCTTCTGGCCCATGGGGTTAAAAAGCTAAGCACTACTGATGAGACTGGTCAGGTACATTGGGGACCCGCCCAGGCCTAGGATCTGTAGGGGTATAAAGGTAGCTTAAACACCCTAAAACAACCTTTGCTAGTGTACTATGCTGAGTACAACCTGGTCAAACCAGAGAAACTGGCCCCTTCTCTCTCAGGGCTTGCCTTCACAAGGGGTCTTTGCAGTGATATCCATGGTCTTGTGCATCAGGTGAGCAGCCTTGCAGCTTTGTTGGTGCCACAAGCCCTAATGTAGGCAAGTTGAGGGAGTTTCATTTAGCTCAAGATACTGGAATACAGTGCTCTGCCCCACATTTTTTAAAATAGTCCTTGGAAGCATGTAGCTGACCAGCCTGGATTTTTTCAGTGGGTTCATTTAAAATACACTTAATACCTTCAATTTTCCTTTTTTACTTACATGAAAATGAAACCATCTGGTAATCAGGAAAGCAATTGTGAGTTCCCACAAAGGTTATAACAGATATTGACAAGATATACAGTAATGTCCAGTGCAAAATTGCCTTGGGAGAGATTTATAAGAAATATACAATGCACTTGAATGCTCAAATATTAGCAACTTAAAATAAGCAGGAATAGACATATTTGGGATTGATCCACTTCCTATGAAAATGATGGTTGCTGGCTTAGTAATCTATGGTGGATTTTTTTTTTTAGCCACATACGTACAGAATGGCTACGTAGGTACAAAACAAAATTTCATCTATCTTCCAAACTGTAGGATGGTGGAATGTGATTATATTAGATAAAAGGCAGAGGTGAGATTCTATGGTTTCCTTGCATGTAGCCGCACTGAATACACATTACCGTGAATGAAATAATGAGCTGCCCCCCAAATATCTCAGCTCTCTGTAAGCTTTTCTCAGGAAATGGAAAGCACTTACATAATGCAAAAGGAATGACAGGAAAGCTTCTCAAGATTAGAAGAGAGAGAAGGAAACAACTTTTCATTTTGCAATCCTCTGAAAGTAACATGACTAAGATGCCAGGTCACTTTAGCTATATAATCTCAGAGATGAAAGAAAAGAGTTTAAGTAAATGCCCATAGAGTATGAACAGGGCCTGTGGCCCTGGGGTTCAGATATATGTAAAGAAGAAGGATCCTACAGCTTACATGCTGTGTGTGTTGTGTGTGTTTAACCCTCCTCTGTGCCTCTTTGATTGTGAAGCTACACTCCACCAGAGGTGCAAGCTAGAGTAAATTAAAGAAGGTTGCTCTAACTTACTTTAGTTTCCAAGGGATTTCAAATAAATTGCTGGGATACTTGGTATCCCTGAACATGCCCCTTCCTCCAGGTATATGGTTGGGTTTGTTTGCAAGCCACAGTTCTTTGCCACTGAAGAAACTCCCAAGGTCAAAATGATCCATCAGTCTCTGGGGGCCATTCTTGACTAGTGGAGTGAGGTAAGGTGGCCACATCCTAGGACGAATGGGACCCTGAGATTTTGGAAAGACATGAAGGATAGGTTAACACTCCCCAGGCGCATCTACATGAGACCCTTTACTGCACAGCAGAGCAAATAACTCTGCAAAAAACATTACCATCTACATGCGCAGACTCTTACTGTTCAGTAATTTGCTCTGCTCCATGGTTAATTTTCTACTGATGTAGTTACTGTGCAGTAAGGCATGTGTAGATGGCTGATCAGGAGCAAATTTGCTCCTGGTCAGCCAGGCAGCAGGGGGTGGGAGATTGCTCCTTGCCTCTGGGAGTTGCTGCTGCCAGGATGGGCTCTCGAGGTAGAGCCCAGGCCAGGACAATGCCCCCTGTCCCAGCAGCAGGGAGCTTCTGGCTCTGGAACAGATCTCAGCCCTGTGCCCTGATCAGGCAATTGAGGCACAGAGCTGGGAAAGAACTGTTGGGGGAGGGGCAGTTCCCAGACTCCTGCTCTAAACCATGGGTGGGGCAGCTACCAGCAAGCCCCTGGCTGGGTGATGAACTCCTACCCGACCTGGGGCTTACTGCTAGCTGCCACAGTGGCAGACTGGGGCAGTGGGCTGGGACCTGCCCCTCCCTCAAAGCTCTTTTCCAGACTCTTGACCCTGATTGAGGAGCCAGGGCTGAGACCTCTGCTGCTGGGCCAGCGGGACATTGTCCCAATCCAGGCTGCACCACTGGAGCCTGCCCCAGCAGCAGGCAGCTCTGGGGGGCAGGGAACAATTTCCCAGCTCCTGTCGGGAGACAGCAGTCTCCTGGCCCTGTACCCCCTGCCAGCCCCTGGACTAGCACCCAAGGGGAGCCTGGAGCTTCCTCTGGCTGCTACAGGTGGGCAGAACAGGATGAGCAAATATGCTTCCAAATGCCTGCATGTGTAGATGCCTGACTAGGGTGGGTTTACTCTGCAGTAAATTACTGCAGTTTAAAGCCATCCAGCAGTATTTGCACATGTAGATGCATGCTTCCTGCCAGGTCAATTTGGGGATGTAGTTCAGACTTGTGCAGATCACAATTTGCTTCAAATCATGAATTAGGGTATATGGGTCTATCTTAAGAAAACATGTACATCTTTCCAAGACCAAATGCAACGGCTTTATATCTATTTGTTTCTTACATATAGTTCCATTTCCTGCTGACACTGTAGTTTTCTGGAGGCTGTAGGACTTGGACAGCTCAGTAAGCTCATATAACAATGTGGCTCTATCAACTCATAGGAGTTGTTAACACACAATACAAGCTCAAGGTGATTTTTATCACTAGGCTTAGGTTTATAAACTCAAGCCTCAGCCCAAAAAGGTAGTCTGGCCATTTTTTTCAGAGTTATAGCTTCATAGAGCATGGATAGAGCTGAATTTTCAGCTAATTTATCCTCTCTTTGGGTGCATCTACACGTTGCCGTATGGTGACATTGCTACAGTACAGTACAGGTGGTTACTGTGCCATATGCATGGCACATGGTTAGATTTTGCTGGTACGTCACTGTAGCAGTATGCTATACTCAGAGAACATGCCACTATGGTGATATAGATGGCGATCACATGTAGACATGCATTATCTCTACATTGTTGTAGGGTGATGTGTAGACGTCCCCTTTGCTCCTTAGCTAAAGCTGAACCCCTAGCTGTTGCTAAAGACTGGTCTCAATGGATGATCTATGATTTGAAAAGAGTTAAAGAGTCTTCAAGGTTGTGAAATAGGGAGAGTAGTACATGGAGTGTCCAGACCATTAAAAAGGAGAGATAATAGTTAACACCTCTGGAGTAAATAACAATGAAACATTAAATCAATTGGCTTCCCCAGCTGTCTGAATAGCAATGCTACAGCTGCTGCATTGTGGAACACAGATCAAAGCAGAGTGTTTCTATCCTGGTCAGAAAATCAGCTTTCCTGCTTAATACACACACCCAAATTTCTTGCGGCTGAAAAGGTGTGTGTGTTGTATGAGAGAAAATACAGTATTAGGCTGAGAGCCTGAAAAAGCAGGATTTTGAATAATGCTGCTACAATCTGTTTTTTGGAGTCCTCTAGTTTTCCAGTGATGTACGTGTTTTTTATACTGATCAGTAATTTCAGATCATTGGGTTTCTCTTATAACAGTGCAATTCTCTTCTCAGATGAATTTAGTTTGCCTATTAACTGTGCCATATATTTTTCCTTTGTAATGGTCCAGAGTCCACCAGTTCATGAATGTTATTTCCATGTTCTTAGAACTCCTTAACCACAGAGTCAACTGAAGTGATTAGGCTTCAGAAGAGATTTGAGCAGTTGGAAAAGGCTTTAATGGAGAAAGGAAGATGAGTAACAGGAGGAGTATGTGTACAGCCGGAAGCCTACAATGAGGTTGCCCATGAGTTACTAAAAGCATTGCTTAAGACAATGAGGTGTATACAGACGTAACTCATGTTTTTATTTCTCGTCATGGTGTGTGAGATAGAAAAAACGCAGCTTGGCTCTCCAGTCCCACAGGGAGGTAGTCAGGAAAGACCAGCTTTGTACTAGTACATCAGTGAGGGATGACAAACATGGGACAATCGGTGCCACTGCAATGGTCAATTTTCAGGCTCAAATTGTATTTAAGATGAAGTTTGCTATCAGAGCCTATTCTCTTGCTTTGTTAGAAGGATGGATTCTAAATTTTAAAAAAATAGAAAACCCTCAGAAAAGGAATGACTTAATTGGTACGAGAAAACTGCCTCATGATATAATATTTGATTACGGACTCTGGTTATCAACAGGGAACCAGACATCCTTGCAGTTTTTGGAGCAAAAATGTAATTTCCAGAATCCTTGCCTACCATTTGATCTAGGAAGTACTTAATGGGTTTCTTTAAAACTTTTGTAGAAGCAGCACAGCTCTCAAAGAAGCTGAATGTTAGTGAATCAATTCTCTCATTGGTTAAGGAAAGAGTGACCTGCTCCTGCTGAAGTTAGCAATAACATACTTTTTGACTTTAGTGGTTCAGGTTTAATTAACCTCCAATTTTCTCAGAGACTGTGTATTTTGGTATTAGTTATATCTGCTACCAGGCTTTGGTTTTCAGTCACCAGTCCCAGATTTATGCAGCTCCTTCTTAGAATTTTGCTCCCTTCATATTTAGGATGAAGCAATGTTCAGATTTTTTAATGTTTAATCTCAGTCCTAAATTTTCTGGGGCTGTAATCTGTGTTTTGGGGGTAATTGCAGTATCTTTTAACATTTTTACCCTCTGTTTACTAACATATACAAGAGCTGGGTGGATTTTTTCCTAATTTAAAAATGTAAAAATGCAAATTTGGAATGTAAAAAGGAGGAGGAGAGGTTCAAAAAATGTTGTTCCTGTTTTTCACAAGAGTAAACTTGTCAAAAGTGCCTAAGTCTCATTTTCAAAAGTGAATTAAGCTCTTGAATCATTTAGGTGCTTGTTAAATGTGAGCCCAGACCTATCATGTTCTCTCACTTTTAACTTCAGGTTGGTTCTGCTTTTTGTGTGGGAATATTTCTAAAGCCAAAGGAACTACTGGGATAGGAGGTATAAATACATTTAAGTACATGAGAGATTAAATTTAATGCTTCTTGCAAAGGCTCTTACTAGCTCTTTCTCTCTTTTGGCTCAGCCAGAGAAATGAAAAAGGATGATAAAGGAGTAATATTGGAGATATTGTGCATAGAAACTATCATATTGCAAGTATAGCTTGGGCAATAAAGAGTTTTCCTGTCTCAAAAAGCTTTTTGAGTTTTCAAATTTTTTTTTTTTTTGCATCAGGGTGAAACCAAAACTTTTTGAAGTTTTTCCTGCAAAGTAAGAAAGAAAGTGAGAACAAGAGAGGCCCTGTCAGAACAACCTGGGGATTAGGGCACTCACCTGAGAGGGGGAGACAAAGAGTTAGGTCCCTTCTCTGCTGCTTGAGGGCATCCTAGGTGAGTGTCCTGACACCAAGCTATTGGCTCCTCTGGTGTGGGCAGAGGCATAACTGGAAAGCTTCATGCCCAGAGAAGCTGCATGACACCCAAAGCAGTGCTGATTTGGGTGCTGATCACAGTGGCAGGTTTAGCTACTTCTGCTATCGCAGCTATTTTTGCGCCTTCCTCACAAAGGTGGCACCTGGTGCTGACCCAGTTGCTACCTCTCAGATAAGTTACTGAGTATGGGCCTCCCTCAGTCCCCCTTGGTAGGTGGAGCTCTTCCACTTGGTATGGATAATTAAATGTTCATTATATCAAGGACTCAAAATTGGGTCTCCTTCATCACACGTGATTTCCTACCATTGCTGTTCTGACATGGGAGGTATCTGTTTCTTTTTTGGCTTTGACCAGAAATTCCAACTTGGAGCTAAGAAACTCTTCCCAACCAATGTTTAATTGAAAAGTTTCTGTTTTTGCACAAACCAGCATTTTCCAACAAAGAAAAAATTCCATTAAGACTCCTGCCCAGATCTACACACAAGGGGAAGTCTTGTCTTCCACTTGCTGCAGCAGGGTGTTGATATTGCAGCAGAGAAGGTCACCCCCACACTGCTCCAAGTCACTCTGTGCCCCTCATGCAAAGATGCACTTGGCAAGATATTTTATTATTGACTCCTAGCAAGGAGCAAGCCTGAGAATTGATTGGTGGAGTGGGCAGTGAACCTTGCCTGGGGCTCTGTGAAGAAGTGCTTGGGGCAGTGCATCTTGCCCTTGTTGCTCTTCATTTCTGTTTCACCAATGAAAGGAAGAGCCAGTGTGGTTCACGAAACCAACCAAAGAGGGGGTCATAGGGCTCCCCTTGGGCATGCCCTTTGGGCTGAGGTTAGAGAAGCTGAGAGAGGACCACCAAACATCCTGATGCCTTGGTAAGGTAGTTGCCCCTTGTCTGTCTGAGTAAGGAGCTGCCCCTTGTCATCCAGACCATTATAAAGTAAAGGAACATTTCCACACAAAGGGACACAGGAGCTAAAGAAGCCTCTGCAGAAGGAAGGCTTATAGGGGAACAACTCATGCATGTGAAGCTTCATTGCTGCATCCTGTGTTTGGGGTTATTTGGTTACCCAAACAGCAAACTGCAGGTGACACGTGGGTTCTTTTGTTGAATCCATTGGACCACCTCCTCAGCTCCTGTGGATCACTGTGGTGCCAACTGAACTATCTCACTGTTAATCCGCTGAAGGTCTGCCTCATTTGAACCAATAACCAGCATAAACTTAACAATACTTAACAAAACTTAACATAAAGGCCTTGCTAAGAAGAAGGGTTTTGTTTTTGTGTTTTTTCTAAGTAACTATGCTTTAAATTCAGAAGGATTCAAGTCAAAGCCTAGCTACAGTCCCTTTTCCCTTATTGGGCATAACTGCAAACGTTACTGATGGTGCAATTATCTGACCATTAAACAAAGCCAGCTGGGGTGCCTGATTCTGATTTACTGTGGCAAGCTAAAAGCTTTAGTTATGACACATTTAGTTATGATCACTCCTTCTCTTGTTTGCCTTCCCACTGCAGTTGTAACAAGCAAATCCAGCTGTTGGTTCCTGATTTTCACTGTGCCTGAGGCAGACAGAATTTCTCTTGATACTGTTTGTGATGATCAGGGATCCAGGTTTTCTGTTCGCTACAGAAAAACATGGTAAAACCCAGATCATCTCATTTTAAGGAGAAAAACCCAGATTTTCTCCTTTAAAGGAGAAAAACCACGGTGAATGGTGGGTTTCTCTTTGCAGGCTGGCAGAGTTCCAGCCTGTAAGGTGCTGTGGGAGTGGGAGAAGGGCGGTCAGGCAGGGGGCACTGTGTGCACATGGGCACGTACTCATGCACATGGCCGCCAGGTGGCCTGGAAAGTAACTCCTGCAGGTCAGCCTGGTGGGAGGGAGGAGGGGAAGTAGGAAGGTGGTGATTGAGGCTCCCATAGTGAGGGAGGGATTTGGGCAGGGCAGCAGGCAGCCTGCATTCACCCCCCTCCCTAATGGACTCCACTCCAACCATGCTGCCCATGGGGGAAGGGGAGCCAGGCTCCATGCTCTGCTCCGCTGTAGCAGCCACGTCTTCCACGTGTAGTAACCAAGGCTCAGGTGCTGCTGTGGGACCCAGGTCCCTGGTAGCCCTAGTAGTTGGGGGGCCCCTCCAGGGCTAGGGGGGATAGGGGGCTGTGGTTGGAGATTGAGGGGCACCAGCAGGGCTCAAAGTGCTGTGGGTTGGGAATTTATAGATTCATAGATGTCAGGTCAGAAGGGACCTTGCAGATCTTCTAGTCTGACCCTCTGCTCTGGGCAGGACAGAAAACTAGGCTCTAATGACCCCAGCTAGGTATTTGTCAAGCCTCCACTTAAAGACCCCCAGGCACTCAGGGGAACAAGTCTCTCCCATTCCCCGCTGGTCCCCCCTAGTAAATTTATAGACGGCCACTAGGTCCTCCCTCAGCCTTCTCTTGTGAACCTGAACAGGTTCGGGTCCTGTAGCCTCTCCTCATAGGGCCTGCCTTGCTGCCCCCGATCATGCGAGTGGCCCTCCTCTGGATCCTCTCCATGTTGTCCACATCCCTCTTGAAGTGCAGCGCCCAGAACTGGACGCAGTACTCCAACTGCGGCCTGACCAGTGCCGCATAGAGGGGGAGGATCACCTCGTTGGACCTGCTTGAGATGCATCTGTGGATGCAGGACAAGTTACAGTTAGCCCTACTGACTGTGTCCTTGTATTGGCAGCCCATGTTCATCTTGGAATCGATAATGACTCCAAGATCCCTTTCTGCCACTGTGCTTTCAAAAAGGGAGTTCCCCAGCCTATAGGTATGCTGCTGGTTCTTACTGCCCAAGTGCAGCACCCTGTACTTGTCAGTATTGAATCCCATCCTATTATCATTTGCCCACCCCTGTAACCTGTCCAGGTCCAGCTATATCCTGTCCCACCCTTCTAGCATGCCCACCTCACCCCAAATCTTGGTGTCATCTGCAAATTTAAACAGGGTGCTTTTCACCCTTGTCCAGGTCGCTAGTAAAGAAATTGAACAGTGTGGGCCCAAAGACTGAGCCCTGGGGGACTCCACTGCTCACATCCCTCCAAGTCGAATATGACCCGTCCACCACCCCTCTCTGAGTCCGGCCCCTCAGCCAATATGCTGTTTATCTGACTGTGTAGGCATCAATGCCACAGTTGCCTAGCTTTAATGAGGATAGGGTGGGAGATGGTGTCAAAAGCCTTCCTGAATTCCAGAAAGACTACATCCACCGCGACACCTGCATCCAGTGGTTTTGTGACCTGATCATAGAAGGCAATCAGGTTGGTCTGACAGGACCTGCCCTTATTGAAATCATGCTGGTTGCCCTTGAGCATCATCCCTGCTGCTGGCCCTTCACAGATGTGCTCCTTGATAATCTTCTCAAAGAGCTTCCCCAGGATTGAAGTAAGACTAACAGGCCTATAGTTGCCCAGGTCCTCCCTCTTCCCTTTTTTGAAGATGGGCACCACATTGACCCTCTTCCAGTCGTCCGGCACCCAGCCAGAGCACTATGAGTGCTCGTAAAGCCGTACCAGGGGCCCTGTGATAACCCCTGCCAATTCCCTCAACACCCTGGGGTGGAAAGCATCTGGACCTGGTGATTTGAACACGTTCAGCCCCTCCAGACGTTCTCTAACTCAGTCCTCCCTGACCCTAGGCCTGGCGGAGTCTCTCCTGAGTCCATCCTGAATCTCGGTGGGGGAGTCCCGGTCCCTGCACAACAAACAAAGCAATTAATCTACACATGCAATTAGTTTGACTAATAAACTCTGAATCAATTTGGGCTGGAGTAAACTACTCCCAGATGCAGCATCTACATGTGCATCTGGGACAACAGCAATTTGAGCCGGGGTGCAGCAGCTTAGGCTAGGGTCACTAGTGCCATGTTCTGCCTCAGGGCAGCAGCCAGGGGGAGCTTGAGGCTGCCCACAGCCGCCTGGGCACTAGCCCTGCTCTTTAAAAAGCTGCACCACACTTTGTTCCCCTGCCACACTCTTCTCTGGCCCCAAGAAGTCTGCAGCTTACTTAACACAACCCTTCAGGATGCTGTCTGGAGAGCCTGTGCGCAGCACACCATGGTTGCTCCTCGTCCTCCACCTGGCAGCAGTGGCCGGGCACCATGCCCTTCTGCTTGCCAGCGCATTAGCTGTGCTCCAGACCCATGCTGATGGCTGCCTGACTCTGATGGCCCTTGACCCTGTCCTGTCCACCCTTCCTCTGGCCCAGCCTGTGCTTCACTGCACCCACTGCTGCTGGGCCATCCACCACTGGACACTGGTCCACCTCCCAGTTCCTGGCAGTGATGCCTATGATGGCTACATAGTCACTGATGAGGCTGGCATCCACGAGCTCATGGTGTTCCTTGTCCACCACTTCTTGGGCCCACCCCACCACCTGGGACTGGTGGCACTGTGTCATCCTGCATACCTGGGATGATGACCAGTGGCTGGACTCATTCTGCATGACCCAGCCCACATTCCATGAACTAGTTCAGCAGCTCAGTTTGCACCTGGAGCAGCAGCCCACAACCATGCACCAGCCCCTCCCTGCAGAGACCCATGTGGCCATTGCCACTCTGAAAAGCTCACCATGCCTGCCAGCCTGCACTGTGTTGCTCACCTGTTTGTGAAGAGCAAGGCAACCACTGGGGAGGCCATCCTTGAGGTGCCCTCCAGGACAAGCTGGCCAACACTGTGCTCCAGATCACTGCCTCCCCAGATGTGGTGGTGGGCTTCTGAGCACTTGGCTTCCTTCAGTGTATCAGGGCCCTTGATGGGACAGAAATCCCCATCACTTGCCTGCCCTGGGTGGACTGCCCCTACTACTGCTGGCAGGGCTTCCATTCCATAGTGCTGTGGGCCATGGTGGACCACTGGGGGGCCTTTATTTAAATCTGTACAGGCTGGGCTGGCAGTGCCTATGATGTCCGGATTTTCTGGAAGTTTGCCCTGCTAGCCTTGGTAGAGAGTGACTGCTTCATGCCAGGAGTCCCAGACATGCAGCTGGGTGATGTGACCATCCTGCCCCTCCTTACTGAGGACCCCATGTACCCACTGCTGCCATGGCTCATGTGCCCCTACACTGGCCACCTCAACTGATGCAAGGCACACTTCAACAAGTGCCTGGCCCAGAGCCTCCTGTTGGTCAGGTGCATCTGTGGGTGCCTCCACCTAACTGCTGGTGCACCCTCACTCCTCACTGCAAGTTTGCCAAGCCAACATCCCCTGAATCATCACTGTGGCCTGAGTGCTATACAACATCTATGAGGCCCAGGGAAAGCTCTTTTGCAAGGCCTGGGCCGGCAGGGCATGGCGTGCCAAGGACTCCTGGCACTGGAAGTATCAGCTGCAGTGGTGGCTAGGATGAGCCAGCCGCCGCAAAGACCTGGGTGAGCAGCACACGGGGCAGCGGTGGCCAAGGCACCATATCCACAAGGTGCTTGCAGACCTCCACCCTTCCCCCTGCAGTAGGGCACTTGGGTGGCTGCCCACAAACCCCAGGCCCACAGTGCAACCACCAAGAACATGTACACTGTAAACAGTTATAAAAAACCCCCAAATTTCAGGTCCAGGTCCAACTTTCCTTGAGCTGCTCCTCAGGGATAATCCTTGATAATCTTCTCAAAGAGCTTCCCCAGGATTGAAGTAAGACTAACGGGCCTATAGTTGCCCAGGTCCTCCCTCTTCCCTTTTTTGAGGATGGGCACCACATTGACCCTCTTCCAGTCGTCCGGCACCCGCCCAGAGCACTATGAGTGCTCGTAAAGCTGTGCCAGGGGCACTCAAGGAGAGCCATCCGATCCTGGTTCCAGTGCTGGGCCAACTGCCACTGGACCTCAGTGTTTCCCCAGGTGGCAACAAGCTCAGCCATCTCCTTGTGTATCCAGTTGGGCCCCCATCCCTGGGTATCAGCGGGTATGGGGCCAGACACAGTGGTGGCTATGAGCAGGCTTGGTGTGTGGCAACGGGTTTGAGGAGGCTCTAGTGGGTGGTGGTGAGTGGCAGCAGGTGGCAGCAGGTTCGGGAGGCAGTGGGTGGCAGTGCCAGGTGGTGGCGCCCAGTCCGGGGTTTGGGAGCCAGGCTGAGCTGGCAGGAGGTATGGGGGAGTCAGGCCTAGGCAGCAGATGGTAGTGTCAAGTGGCAAAGGAGCTGCCTGGGCCACAAAGCTCCTGAAGCTGCTGAGCCATGTGGCTAGGCATCAGGCAGGAGCGTGGCCCCCTGCTAACTGGGCTGACCAGGCACAATTTATGCCTGCAGTCAGAGTCTATATATGAATTTAATCGCAGTTATTTACTGTACCGGAAGATAGTACTTGTCCCAGACTGTACTATCTTAGGACAGAGTTAATTAGTTTATTCCAGCCTAACACTGGCAGCAGACTTAGCCTACTGCACTTTAAGCATCACCAAAAAATTTGGTTGCTACTGTGCATTTTTATCTAGTACCTCATATTACAGGTACTAAAGTGGTGCAACCACACAGGCACATGTAGATGTACCCACTGACACCCAATAGTTGCATCCAAACAAACAGATAGCTATTCTTTTACTTTGCTTCCACACAAGGGGCTTTCCTGTGACATATGTGCTCAGGATTGTGGGTGGGTATTTTATACTTCTTTGCACTGTGCATTGTGGGATTGGTTCCATGGCACATGACAGGATGTCTAGTGGCTGATAGCTGGAAACTTCTGTGTCCTCTGTATCAAGAGTCATATTCTAAAAATCCTATGATTCCTCTCTCATCATCAAACTTTTCATCACTTCGAAACTGCTATCAGATCATTATGGATGGAACAGCCCAATAAGCCATCTCAAGCAGCTTGTGCTGATGTGTTTGATGTGTCACTCACAGATGGCTACAACTTTGCAATCCAATCATCACACTATTGAGCAACTCTAGCTGCTATAGCTATGGCTACAGCATTCATTTCCTTGTCTGCGGTTACACCAAGAGGAGAATGAGAATGCAGATGAGGAAGAGGATGCTGAGGCTAAGCAGATTCATTCTTTGCAGTATTAGGTTCAAGAACTAAGCACCAACTGGTGGAATAGGATTTTGCTTCAGATCTGGAATGACTACACACCTTCAGGACAACTAGGGACACGTTCCTGGGACCTTACCCCTGAACTGTACACAGACATGAAAGTTTCCTTAGCTGTTTAGAAGTGTGTGGCCATCTTCACAGACTTGCAGCCCCAAATAGCCACCAGTAGCTAATCAGTCTTGCACAGGCAGGTCAATTGCATAGAAAACTAAGCTTGGTGGCCTTGCTAGGTATGTTTTCTCTTAGAGAGTGTCATGCAACATGGCTTCAGGCTGACACATCAAGTTGGGTCACCATAAACCAGAGCAGTAGAATCCATAGAAGTAATTACTGTGGCTGGTCAGCGCAAGGCACACAGCAGTGTGGGAAGGGAGCTGGAAGACTGATAAAATACTTAGGTGCACAGATGTGATCATGATTGAAATGCATCCCAGTGTGAAATCACTCCTAATTCTAACCTGTTAATAAACCTTTGAAACAGTTTGCTAGTAACTGAAGAATTATGTTGTATGGATGCAATTCTTTTTACATCCATTAATCTGGATTTGCACCAATGTAAAGTACCTATAGAGAAGCCCCTACTGTGTGTATTCCAGAAGTTGGATTAGCATGGATTGTGGGGGGGGGAGTAGGGGGAGGATGCCTTTGTCTAGTCCTGGCTGGGATCATCTTCCTGGGATCCTCTAAGAATATAGTAACCTAATAACTTCTCTGTCATAAGAGTGGCAAAGCTTTGGTGGTACTCCTGTCTCCCTTGCTTTTTATTTGTGGCACATTGCAAGGCATTTTTAGCATTGTTTCTATAAAATGCCTTGTGGCTGTGGTGTATAAGAGGAGCTGTACTAGATGATTTTTAAGACTCTGGATGAATGGTTGGCTAGAAACCTGTGGGACTGGACTTGATGGCCTGAGTTTATTTTTCCAGTCCTTTCTTTCTGTGGAAGTCTCACTGACCAAACTCATTAGTAGTATATGGTCAGTAGCAGCTCTATGTAAAAATGTTACCAGGTCTTTAAGGCCTGGTAGTATTTGAGCATGTATCAACTTCATGTGAGAAGAATAGTTGAGGTCAGTAGGGTTATTCACATGTTTAAAATGAAGCATGCACATAGGAGTTTTGTTGGATAGTGGCCTCAGATACCAGTCAGGGTATACTCAGTTTTATTTCCAGCAGGTACATGTACAGGGCAATCCTATTCTATCATAAGTAGAAATAGAATCCAAACTGTACGTAAGCAGTAAAATTCGTCATGATGTGGTGATCTGAGTGTCATTTAGGTGCACAAAGATGGAATAGGATTTAGCCCTTCTATTTGGGCAGAATGAACTTTGAGATGTTTGGGAATAAGAGAACAGCTTAGGAGAGGTGACAATGCAATATCACCATGAACCAATCCAATTCAAACTCTGTTCAAACTCTGGTGTTTAAACTATCTGAAGCAGAACCAAGTTTTTACAGTGAACAACGATGCCTTCTATGAGTCTTTTCAGCAAACTGCCTCAGTCAAGGGACAGGACTGAAGTACTTCTCTACTTAGGTATTTTACATTGCTTCTTTTAGCTTATCAACTGTCTGTTCAAAGCTGTAAAAATTATAGTTTTAAGGTTAATTAAGCGCATTTTCTCTTTTGCACCATGTATTGCTGTCTGCAACAATGCTCTTGCAGTGCAGGAATATAAACATGACTAGTGTAAAATGGCAAAACTCACTTGTGCAAAATGCATTAATTAGAGTTATTGTTACAATACTGCCTGCTATTTGGGACAGGGAAGTAGAGGCCTCTCCCCAACAGCTGTGGTATGATTTACCTATTCAGATCTTTCTTAATTTTGCTCTGGTTGAGGAAATAAAAAGCTCCTACTCCTCCCAGGATCAGTTCCTCCTCATGTTTGGCTTTTTCTAGTACCTGGTCCTTCACATTTGTCCATGCAAAAATTGTTGTTCGTGCTGCAGCTTCCTTCCCATCTTGTCTCCGTGTGGGTATTCTCTACTTTTGCTTAATGCAAACAAATTTTTAATTATTTTGAAATCAAACCATTTTAGGAAGGTCCATCCCATGGGATTCCTACTCTTGGGCCTTGGTTTCCTGGCACGAGGCCAGCAGAATTGCTGCTGCTCCTATAATTTCGACTCCTGCTGAGAGCAGGACACAAGCCTTGCTGGATGATCTTTTGCACTTATCATGGACATAAATTCTGTGCTCCCAGTCTTCCAGTCAGTATCCTTTTGCCTATCTTTAACAAAGCAGCTCTCGTGCTGCTCTTCTTCCTCATTCTAACTCCTCAGTGGATTGGAGTCTTTTCGGACATGCTTTCTTTTAATGAACACCTGCTGCTTGTTCTTCTGGAGTTGTGCGCACCCCGCTCCCCCCCGCCACCACACACACACACTTTCAGCATCTAATCTTTTTGTGTTCTGAGGTTTGCTTTTCTCTTTTTTAATGAGACAGAGGACAGGTAAGAAGTCCATGCAGCTAAACAGTGCTTGGATGGTCATGTTCATAGGGTTGTCCAACTAGGGGTTAGCCATAACAGGCAGGTGATAAACTTCACTTGTAGATATTGCGATGAGTAGATAAGATGATTGTTTGACCTTTATGAATATTATGGGCTAATTTTTGTTGGTGTTGCATTAGTTGCTATGTGATTGCCATTTTCCCCTCCCAGGTCCTGACTGGAAAGCCACTTCAGCCTGGAAAGTGGTTAGTCATGAGAGATAGCCCATCATCTGTACTTGGGAAAGCAATACTGGTGTAGTTTCATGGCTGCTCACCCCTGGTTGGCAATGGTGGTGGGGTGGGGGGAAATCCTGGTGGGATGCTCAAAGAAAAAACCTTTGGGTTTAATAAAGAAGCTGACTTTACTAAACAGACAGGGCATAGGGGGTGGTCTGGAGAAATACCAACTAGTCTTAGACTTGGAATGGGGGATTGGGATAAGTCAAGCTAAACATTCAAGAAAAGATTAGGGTTTCAGTCTGAGGCTTCAGTTTGCATAGAGACATTTATGGTCCAGACCTTGTTTCCCTCTCCTTGCTTTAGGACTGAGATGTAGGGAGTTGGGGAGAGTGGCTGAAGCCAACTCTGGTCAGGAGAAAATCAAAAGACCAGTCAGGAGCCAGGAACCCAGAGGGTATAAAGCCAGAACTAAGTTGGGGTCATATTCTAGACATTGTGGACAAGATGGTACCAGAGGCTAGGTGCCAGGGAATCCATGATACTGGGGGAAGATATGCAGAACCAGAAAGCTGAAGAAGGGTACTGTGTAAGAACTGGAGACCAGGCAAAAGCTGGGAACTGGGGGTGGAGGTGAACAAGGTCAGGATGTTGTTCCTGAAGTGAGATACGTTGAGTAGCCAGAATATAGCTGCTTGGGCTTTTCACAGGTCTGGGGCCAAAGTCAATCAGGCAAGTTGGCTGGGGGCTGACCAGCTCATCAGAGGTCCTAATGCTGTGCTGGCTGTTTTTGTCACTGGTTGCTGGCAAGACTTAATCCTTGCACTTGTTCAATTTCTTTGAATAAATAAATTATACTTATTGTGGATGAAGCTGGCCTGATTCACAGTCCCAGACCAATCATAAGCTCCTAGAGAAAATTCTGGAGCCTATTTAGGATGGCTGAGATAATTACGGGTGGTGCAACAAGGGATGTTTTAGTCCACTGAGCCAGTCTAATGTGGCCTGGACCACAGGGTCCCACTCCAGAAGCAGTGTTGGCCTGTCACTTAGGAAGAGTGCCAAAAGAGAGACTCAGGGAGGTTCCAGGCACCATTTGCCCTGATCTATAACAGATTTCACCCCCTCTGTTCTGAGCACCGGAGAGCCCTTCTTGAGGAGAAGAGACAGAGACTCCTGTTAATTTAGTAAAAAGCCAGCCTGGCATGCCCAGAAGAATAAAGCTTTGAGACAGAAGCAGAGTCCGCCAAGATTCCTGAGCACCGTGACTTAGTACACAGACCTAGCTCCTCTCTGCCAAGTCCAGCATGGCAACTTCCCCTCCAGATGTTTGGCACTCTTGCCTCAGAGGCTTGATCAAGCACTCTCCTCTGTGTATTCAGTTGCACTGAGCTCCAGTACAACTGATTAGGGAGAGCTTTTGCACAAGACCGTAGCAGGAAGCACCAATAGCTTTCTGCCTGCATTTTTCATGGCCCCAACACCATCCAGGCTTTCAGAAGTCTTCACATCTAGGCTTCCAAAATTTTCCTTCCTTTAGAGGCAGGGATGGGGATTCCAGGAACCAGTATGAGCTCAGGAGCTTTACGCAGTCACTCACAGCCTTCTGCAAATCATGACTGGTCTCCAGGGTACTTTCTTTAACTGCATCTAGACAGTTAGATCAGTGGTGTCAAAGTGCTAAGGGCTCTGGTTGGATGCTATGGCACTGAGGCCATCTCTCACCCTCTTCCAAGGTCTCTGGTGTGGCATTTCTGCCTCTGATGAGAGGGAGCTCAGAGTAACCTGATGCTGCTGTTCAGCTAGTCTTGTCCTTCTGTGAATCTCTTTCCACAGGCCAGCTGAAATAGTCCTAGGCATCATATGGCCAGGCTGCAAGATCAGGCACCCAAACTCCTGCAAGAATCAAGAGTATTCACTACAGCTCTTTTCTTTCAAACTGCATCAAGGCTTTGACACTCAGTGTATTTTTGAGCACATTATCAGCTCATTTCTTTGAGTTACAAGGTTAACTTCACTTAGAAGTTTGGCAGAAGGCAGGGCAGGGTGGCACCTAAAGTCATCTCCAGATGAGCTGGGGTGTATGGCAAAGTATAAATTGCCCTGGTGCATGCCTCTGGACGTGCACTTCATTGTGGGACAAATTGTCCTGCAATGGGCAAATTGCCTTTTCCCAGCTTCTTCCAGATCTTCAGCCAGGGAAAGCTGGAGGCTGAGGCCAGCACTGGTGCTGGCCTAGCAGTCTTATCTAGTGCCTTGGTGGCATCCTGGAGCAGCAGGGGCACAAGTTCATCACCACAGAGGCCTGGCTGGCAGCCAGAGCATTGCTCTGGCTGGCATAGGCGGCAGAAATGGGGGGCTAATAGGGCTTAGCCCTCCCCCAAACAAGGGGCAGTGGGTAGGGCTGCAATGCAGCCTGGCCGCAGGCTCCAGGCAGCTGCCACAGGGGTGGGGAAGGGCATGCACGCAGCGGTGAGAGAGCGCATACATGCAGTGGTGAGGGGGCTGGGGCACATGCTCTCCGTTCCCCTCCCAAAATAATTTTTTCTTCCTCTGCCTATGCTGGATGGCCCATCCTCCATTTGTTCTGGCGCACACTTGTTGGGCGTGTGTTGTACTGCTTCTGTTACTCGGGTGTTTTTTTGCTACCCAGAAATCCCAGTAGCAAATTTTGCTGTCGTGCTGCAAGTGGTCTATTTTTTACCATTCACTGAGTGCAGTTTGTGGTGCCACAAAGGTTTTTGGTGCTATGAACCTCACACCCTTGTATGTCTGGACATGGCCTTGGAGACTAACTTGTTCAGAGAGGCATGAGTTTTCATAGGCAACAACTTACTTTGTCAGATGCTAGGAATGGATTCTCCAAATAGAAGTGTGTGGGAATCAAAGGTGAATGTGATTCCCATGGCAACCCTGACCTCATACTCTTGTCTAGCTCACAGTTTCTTTTTTTCTCTTCAAAGGTGTCCCATCACCTCTTCATCTGATTTATGGGCCTGAGTGCCCTTTGCTCTTGTGTGTGTCAGGACTAAGTGTCATCTATTCTCAATGCTCAAGAGCTACACAAGCCATACTTGCCCTGTACTCACAAGCTAACGAACTTTATCTTTGCAGTATTTCCTGCTTCTGTCAATCCAGGAGGCTGAGAATCTAGCTCAGAGCCTAGTTATGAACATCCTGCTGCTAGAACAAAGGGCTGGGGGAGCGCACAGATGATCTTTCACAAGTAACTGGTGATTTTTCATACCCAACTGGAGATGCCTTGAAAGGATATTATGCCTTAAATTACCAGTCACTTTAGAAAATCTAGGCTATGCTTCATTTTTTTCTACTGGAATAACCTTCTTAGATAGAAATAATTTTATTCTTCTCCATACACAAAACCTGTTTTTTGACTGGCTCCACTTAAATGACATGTATTTAGTAATCAGTCTTTAAGATTTTGTTTCTGCTTCCTGGTAAATGTGGAGTACATGTACATAATAGAAATAGAAAATGAGCTTGTATCCTTTCCAGCACTTTTCAGACGTGATGTTCTGGTGTTACCTGTGGATCTACTGCTAGAGATGTGACATTTTAAAAGTCAGTATATAAATCAAGGAAAATGTCCAATTACAGTAACTTCCAGTCAAGTTTGGATGAGGACCATTCTACATAATGCTGACTCCTGTCTCTGGCACCTTGTTGGACTGTTTGCTGCCCAATAATTATTCACTAATCTCAGTTGCTACCAGTGCTATGGTACTTTGGATTGACACGATACCTTTCTGTGAACCAATGCCAAGGAGTAGTGTGTGATTAACTATTCAGAACGTCTCTGCTGCTTTGAATTGATAAGTATCTTTTGCAATTTTCTTTCTCTTTCAGATGAAATTGAGACCTCCCCAATAAATCAATATGACATTTAATAATAAAATGTACTTTTTCCCAGTGGTTCATTCATGCAAGATGTTGTCTGTGCTTCATATTAATGCCTTGCTTTCTTATTTTCTTTTTCCACTCCTCTGGAAAACGACAACAAATATAAGGTCCTGATGGTTGTGAGCATAAATACATTTCAGCTCATTAGATTTATGGCTTTTCTGGGCTGATAGTCCAGTGGGAAAAGAAATGTTGAGAACCAATCTGTTTACGGAAAGAAACTAGAAAGAGACTGATGCATTCTGTTTCTGTGCACTCTCACCTTTCTGTTTGTTTTGTTTCATGCTGTACTTGCTGAGGCTTTGGTATATAAGCATAACGCATACAGCAGAGGTACTGCAGTGTTGTCATTACATCTGACCCCTATGTTTTCAATGGGAAGCTGTCATTTCAGAGGTTCTTTAGTGTTGCTGGCACATGGTAACTGGAAACAGTTTAGCTTTCAGACTGCTCCTGCAGGAGTGTTTTCCACTTCTAATCTCCTTGATGAGTACTAACTAAACAAAGGATCTGAGATTTGGGTGAACTGCACATGCTCTTTTCAGCAGAAGTACCTACTAGATTTGGCCTTTTCTACCTGCTGTACAGGGCAGTGTTCATTGACTACAGAGCCTGTAAAAGTTAGGACTGTATGTAACCGCTTCCTTTCTAATCCACTGTTTTCACTAGCTCAGGCCTCTTTCAAAAATGTCTCCTTTGGGCTGAAACTTTCCAGCATTGTTCTCACTGTAAGCTCGCTCACTAACTTGATTTCCTACTCAGGTATTGTTTCTAGTCCTCAGTCTGCTTTCCCAATCTATCTTCCATTTTTCTTCCTTTCCAAATAAATATATATATTACTAGTATTAGATATTAGCAGAAATTCTTATTGAATAGACTTGGGACTTTAATGGTCAGTGTTTATGCTATACAAGAAACAAACTTATCTTGATCTAATGCACTATTTTTGTAGGTGAGGGGTGCAGTAACCAGCCTTGGGGTGGCTGGCGCTTTAAAGGAAACTGAGAGTACACTGATCGGCAGGGATGTGGGTTTTTTCATTTGCCGTGGAAAAAAGCAGAAGAATGCGGATTTTCTCCTTTAAAGGATAAAAATGCAGGAAACTGCAGGTTTCCCCTTGCAGGCTGGCAGAGTTCCAGCCTGCAAAGGGCTGCAAGGGGCTGCGTGGGGCTGGGGGGACTATGATGCAGGGGGCACCATGTGTATGTGTGCACGCACACATATGCACATAGCAGCCAGGCAGCAGTGGAGAGCAGCTCCCACAGTTCCCTCCAGATAAGCCTATAGGGGTTGGGGGGCCCAGCTGATGTTTCAGGATGGGGCAGGAGGGGGGCACACACCCACCTAGTTTTCTGTGCCCACAGCAGGGTGCAGAGCTGCAGCCAGGCGGGATCAGCTCTGGGCAGGAGCTGCCTCCATGGCCCAGTGGTGCACTATGACTGCAATGGCTACAAAGGTGAGGCACCCCCTGCCTACCCAGCAGCAGCGGGGGGCACAACTCAGTGCTGCTGCACCTCACCTTGTTCCATGGTGATGTGCGCTTCATCCTACACCAGGTCTCACTGGGCTGGGGAGGCAGCTCCTGCCTGGTTCTGGTCTAGCCCAGTTGCAGCCCCATTCCCCACTGGGGGGTGCAGAAATCTTGGGGGCATATGCCCTCCCACCACGTCAATACATCACCTGTGCACCCTGAAGCATTGCCTGTGTCCCACTGCCCCCTCCACCCCATTATCTGTGCTTCCCCACTCCTTTTCACACGTTGCCTGTGCCCATACCCCACTTTCCTCACACACCCACCCTGTTCCCCACATACCCACCCCCTTCCTCCCATACTGTGCGGCTGGGGGTGGGGGTAGTGGGTTGAGACTGAGGGGCACTGACAGAGCAGGGGGGAGAGGGGGGCTGTTGGTTGAGAGTGAGAGGCACCAGCAGGGCCAGGGCACTGTGCGTTAGGAGTGAGGGGCAATGGCATGGGCAGGGCACCAGCATATCAAGGCTGCCCAGTGCCAGAAAGCAGCATGGTAGACATCAATAGCTGGACCCACATCTTGGTGAGTGAAGGGGGCAGGGGTAGCTCTAATTTTCCATGATAAAAAAACCAAAATCAAACATCAAAATATATAGGTATTTAGAATTTAAATTATTATAGTGATTGAGGCATATATATAGTGGACTTTCATTTTAGTCATGGAAAAACATGGATTTGGGGTTTTTCTTAATCAGAGAATTTGGGATTTTTAAACAGAGAAAACCTGGATCTCTGGTGATAAGCTACCTCCCAGCTGAGAGGGATCAAGTAATTATAAGTACCAGCAAGGAGATCAGCCGGGGAAGAATTGTGGAAGGAAAGCTGGTTTTGATGCCCTTTTCAAAGAGCATGTTGGCCAAAAGATGCCCTTTTCAATAAGCATGTTTTACCTGTACATACAACATGTGTATAAATATAAAGAATTTTAAGGTTTTTTGACAGCCCCATACTCAAAAATCTCTGAGGTTTGGCTATGAATTCAGCTACAGCAATAGTCTTTTTTAAAGAGAGGCTGTGGCATTCTTCCAAAGGAAACTGAACTTGATTTGGCTGAGAGAACCAAATTTTTCCAAATTCTCATGAGTATGAATAATAGGTTTTTTTTCTTTGCAAGTCACAGGGTCTAGCCTTAAGGAACAACGGATTGTGCATGCATATGCCACAGTCAAGGGGCTCAGGGAAGAGCGCCTAATCTGATTGCTCTGAGGAAAGCAGCAGTTTAAAGCCAATCTTTTCTCATCCTCCAGAGAGTTGTTAGCTCTGCCTCCTTTGGCTTGTTCCTAATTAACTGTGTCCAGAGTGTCCTCAGATTTTGAGTTATCAAATTAGGAAGTTTCTGCCAGGTGGCTCTTCTCTTGTGAGGTCTATTTTGTTAACCTCTTCCTGTCCTAGCACACATACATCTCCCATGACACAGCAATGTCCTGAATTCATGTAGCTGCATACTGCACGTTTTAGAACTAAGAGCCCATTTTTAGCAAAAATGGGAGGTCTATATTAAGTCAACAAATGTAATTTTCTTTATGTTGGGCACATCTACACATGCAATTAGCATTTATTGATTCAGAGTTTTTTGTTTCCAGGCACGCCATTTGATTGTGTGTCTGGGAGCAATTAACTCTGAAGCAATCAGCTTCAGAGTTTATTCATGCACAGCATGTGGAGCCTGGTTGGAGAAGCCGATCTGGACAGGTTGTATCAATGGGCAGAACACAACAGGATGTAATTAGGAGGAATCTCCAGCACACCTATAGGTTGGGGGATGACCTCTTCAGCAGCACAGCAGATGAAAA
This sequence comes from Crocodylus porosus, assembly GCF_001723895.1. Taxonomy (NCBI): domain Eukaryota; kingdom Metazoa; phylum Chordata; order Crocodylia; family Crocodylidae; genus Crocodylus; species Crocodylus porosus. The sequence continues at coordinate 23,553,632 of NW_017728912.1, read as the reverse complement.
AGATCTTGGAGTCATAGTTGACTCCAAGATGAACATGAGCTGGCAGTGTAATGAAGCCATCAACAAAGCCAATCACACTTTGTTGTGCATTAGCAGATGCATGACCAACAGATCGAGGGAGGTGATGCTCCCTCTCTATGCAGCATTGGTCAGGCTGCAGTTGGAGTACCGTGTCCAGTTTTGGGTGCTGCACTTCAAGAGGGATGTGGAGAATCTGGAGAGGGTTCAGAGGAGAGCCACTCATATGATTAGTGGCCTCCATGCAAGACCCTACAAGGGGAGTTTGAGGGATCTGGATCTCTTCAGCCTTCACAAGAGACCTCTGTGGGGTGACCTTGTAGCCACCTAGAAGTTTATCAAGGGAGGACAACAGAGAATTGGAGATGTGCTATTTACCAGGGCACCTCTAGGAGTAACTAGGAAAATGGGTACAAACTAGTGGAGAGTAGATTCAGGTTAGACATTAGGAAGAAATTTTTCACAGTAAGGGTGGGCAGAATCTGGAATGGTCTGCAAAGGAAGGTGGTATTCTCACCTAACTTGGAGGTCTTCAAGAAGAGGATAGATAGACACCTGGCTGGGGGTATATAACCTCAGCACTCTTTCCTGCCTGGGGCATGGGGTCGGACACGATGATTCTTCATGGTCCCTTCCGACTCTACAAGCTATGGAAAAAAAAGGTAAATTAACATTATTGGCAATCATCTTTTTTTGACTGGTGTAGCTGATAATGTCACTGATAAATGCCATGTACATGTGCACAGCTGCAGCCTAGCAGTTTAGAAAAAGGCATCCTGCCAGTAAGTCTGGAGGAGAAGGGGCAGGAGGGAGAGAAAGGAAGGGGCCTAGGAGTGGGGGAAGGTTGAGGCCCCCACAGTGAGGGAGGGAGTGGGGCAGTCACAAGGGCAGGCGCTGCCCAGCCAGGGTGGTGAATGCAACCCGGGAGCCACGGGCAGCTCATCCGGGGTGGGGAGGGGGCAGCTCCGTGCTGCTGTGTGCATTCCCAGGGGAGGCATGTGTCCCATTGATTTGTGTGTGGTCTGCCCACTGTGGGCTTGGGGCCATGGGCTGTGCCATCCTCTTTCTGGCAGGGGGGCTGTGCTTAGGATGGGCAGGGGTGGGGCAGGCAGTGGTGGTGCTGGGAGGGGTGCCTATGGGGTGGCAATGGGAAATTTTGGGGTGGCTGTAGCCCACCCCATAGCTACATCTCCCAGTTCTGTTGCCACCCACCCCACCCCCCAATCACCCTAAGTGCAGCCCCAGCCCAGCCCCCCTCACCCCAACAGGAAGAGGCTGATGCAAACCCTGACCCCATGCAGTGGGAGGGAGCTGACTTCCCTCCCCACCATCCTACGCCCCTTGGATTTGCTGCCTGAGGCTCTGGGGTCACATTCACCACCCTGGCTGGGCAACATTTGCCCCTGCCCTACTTCCTCTCTCAATGGGGGGGCCTTAATCTGCACCCCCATGCCACTTCCCCCCTGAAGACTTACCAGCAGGAGGCTGCTCTCCAAGCTGCTGGGCTGCATATCAGCCAAGAAAATCTTTATCGGTGTACTCCTACTTAAGTGTCTGGCAAACATCACAAATGGGTCCCCAAACAGTTTACCTAGAACCCCTCTGTTGCCCCCTCTCTCAGCCTGTCACATATGGTTAGTGTAGCCCCACCCTCCATGAGATGAAGCTGGACCAGGTTGTCTTATACTTCATCTGCATATAAATTTTGGAAGATCCCAGGACTCATAACAAGAACCCCAGCTTCCAGTTATGAGTGGGAGGAAGTGCCAGGGGTTCATTAGTCCATGGATCTTTTGTGTGGGGTACACACACATACTGAGCAGTGCTAGGCAGTGGGTTCACCATGGCTTGAAATCCTATTGACTCAGCTGGGGCCCAGCCCAGTTAACTGTATGGTAAATCATGAGCTTATTGGCTCTGGACTAAGAGCATGCATAGTTTGTACTATATACAAATAAATACAGAAGTGCTACTTAAAAATGTGTTTATAGAGTATTACTTGTGTGTGATCTAAGTCTATAGGCACTGTATGTAAATTGCTACAACTATGTTTCTTTCAAATTATTTTTTTTCAGATGTGTTTCTTACTTCCATGTGCTCAGAGAGAACATGGTCTGACAGTAAGGGAAGGTGTGTGGTGGGGGGAAGGGGCTGCAGGAAGAGGACGTTCGTGGAGGAGGTAGGGGTTAGGGCTACCTGGCCCTCCCAGATTTATTTCCTCTGCTGTAGCAGTGAGAGGGGGACAAACACAAGACAAACCTCCAATAATTAGACTCTATACCTGAAAATTATATAACATTTTTACATTTTCCATATATAGACTAAATATTGGGGAGGCCATCTTATATTCATGGCCATTTTATACATGAGTAAATATGGGCAATGACCTGTTTGCTTTGAGCATATGGCTACTGCAAATATCACTAGACACGTGATTCTTAACCAGGGTGCTGTAGCACCCTTGGGTGCCTTGGAATCCTTTCAAAAGTGTCATGGGCCCATGCAATGTTAACTTTGTTAGATGTACAAACATGATTCACAAGATAAATCCAGAGAATCCATAGCATTAAAAACATTCTGGCCTATTGAAGTATTTGAGTTCTTTGCAGCAGAAAAATTGCTGGAATTATTTTTCTGTAGTCAAAAAAATTAGAGAAAACTAAAAGCTGGCATTTTGAGGGGCGCCTTAAGTATAAAAAGGTTGATAACATGAACATTGCATTCCCCCAGAGGCTGGGGGGGCACGGTGAGCTCATGCAGGAGGCAGCACTGTTGGTGGTGGGAGCATGGCTGTGGCAAGTGGGGAGATCCCGCAGGTGGCTGCTGCACTGTCAGTGGGTGGGTGACCACCATGCTGACTTATACCAGTGTATTTTTACAGCAGTTTTTCTCTCAGAGCAACATCAGATTTGAGTATGTTAACACTGGTGAGTCTACATGAAACAGTTTACTATGCAGTAGAGCTAATTACTGCACAGTAAGCATCTATGTGTAGATGCTTACTGTGCAGTAATTGGCTCTAATTGTGAAGAAATTTGCTACCTGCAAATGCAAGTAGTAAATTTAATCAAGATTACTTAGTGTGCACTAGCTCACATGTAGATGCCTGAGTGGGAGCAAATGTGCTCCTGGTCAGCTGGGCAAGAGGGGTAGGAGATTGCTCCCTGCCCCTGGGAACTGCCTACTGTTGGAGTGGGCTCTGCCACAGAAGCGCAGTTGGGCATAATGTCCTCCCTCCACAGCAGCAGGGAGCTCCCAGGCCCTGCTTCATGATTGCAGGGCCAATGCCGTGAGTGGGAGGAAGTGCCAGGGGTTCATTAGTCATTATTTACCAGTCATTATTAGCTCATGATTTACCAGTGAGCCATGCCGTCGGGGGGCTGGGGATCTCCCAGTGTTAGCCCTGTGAATGCGGAGCTGGTGTTGGGAGAGAAGGAACTTCCAGCCTGGCTCCTGTGACCGTAGGGCTCAGGCTGGGAGATAAGCTTCTCCCAGCCCGGGCCCCACAGTCACGGAAGAGGGGCTGGGAGCTCCCTGCTACTGAGGTAGGGGGATGTTGTGTCCGCTCTGGTGGTAGAGCCTGCCCTGACATCAGGGAGCAATGTCCCAGCACCCTCCAGGAGACAGCTGTCTCCTGGCCCCTGGGCTAGTGCCCAGGGGGAGCCTACAGCTCCACCTGGCTGCTGCAGGGGCCCATTGCAGGGCTGACAGGAGTGGGAGCACTCTGCTGCTAGGAGCAGCAAATCTTCTCCTGCATCCCTGCACATGTACACATGTGCCTGGGGGAGTTTACTTAAGAATAAATTGCTCCTGATTTATTTGCATGTGTAGATGTGTCCTCAGTGTAGGGATTTACATTGTATGTCTGCTCCTTGCTTATGTAAGTGCAAAGTTAGATTAGGGCAGCCTCATGGATCCAGACCATGAGGGTACTTACAGAGCATTGAGTTATGAATTGTGGGTAAGACTGGCACAATTTGGGCCACTACACATACCAGGATAGGCTCGTGTTAATTAAGCATCTGCTGTCTTTAGAGCCTTACCATTTTGCTCTTTTATCCAAAGCTTGCTTTTACTGGAATATGCCATATAGTGCAGTTCTAACAGCTTCTCAGAAGGTTTCTATTTTTAGCCCTGTGATAATGGATAAATGTATGACTCTTCAGCTAGCAAGCTGCTTGCTAGCTTAGATTACTGTCTAATTTAAATATTACTTTATGCATGGAATTGATTATAAATGATAACTAATTTTTAAGGGTTAGGACATAGATACAAAAACTCAAGCGGGGGAAGAACTTCTATTTCTTTAATCTTCTCTTCCCTCTGCCTTCCTATTTTTACCTTTTTATTATTACTATTTCAGTTTAAGTAAGCTATTTCCTGAACAAAAGAGTTGCTTATAGTTGCTGGAATATTGCATGTAACACAGCTGCTGCTGCTTTCAGTTGCATCTCCGAGCTACATCTTGATATCAGGCACATATCAACACAAGGGACCATGTATAAGTTACATTACTCCAGAAGTAGTCCTAGGAGGCACTGTGACTTATTGAGAATCTTTGGTATCACCATTTACCCCCACTTCCTTTTTGCTCCTGGGTAGTTATTTACTGATGGCCTGTCACAGCACTAAATTGCTGCTCTCCTCACTGGCTTAAATACTCTGGCTGGTGAGATTGTGGAATGAGGAAGACATCATGTACATAGTCCATGTACTGCTTATATATTTTTATCTATCTGCCTTGTCCTGCTTTTTCCTGGACAACTGAACTGAAGGTCTGGTTAGCCCATAAAGAAGCTTAAGGGATGTTCTAGTCAGACTCTTCCACTATTGGCTTGTGCATTCTGGCAAGGATGGATAAAGCAAATTTACCCACCTGGTGTATTGGCACTAATGCTTCACCATGGACTTAACTTTAATGAAAAAAGGTAGGATAGACATCTATTTACACGCTCCTCAGAAAGATCTAGCTAGCAACATGAGGAAGAGTTATGTGCTCTTAATACATTGGATGTGATTGTCCAAATTTCATGATTATTTGTTGGTTTGCACATTCCTCCCTCCCCTTCTCTCTTTTAAGAAAAGGTATTCTATTGCACCTGTCATCTCAATGTTTAGAGTGTAACTTAAGAATAAAAAAAATTAAAAGGTGCTAGAACAGAGTTAAATTGGAAAAATTACAAGCCAATAGGAGCAGATGATAGAAACCATGAGTTGTGTGGGAGCTTTAGGCTGAAATAGTTGAGCTTCTAATAAAAATACAGGCAACCCCTGCTTAACGCAGTTTTGCTTAGCGGTATTTCGCTATAATGCTCATTTTAAATTGATACCTGGTTTCACATAGCGCTCGGCAAGCATAATGCTTGCAGTCACCATTTTGGGTCATGAAAAACAATTGCGGTTGCCATCTTGGGTCATCAAATACTTTTGGTTTCACTTAACGTTCAGTTTTTCAGGAACCAATTAAGAGCACTAAGAGGGGGTTGCCTGTAGACTCTTGTTGATTCAATTTTGAGGCTATGCTGCAGGGGCAGAGGATGGCAAATATTCTATCTCAGTGCTAGGGGTGGTCCTGGGAAACATTTACAAGAGGATTTAAAATAAAAATGGAATATCTACCATCACACTGGATGGGGCAACTTTGGGCTGGCTTATTTATGTATTTACTTATTGATATTAGAAAGGATACAGAATATTATTGTCCAGGGAATAACCCCTAACTGAGATGGGTTAGGAAGAAATCTTCCGTTATTTTGTAATTGTCTGCTCCAAGATTTCTTCCACCCTTCCCTAAAGCAAATAGTATCTACTATGAGAGACAAGACAGCCAGCAGATGAATCACTACCTGAATTTCTGTATCATCCCAGATTGTCAAGAAGAGTTCCTTTTATGTCTCCCACATTTGTCATGGTTACAGGATGAGGGGAAGCTGCACTTCAGTGGTCCATGTGATTCCTTTGAGACACCACTTAGCTGACAGGCTTGGCTTCCTTCACCTCTCTCAGGGGTGGGGTCCAACCAATCAACCACTCTTTGGGGCAGTATGCAAACATTACGTGAAGTGTTTCACAATGAAATGCTTCAGAGATGCTCCTGTTTTCTCAAGGACCATTTTTAAAGTGGATCATACATTTTTAAGTGCTTCATCAGGTATACTGGGGTTTTGGTTGTAGCTGTGTTGGTCTAAGGACACAGGCACCCAAGGTTCTTTGGGTATCTTTTATAAGACCAACTAAGTAGTTGGAAAAAAGTTTTTTGCAAGTTTTTGGAAGAAAGAAGGAAAGAAAGAAAGACTTTTAGAAATATTTCTTATGAGGTGGGTGACAAATGGGAGGCAGTAAAAACCCTACAGGTTGGCCCAAAGGTCTGGGCTTATGGCCTGCCCGTACAGTCTAGTCCATGATCTTTTTAACAAGTATGTATCGCAACAAAGTAAATAAACAAGGGCAGGGGTCTGTGAGTCCAGGCATGAGCAATGAAAGAAAGAAGGGTGATTGCACCGGAAAGCTTGCAAAACATTTTTTTCCAACTATTCATCAGATATGTACATCTGCATCCTTGCTTCAAATATAACACCTGTCCATAGATTCAGGCAGGTCCCTTGTTTTGCTCTTATGGGTCTACAAGCAGATCCCGCTGGGTTTGGTCCCTGCAAGAGAATTCACTTTAGATTGACGTGAAATGCATCTTTCAAAGCAAAGTGGGTTTTATTTACACAGAGGTATGCAGCAGGCAAAGAAAGGGGTTCAAAGACAAAAGGCCTACAAGCCCCAGCTTTATCTATACCTTATCCTTTCTAGTTTTGGGCTGGCTGCATGCTGTTGTTTCATTCCTTCTTCCATAGCATCTGTTTCAAAGCAGCTGCTGACCACTAGCCCTTCCCCCCTCCTGTCGCGGCAGGATTTTTTAATGTTCAGTGTCCTTTTTGATCTTAAGCCCCCAGTCCAGGAAAAATAAGCCTGTAAACCTGGTTTCAGCTAGGCTCATAGGTGCTTTCCAATAAATAACATTCTCACTGTTCTCTTAAGGATCCTTGAAGTATTTTCCCTAGGGTCATCTTTGGCCATTATTTCATTCTCTGCTTGCTCTTCTCAACAGCGTTGGGTAGGTAGAATACCATCAAACAGGTTAACTGAGGTACATATCATCATAATAAATAATACAGCTCTTCCCTCTGTTCTCCACAATGTTACCCTCGGAAATACTGACACATTGATAAAATCTAGGATCCAGACTGTGGAGCCCTTACTCACCCTTATTCACATTTACTCATTAGCTGAGCAGTTATTCAGGCAGTGCTACTGAAACTAATGGGACTAATTGCAGGAATAAGTGCTCACAAATGCAAGGAAGAGCTCTAAATGGTTGTCCTTGTAATCAATAAAATGCAGCACAGTCCCAGCAAGCACCCTCCTGAGAATGAATACAAATATGAGAATATGTGTTTTTTTACAGGCCATAGAAAAAGGTCATAGTTTTTGCTGGTAGTTTAAAAAGCAGGCAGACCAAAGAACAGATGAATTCTTGAACGGAGTTGAAAAGGGAGCAGCTATTTAGCTGTTTTTTCTCTGACTTAAGCTGTCATGAGTTTGCTTTGGAAATGGTATAATTTTACATGCTGCAGAAAAACTGTATTAAAAAAGGGAAAACATCTATTTTGGCATAGTGGCGATCACTTCTTTTCTGACTCCGTTTGCTTACACAGCCGTGCCAGCACACATTCTAGCCAATCCTCGTTAAATAAAAAACATGCTGTCATTTGCAGGCAGGTTTCCATATGAACAGAAACAAAGACTTGCAAGCACGATGCTCCACCTTATAAAGAAATCTCTTTCCTTCAACAATTCTGGTAGGTAGTACTTATTTGTATGCTTTTTTCCCCTGTATGTTTTAATTTTGGAAATACTAAGCATATGTATTTTATTCCAGGAAATTGGTTCTTTTAGAAGGGTAAGTGTCCTAAAAAAGTTGGATTTGTGTCCACTTTGAGGCTGCATTGCGAAACAGAACCAAGCCAGTTCTCTTATAGTGGAATTATAAATCCCGTGGCACTTTGGCTTGGTTTTTGAGTGTGTGTTTGCAATATATTGCTTATGCATCCACTTCTGTTCATGATTTAAAGTTGTAAGATGCTTCACTCATAGAAGCCTTTCAGGAAATGTGGACTTGATGGCAGAATGTACTTGTCCTGTTTTACATGGTAAAAATACATTCCAGTCATTACTGGAGGAAGGAAATTGGCTTTTCTTCTTTGAGGAAGGAGGTCTGGATTAGTGAAGCAAGGTGACGTCCGGGTGAACTACTGAGGTTTAATACAGATTCCCCACTGAATAACTGACAATTTCAGCAGCTTTTAAAATTCATTGTGAAAACTGCAGTTATAGATTTTTTTTTGTAGTCTGGAGACTGACAGATGACAGTAAGTTAGGAAATTGCAAATTCTTGGTACTCAGCTAAAATGTAAGCCATTTATGTGATTATAGATTGGGACCATCGCATGGCAAGGGACCATGTGGGCTTTTGAGTCCATTCTCCTGAGCCCACAGGAAGCTGTCTAATAAACAGCTACCCGAATTGGGTCCACAAGAACATCCACTGGTTTCCCACCCATCCACACCCTAGCTACAAAGCACTATCTTACATTCCATAAGAAACTTAGTATTTTTACTACAAACCTACAATGGGCACAGGACGAGAGCAGGAGGAACAAGGGCACTACCAGTCCAGGGAATGCAAAGCAATGGCCAGTATTAGCATAGTACATTATATGTATTTGATCTGTGATAAAATTTTCAAAAGCACCTAAGTTTCTTAGGAGCTTAAATCCCATTTCAGATGTGACATAGTTACTTAGGAGTCTAAATCCCATTGACTTTCAAATATACTTAAACTCTTCCCTGTCTGAGTCATTTCTAATAATGGGATTTTGGCTGCTTACTGGAGGTGGTCAAAAATGCTCTCCATTGGAAACATGTCATTTCCCCCCAAATTTGTATTTTTCATGGACACACACATATTTTGACAAGATTTCATTTTGGGAAAAAAGCCAAAACAAAGTGTTTCAGTGAGCTTGAAACATTCCATTTTAGCTAAAGAGAAGCTGAGGATGTATCTTCACTTAAAATCAACTTTCAGTTTCAAATGTATTGTGTAATACAAATGGTAACATTCTAGCAAATAAAGATGAAATATATCCATTTTAATGAAGCAAAAAAGTCCAGCTGATCCAAACTTACCTTTTTTTAAAAAAAAACAGTTGCTTTGCAAGACGTATTAGCTTTTTGCTTGTTTGTTGTCATCCTAATTCAGAACAAAAATGCATTTAAAATGCAGGGATTTCTTGTGGTATGGAAATTCCAATTATGAGTTCTACTCCTTATTTAAATACTTCTGAAATCTTTACTCCCTAATCATGTTCATTCTTAAAAGTTAGCAGTAAAATATTCCCTTTGTCTTTGCAGTGTAGTCATGTGTATTGAACGAACAGGTTCCTGTATTTATGTAAAAACAAGAATACCCTTTGAATCAACAAATGAAAAGGACAAACTGTAGAGTCTTGAATGCAGAGGACTTTTCTTTTTGCTCCGTGCTAACCTTGCCTGAGAAGAGTACTTCAGCAACCCTTGTGATTTACCTTTTCCTTTCTGCAACTGCTAGGAAGAGGTTGCTTGTTTCCACATTGCCATGAAAGTGTTAAAGACAAGATTTAATTGTTAGGTGAACCTTAGAAAAAGTCTACAGAAGTTAACCATATCTCTGGGAATTAGAACCTTAAAGAGAAAAACTATTGAGCTAAAGTAACAGAGGTTTCCTAAATATCAGTTTTTAAGGGCTTTGCTCAAGATTTACTGTTGTCATATTTTTGAACTACCCAGAATAGTGACAAACTTATCCACGAATTAAACATGGAGCAGTGGACCAGCTTGGTTTGTGATTTTGTAGCCAGGGGAAATCTATCAAAGGAATGAGGATGCTGCAGTTAGCGTAGGTTGTCCTCTTCCTCCTCTTAGTCAATACTGACATACTAAAATGGCATGGCAGCCACAGACTTGAACTTTGACAACTGCAAGTTCCAGATATTTGACAGGAGGGTGAAAACTTGTGCAATCTGTGTCAATATTGCAACACAGGGAAAATACCTCCTGATTTTGGGGTATGATTAGCTCATAGCCAGAAGAATGAGAATTGGTTGATTTGGTAATTTAAGTTGTAAGTAACCTTCAGACCCATCAGTGCCTGCTTAGCCCTTTCTTGAAAAATGCTATTTGCCTCATACGCAGAGATACAGTTATTCTTCTTCTATCCCGTCTGCATTCCTTGCTATTTAGCTCTGGGTACTCCTGGTTTTAGAATTAACAGTGTGTTTAACAGGCTGTCTCTACATTTTTCCATTTCAGTTCTTCACTGTATGCAGTGGACAGTGGTACATTCAGGTACCCAGCTGCAGCTCCTTGACGCCAAACTGCCTAGCCCAAGTGGAAGCTAGAGTAGCAGACAGTCTTCTCTAACTCAGGCAGGGCACAGAGCTCCATTATGCCGTATGTCTCCTCAGTACCGCCACTCCTGCATACAGTGAGAACAGAGTGGGGAGGCAGATGGTGCAGGAGACTGCTTAACTACATGTGCCAGCCTTGCCCTGGCAGAGCTTCTCACAACACAGTGGGAATTCTACAGAAGAAATCTTCAGCCAGTTTAAAAGGCCTGGAGAACCCAGCCCAGTACTGCCATTGTAACTTTTCTTACAGCTCTTCATGGAGTGTTTTCAAACAGGATTTTTAAAGCTAAGCTAAGCAATAAAGCAAAGTGACATAACAGCATTTTTCAAGGCAGTTGCCTTTCATAGCTCTTTTTTTTTGCCACTCCAGCTGAAATACTAATATGATGGCACATAATTGATTGTCATCTGATACTTATCTAAACCAACTATAAATAAAACAGTAGCACATGTTTGTGACATTCCTCACAACACACTGCAGTAGTTAGTTTTTCCTGTTTTGGGGCTTAGCTTATGAAATGCATTTTCATGTACATACCTCGTTCATCCAAGTGTGGAGAAAGGCTGTGATATATAATAGCATTATATTTGAGTAGCTTGTCCTCTACCACAAAGGGCATTGAAGTTCAGGGAAATATTCCCTAATTAAAATTATATGCATGCTTAAGTACTTTAGTGAATCAGGGCGCAAGCCCTGGCCTTAGAGGTTTGCTTAGGATTCCAGATTTTATCTGTGTTCTGACACAGACCCTTAAAGACCAGATAATGTGGAGTTGGCAGGATCCCTAGAGCTGGCATAAAACTCACTGACTCAGTACATGCAATTTTAGTAATAATTCTAATTTATTAGTATAAAAACTACACACCATTAAGACATATATTGAGGATGTACTATGAATAACAGTTTCCCCAGATGGGTTTTAGGTTCTTCTATTGGCGACAGTTCTGATTTACCATCATGCCTCAGTCTTAAATAGGACGTCATTCCTGTCCTTGAGAGAGTTCACCTGGCCTTTCCCTACGTAGAATCAAATTGTAGAGGAGAATAGAGTAGAACAAAACTACAGAACATTTGTCAGAGGCAATAAAAGGACAACGGGTGTGCATATCCTATTTTCACGGTAGACATACCCCATCTCATTGAAAACCAGAGTAAAAATATGCCCCCAAATATGCCCAAAAGCTTAACCATTAGAGGCACAAAGATTTTTGTTGTTTTTAAAACATCCATATCCCAGCTCTGTCCACAATGACCATCCACATAATGTGAAACACCTATGTAGCTGGATTTGTTCTTAAACCTGGTTTAGTTTTGTAAAGAAGAAATACTTGATTTAGCTTCCAAAAGGAAGTAAGTAACAAAAGTATTGTTCTTTAATGGAACAAGAACAGCCTACAAGATGGGCACATGCTATTTGCTAATGACAAAAGTCATCTCTAAAATGCAGAATTTTTGGTCAGTTTACAGTCACAGCTGCCATTGCACTAAGAATACGATTGCCCTCCCATTTGCAGAAGGTTCACTGGCCTTGGATTTAAGCTCCCCCTTTTTGGCAAGTGCATGAAGTTGAGATGGCACCTGTGTATTGATCCCCACATGAAATCAAATCAAAGGGATTGACTCTGCAGTTTTCCAAGATGGATGGCAATCAGACATCTCAAACTGCAGCAGCTCAGCAAAGTGCTCATTTCTAGAATTGGCAGCAAAGGAGGGTTTATTAATTTACTTGGAACACATCCAGAATAACTATTGAGCTAAATTCCAGGTCAGTCAAAATACAGATTGTGAAAAGTAACATGATAAATAATGGCTCAGAACAATTTTGGAACAGCCTGTATCTCAGAGCTGCATGCGTGAGGTTGTTTGTTGGAAATGGGCATTATATGAAGCATGGCACCTCAGAGGAAACCATACTCACTTGTTCTATGTTATAAGGATCTTTGCCTTGGGGTTAGATAGAATATGCGATTTCACACACTGTATGGCAGAAAGAGAATGAATGAAGTGGCTGAAGCTTCCTGAAAAGCCTGTTCAGAAATTGTATGTAGAATTGGATTTGTTGATAGCAGGGATTGAACATAACTTCTCTGGATCTTAAAACAAAAATATTTACTGTTTAAGCTAAAAGACCTATCTCTGGAAACTGAGGATCCAGTAGGTTTCAACTTCTCTTTGTGGCTCAGGGAGCCATATTGGGTTTCAGCTGCTTGCAGCTTACTATAGGGAGAAAGCTGAATGAACCCTCACTTTTGTAGTTTGATTAGTGTTTTGTGTTGCAAACATACTATAGAAATGAAGCAAGTGCCAGGTGAGTCGTGGGAACACCCCTTGACAAATTATGGGGGTTTCCCAGAGAGTAGTGGAAATTTGACCCTCGGCTTCCAGAGTTCCTCTGGAGGTATCCAATGACATTTACCTATTGGAAGTCTCCCAGGAACAGCAGGACTAAAAACTGTGTTGAGACCTGTGGGATGTATATATCGAGGGCACTGAATTTCAGAGAGTTTAGCAGAGAAAGTGTGAATAAAGGGTAAAAATGCAAGTGTCAGAAAAAACAATTCTCCCTGACTAGTACAGATGTTGAGAGGTAGTTATTCTAAAATCAGGGAGAAGGCAGGGTACATTATTCAATTGTTTGTGGGTTGATGGGTGGAAAACAGCTGATTCTTTTACTAACAAAAGTGTTCTGGTGTGGTAGGAGTTGTTTTGGCATGTCATTAAGATCAAATAATAGCTCATTTTGTGAAGTAACTGATGTGTTGAAATTGTTGGTGTGTAGGAGGGAGATGGGTGGGACCCCGTATGACACCCAGAAGCAAAATGGGACACCTTAAGTTTGGTAGATTCCAGCTAGAGTTTAAGTCTTGTACCCAGAAATGTTTTGGGTTTATTTATTTTTGGGGGGGAGGTGTAAACCTATTCTTGACTTTAAGACTTATTTAGTTTGCAGCATTCCAGTGCTGGTTTATCTGGATGGAGCAAAAGCTATAAACAAATATCTACCTTGATTATATGCTCTTTTGGGGTAGGGATTGTCTTCTTCAATAATCACATGTGAGGTGGCAGTTCTGTAAGAGAAATAATAACAATGAGTGCGAAACATGGCTTTGATATTTAATACAGCTGCCACTTGTTTACTGAAGGTCACCCATAATGGGCAGCACACTTTCAGATTGCCTCTTGTTCTTTGCTGCTGTGCAGCGTGGCAGAGAATTGCTTTAATAATGATTTGGCCTGCATCTAAATGTACACTTTGACCACAGTGCTCTCATGGCCTTAGAACTATCAGCTGATCTTAAACTATGCAGCGGACAATACAGTCTAGCTAAAGTTACAGACCTATTTCACTAATGGGAAACCAATTACATTTGTAGCACAAGCATATAAAGCATACTGGTGTACGAAAACAAAATATTTTCTACACTGACTCTTCCCGCTCAGAATTAGAAAGCATTATACTAAATTTAAAACCAGTACCTTTTTACTTCCATTTTCCATCAGTGGAACAAAAACCTGCAATAATATTTCCATGGCTAATGATACTCTTGTGGGGTTTCACCACATTTAAATATTTATTACAACTTATTTGAGAGAGACTCCACTATAACTTTTGCTTAGAGGAAGAGAACAATGTAATTGTCTTTCTGTGGGAGGAGTCAGTTCCAGAGCATTTTAACACGCATATGTAACAACAGACTTCTCTCTCTCTTTAGGGTTATAGAGGGCAACACATAATTATGAGATTTTCTACTGGTGAAGAAATCTGGAACCCAAGATTAAAAGAGCAAGAAGATTTCTAAGCAGTAAGTTTCTATCTTTTCTCCAAAAGCATGCTATGTAGTATATTATATTTTGGTTCTGGGTAATTTATTTTCATAATAATCCTGCACCTGCATTTAGGTGCTGAGTTAATTCCTAACCATGCATGGCAGAGTTTTAACTGTGCAGATGATTAGTAGTATCTATTGGCTGCATGGCACTAAGAGATCAATATTCTTATCCAAAGGTCTTTTTAATAACTTTGTGCACCTTGTCTAACATGTTCTACTGCTTTGCAAAAAGAGCAATTTGCTAGCAGGAACAAATGTCTCTGAAAAACAAATTTGTGATAGAAAACAGATTTATTTATTTTATTGCTTTCAGGCAGACAAAAAAAAAAAAAGGCCGGGATGACTGAGAAAGCAGTTAAAAATGTGGAAGCTATTTCGTTTTTGCATTTTATGACAAGCAGTCTAGGCTATGTATTCATGTTATCTAAACTAAAACTCTTATTATATAGTTTCAAACATGCACATGGGACTTCTATAGCTAATGTGGAAGGACAAGGGATATGATCCCTCAGTCAGTGTAAACCTGTAGTGCAGTGACATCAGTGAAGTTGTGCTGGTTTACACAAACTGAGGATCTAGCCAACTGTCTCTGCACCAGTGTTTGAATGAAGACCTAACAGGAGCCATTTCCTGGGATCTAGTTCAAGAAGATGAAGTGATGTTGAGACCATTAATAAGCAGATTGATACAGAAAAGCTTTGTATGAAGAGTCTTTCTATAAAGGGTATCTGAAGGAGAAGAATGAGGGTCCAGTAAATTTATCAGTGGGATTTCTTCTTTATTCTCCTTCTGTTCAAATTCTTATCCCTCACCTTTGGACAGGCAATTTAGATAAATCAGACAAGACAGACAGGATTCTCTTCAAGGATTATTACTCTCTATGATCAGTCAGCAAGGAGAAGCCTGGGAAGGTTTCTCACACCCAGTGGAGGTATTTTCTGTTTTTTCCTCCTGTTACACCAGATTACAGTCTCATTACTCATGCTGAATAGTGCTTTCCTCCACAAATTGCCCCACTGAAATAAGGAGAGCACAGTGCAGTTCACCATGACCAAGGAGTACCAGAATCAAGCCCTTAACATTTTAAGTATTAGGATTGTGCATAGGACCTCTGCAGTAGGTTAGGAAATTTTAAAAGTTCAAGCAAAAAGCCAGATGCTCAAAGGGTTAGGACCTTTTTCAGTGTTAGACCTTTTGAGTTTTGTGTGAGTAAAATTAGCTGGTGTGTGTGTGTAAGGGAGGAGGGAGGACACAGCTATGGTCTTACAAAAGCTCTTACTTAGAGATTCTGATGTGAGCTGCTCATTGGTAGAGATATTTCACACGCCCACACATAAATTAATCATAGCTGCTGTTATCCCAAGCCTTTTTTAAAGGATCTCAGCAGGTTCTGTGAGTTAAAGCAAGGGACTGGCAGCAGTTACTTGCAGCAGTAACAGAGCCAGCCAGTGCTGAGTTGTGACGAGACTGCAGCTACTGTATGGATGGCATCACTGAACCTGTTAAAATATTTAACAAGTCTCTGTATCACAGATGCTGTGAGTCCATACTCCCCTGCCCCCATGTCAGAGAAGGTTTCACATGTCCTCATATCTTTTGTGGAATAGATATAGTTTCACTGACAATGCTTCCCTTTGGGTGGACTTGACAGCTTTGGAGGGATAACATAAGCCAACATGCTACTTTAAACTAGATATGGTATTATTTGTATTGTGGAAATGCCTAGGGAAGCTAATCCGGGCCCCTTAGTGCCAGGCATTGCACACATGGAAGAAAAAGTGATCCTGGACACACAGAGCTCATGGTGTAAAGAAAGAAGAACCTATGCCATACCCCACAAATTGAGACTTGCCATTGGCAGGGTTGGAAGAGAAAGGAATCTGTCATTGTACAGGCATAGGAAGGGGGGTTATGGCTCATACAGCCAGTATATCTGCTGGGAAGATCATACAGAATCAGATAGAGCCCAGCCCCTTTCTTTGGAGGGACATGTCATGCATCTTCTGTTTGCTCCGAGTCTTCAAGTCACCTGTGAGCAACACACACATTTTCACTGGGACCTCTGTGTTCTGTAGAGCAAAAGCAACAAAGCTTCAACTGATTTCCGCCCCACACAGCCTCATCCCTGTTTTTTGTGCAGAAGATACCCTCTGCCCTTTAATGACAGTAGGACCATGCTGCCAAACTGTGGTTCCTACAGCCCTCTCTTTCCTAGGTACAAGAGCTCTTCACTCACACTTTGCTGCCCTCCCCATGAAGAAGCTGAGGGTACAGCATCCAGCTCAAACTTTGTTTTTATTTCTCTGATTCCTGACTTTGGTATTTACAGCCCAGTATGTGGCTTGCTACATTTTTTTTTAACTTCCAGAGACAAATGCCTTGTGGCCTTTAGGTACTTTTAAAAGTCCAGGTGCTGGAAAGCAATAGTGATTGGAATGGATTATCCATATTTCCTCCTGTACAAACTGTGACCCAGATTTCACCACCCTTTCTTGCTTTGAATAGTGCTTTACACCAAAAATGGACCTGCTGATTTTGGTGGGATGATTCACAGTGTAAGGTTTTAATCATTGTGCGTAAGTGCAACATAATCTGAACCTATGTTTAGAGCACACTGGCACCCAGCTCTGAGAATGGCAGACAGTCCATTAAAGAATATGGAAAACACCCAGTAAATTGGTTTTAAACAACCCTTTTCTGACTTAGGCTGACAGAATGCAGTAAAAATAAAAATGCCCCTGCATCAATAAGTTATTAAAATTGACATAGAACATTCACATTTCCATTGACTAACACACAATTGGGGGTGTTGTATTAATGCTTCCTGCTACAAATAGACTAATGCTACTTAATGCAATACTGAGTGCTGTGAAACGCAGGCATTTTTATGGCAGCTTATGGAAAAATAGAGATTTCAGTCCTTGTGCATAGGACAACACAGATCAGCTGGTGCAAATCATCATAGTGCCAATTAAATCAATGGAGCCACTTTTATTTACAATAGCTGAGGCTATGGCCCTACATGTCTAAGCAGTAGATGGAATATGTTTAATTCTGAATTGAATGGATCTAAGTGCTGTACACAGAGCCTTACTCATGGAGGGCCAGATGGTGAGCTCTTACTCCAGCTGATTAGTAATTACTCACAGCAGTGATCTCAGTGGCACAACACATTATGCAACAGCTCAGCAAAGTGTGTAAGGATTTTGCTATCTTGCCCAAAAGAAAAGAACAAGAACAATACTCTAAAGTGAGCAATTCAGATAAAATGTCTAAACTTCATGGCTAGAGACAGTGATTCAAAAAGCCTGAGTTTGAATTGATTCAGTCTTTGCAGGTTAGTCCAACCTGGCTATGCTGAATCAGTTCGTAACCATACAGACATCTCAAAAATGCAGACACATGCCTGCAGTGGCTCAGACTAAAACAGGGGATGCTAGAGCAGCCCTCCCTTCCCTTCGACAATACTGCACAGAGGGGCATGTGGCCAGGCCCTGGCAAGATGCTCTGATTAGGGAGGGGTTCCCCCGTCTCCTGACCAGCTCAGCAGGAAATTGATAACACAGTGTTTATCACCCCATTAAGAAAACAACAGAGGGACATTACCAGCTACCCTTTGATTCTGCCTTTGTCCTGTCTGCCACAGGACCCGTAGCCAGCATATAGTTTGCTAGCTAATGCTGAAAGGTGTCTGTGTAAGGCAGAGGGGATGAAGGAATGCTTACTTAGCAGGAAATGGTGAGGGGAGGGGCAGGGGAGCAGGGGGAAGCCAGGCAGATGCCTGCAGTCTCTGCCAGAGCTCTAGCCAGGGAGCAGAGTGAAGGGGCCAGCTTTGTTGTGGAGCAGAGAGCCCAGTCCAGACAGCATGCTGGGATGCTGGGGGAGTCTGGTTTAACTTAAACCAGCAAGGGGTCTGGGACAGACATTGCATAAACCAGTTTGAGCCAAATCAGTTAATAGTAGTCTGATACTACATTCAACCAGGCTTATCTCAAACTGGTTTCAGCCATTTTCAACCTGGTTTAATTTGCACTAAACATAGATTTCATAGATTTCCAGGGTCAGAAGGGACCTGGTAGATCATCAGGTCTGAGCCCCTGCTCTAGGCAAGAAAAAGTGCTGGGGTAAAGTAACCCCAGCCAGATGCCTGTCTAATCTCTTCTTGAACATCTCCAAGGTAGGGGAAAGCACCATCTCCCTTGGAAGCCCATTTCATATTTTGGCAACCCTTACCATAAAGAATTTCTCCCTTATGTTCAATCTAAATCTATTCTCCTTCAGTTTGTGGCCATTATTTCTGGTAACCCCAAGGGGTGCTCTAGTAAACAGAGTGTCCCCTATTCCCTGCTGATCCTTCTGATGAGACTGTAGGCACCCACAAGATTGCCTCTCAGCCTTCCCTTGTGGAAGATGAAGACATTCAGGTCCCTCAGTCTGTCTTCACAGCATCTTACCTGCAGGCTCTCAACCATATGAGTAGCCCTCCTTTGAACCCTCTCAAGGTTATCCACATCCCTCTTGAAGTGCGGTGCCCAAAACTGGATGCAGTACTCCAACTGTGGCCTCACCAATGCCGCATAGAGGGGAATTATCACTTCCCAGACCTGCTGATGCAAGGAAGAGTGTGGTTAGCTTTGCTTATTGCCTCATTGCAGTGGCAACTCATGTTCATTTTTGCATCAACCAGGACTACGAGATCTCTTTCCACTGTTGTGGCACTCAGAATGGTACCCCACAGTCTATAAGTGTGTTGGAGATTCTTTCTCCCCAGGTGCAGCATCTTGCATTTATCCTTGTTGAGTTACATCCTATTCTGATCCTCCCACTTTCCCAGTCTATCCAAATCTGCCTCAGTTTGCTCCCTGCCCTCCACTGTGTTTACTATACCCCATAGTTTGGTGTCATCAGCGAAA
Organism: Crocodylus porosus; assembly: GCF_001723895.1. Taxonomy (NCBI): domain Eukaryota; kingdom Metazoa; phylum Chordata; order Crocodylia; family Crocodylidae; genus Crocodylus; species Crocodylus porosus. Next base: position 23,534,374 of record NW_017728912.1, on the reverse strand, counting down.
TTGGACAAGGTGCTTTCAACACCTTCATCCAAATCGCTGATGAAGATATTAAACAGCACTGGTCCCACGACAGAGACTTGGGGGACACCACTGCCCACATCCCTCCAGGGAGAAACCAACCCATCCACCACCACTCTCTGGGTGCATCCCGTAAGCCAGTTTTTCACCCACCTTACTGTGAGAAAATCCACATCACGGCTACTCAGTTTGCTCACAAGAATTGGGTGCGACACTGTGTCAAAAGCCTTTTTAAAATCCAGAGAAATAATGTCTACTTCCGCTCCTGCATCTAAGCACTTTGTGACCTCGTCATAAAAAGAGACCAAGTTAGTCAGGCAGGATCTTCCTGCTATAAACCCACACTGGTTTCCCCTTACCATTGAGTTACCCACTGCAAATGTGATCCTTTATGTTTTTTTCTAAGGTCTTGCTAAGAATAGAGGTGAGGCTAACTGGCCTATAATTAGGCCACTGGTCCTTCTTCCTCCCCTTCTTGAAGATAGGGACTACATTGACCCTTTTCCAGTCCTCTGGGACCTGTCCCAAGTGCCATGAGCGCTCAAACAGTTGTGCCAGTGGTTGTGCTATGTCATTGGCCAATTCCTTTAGTACCCTTAGGTGAAGATCATTGGGGCTTTCTAACTTAAATACATCCAACCCTTTGAAGTGCCCCTTCACTAGGTCAGTGCTAACCATTGGTGGATTGGTATTACTTTCACTCCAGACTAAAGACTCACTGGGAGGTGCATTTTTATCCATGTCCAGGAAAATAGAAGCAAAGAAATTATTTAAGAGCTCTGCTTTTTCCATCCTATCAGTTACAAGTTGCCCTAGTCTGTAGTGGCCCTATGTTACCCTGCACCTTCTTCCTGCCCCTTATGTACTTAAAGAAGGACTCTTTGTTATCCTTAATTTTTGTTGCCAACCTGAGTTCTGTATCTGCTTTGGCCTTCTCACTGCTTGCCTGCAAGCATGAGCCAAGCAGGTATACTCCTCCTTGGTGGCTGCCCCCTGCTTCCACAGCCTGTAGCCATCTTTTTTCCTCTGAAGGCTCTCCTGGATTTCTCTGCTCGGCCAAGAAGGGTTTTTGGCTCTTTTGCCTCCCTTCACATGCACTGGGATGGTGTGCCTCTGTGCCTGTAGGATCAGTCCCTTGAGGAACTCCCAGCCTTCTTGGACTCCCATCTCACAGATGAGATTACCTCTCAGTCCCACCATAACCAATCTCCTAAGCTCATTGAAGTTGGCTTTTCAGAAGTCTAGCACTACTGCCCTACTAGTTGTTTTTCCCACTTTATGCCGGATAGTGAATCCTATCAACTAGTGGTCACTATCCCCTAGGTTACCTTGTACCTGTAGCTCCCCCACCAAGTCCTTCCCTGTGGCCAGCACCAAGTCAAGTAAGGCATCTCCCTTAGTGGGACTACATACCTCCTGTGTTAGACATAGAACAGAACATCTGTTCTGTTAAAGGTTTAAACCGGTTTCTGATCACTTAAGCCAGGTTATGCGTAATGTCTATCCCTAGCCCATGAGCCAGTATAAGGACTCATGGGAAATGAAAGTTACACTTCCATTGCAAGGGTTGATTCAGATAAGTCACAGCACAGGAAACTCATTTCTAGTAGAATTCAGTAGACGTGCTTCCCCAAGATATCCGTCCTGGGTCACTGGTCTAAGGCCCAGTCATACTGGCCCAGGTCTAGGTGAGCAGCACTTTACTGCACATGGCCCAGATGGGCCCTTCACTAAATCTGTGAATACAGGGGAGGGTAAGGTAAGACTGAGAAGACACAAAAGTGATTTTTGAGGCTTTGAAGAGTACAACATACTCAGCTAGATCATTTTACATATCCTCTCCATGTCTAAGTCCTGTGACTTTATGCTGTGTTTAAAAACTTTTGTGGAAAGCTCCAGTCCAGAAATCCATTACAGCAAGACTCTCTTCAGGACATAGAGGCTACCTGACCACATCCATTCAAAAAACTTGCGTCCCTGAAAGAGTCTGATGTGAGAGATCCATAAATGGACTCAAATGTCTCCTGCCATAGCTTACAGCAGACCCCTCACCTTTCACCAGAATTCAGTGGTTTTCAAGAAACCTCATGTCTGTTTCTGCTTTAGATGCCCTTTGTGCTACCCCATCACTGGATCCGTAGACTCACTGTATCAGGCCTTGCCTTCTCCAAGTTGGCTAGCACTTGTGCCCTGAGCACTGAGGTGTCTGTGCTACAGCATTTGGTAGTCTTTGCTAACCACTAACCATGTGCTGGAAAACACTGGCAATGTGCAGCAGGTGCATGTGCAATCCCTGAGATTAGCCAAGTACCCCCTGGAAGTGCCAGCCGTGAAACCAGAAGTGCACTTCCAGTTTCGTGGCTGGCTTAGCAATTGGCTGCTGGGGGACTCACCCTCTCCCCTGGCTGGCGATCGGCTGCTGGGAGACTCTCCCCCTCGTCGGTGATCTGGTGCCCCCCAAACTTGGGAGGTACCAGTTGCCCATGCTGGAAAGTACTGCTAGCACAGAAGGAATCATTCAATGGTGGCACCTGGAAAGAATTCTGGACTGTAGGGGTATTGTGTAACCAGCTTCTCTTAAATGTTTTTTACCCTTTTTTTTGGTCTATTCCTTACATATGTCCACATGCAAAAGGCAGGAGTATCAATGCTAACATCCCTATGTGTTCTTACTGGCCAAGTGTGTGTGCCATTATGGACTGGGGATATTGCTGCTCCCATTAACCCAGGATGGTTCCTCTGTGTTCCTTTGTTGCTTCCTTAAGCATAGCACTTGCATTTTGGTAAGCAAAATGTTTCCCTAGGTGGAGATTCAGTACATTCCATGATCTGTTATTAACCTCACTTTCTGGAGAGCACCCAGAAGGTACCGGCTGGTCTACATAGCCTGCTTTAAGCCCAAGGGTTGTGGCCCATAAGGTAGGACTTATCTATACCCTGTCAGCAGCTGGTCTAAGGAAGTCTGAGACAGAGTATGCCCTGCTCCTCAAGTCTACTTCAGAAGTGGAAAATTGTCCATGGGGCTGCTCCAGATTCACCCTGTAATGTCTGCTTTCAGACCTGTCAGAGACTGAGGGCTCTAGAGTGGGTGCTGGGGATAAGTCATGAGCAGTCTCATAGACAGATTTTCTTTTCTGGAGCACATGAGAGGATTCATGGCCCAAAGTCCTGTCTTTTCTGAAACAAGTCCACAGCATCCTGCTACAGAAGCAGTGAGTGAGGCATTGCATTTTCCATGGCTATATCAGACAGAAGCATGAAAGCTACATAAGCAACATATCAAAGCATAATGTTTGTCACCCTAAACCAATTTAGTGGGGCTTTTCCAGCAGCTGAGCTAGTCAAGGAAGCTGTTGCATGTGACATGTTGTAGGCAAGAAATCACACCCACAAGCACCCACTTGCTGATCCACCACCCCCAGCTGTTATGATACCGGTGTAAGAACCTGGAATTCCAGCAACATCCATTTTTCTCTTTTTATTGCTGTGCTGGTTCGTAGAATGAAGTAGTTCAGATTATTCAGTGTCGTTGAGGTGTATTTGGAGAACAAGAGACAAATGAAACTAACAATTAGAAAGCAAGGGGGATGAGGAGAACAAGGTAACCCTAAACCAGCACATACATGCACATGAACACACACACACACACACACACACACGTGCGTGCATCTCTGAAGGTCAGATCTTTAACCAAGGTCAGATCTTTAACCAAAGTCTAAGCCTAATGCTGTTTTTCAAAAATAAAACTATTTATTTAAGCCATTGAGTTGCAATTTCAAGTTTTACTCTGCTAGCACAACTACTCCTTTCACTGATGTTCAGCCTCTGCTAATACAATCAATGGACTAATTGTGTGAAGTGAAGCATATATATGCAGCAGTGTTTTATGCAGGACATCCTACCACTTCCTGATCTCGTCTCACTATACACTACACTGCCTTCTTGCAGTCCCCTTGCCAGCTATGTTCTAGATTAATTTCCATGTCTTGAAAAGCTCCCTTGCATTTCAGGGGATGAGCTTTCATGGGGCATCCATAAGAGGCATCTATGCAACAGCCTTTCACTGTACAAAAGGCAGATTAAAGATGTAGGCAGTTGGCAAATGTGAAAACACTGAAGAGGTGTTATGATCCTGACAGCGCTGAGAACAGTACGTGCATTTTCAGGGGAGGTGAAGAGAAGGCAATTAAACAAGAGATGATTATGGCCAGCTGAAAGCTAGCTGGGTAAGGCAGCCTTAAGAAGAGGTTTTTGAGTAAAGGCAACGACACTTTTGAACTGCAAGCTCCCTTCTCATCCCTCTCTTCCTGCTGCTCTGAATATTTTTTTCTACTGCAACAATTCTCCATTGAAACCACTGGCTTTTTCTGGGGAATATTATAAATATTTTAGCAGCAGTTCAGTGTCACTTTGAAAAAGTGAGGCTGGATTTTTATAGCCTTCCCTAGCCCCCTCAACTCCTCCTCCCTAAACAAACCCTCATTCTTAGTGACATCACAGGCTGCTAAGATATTAATCGACATTAAAGGCCCTGCCACTTGAGTAAAGAGCTGCTGCAATATTGCCTACCAGGGACCACATTAGAGAGACGGACATCCAGAAGCCTGAGGAAGTTCATACGAGGAGTCTCAGGGAATTCAGTGGGCTTTGAACAAAGACATAGAAATGGCTCTGAGAGGGGAGCAGTTCTCACAGAGAAAATATATTTATCTAAGCCCAGGTGACTTAGTGGGCTAGAAAGGTTTAGATGTGCCAGTTTGTTTAGCTAAAAGCATGATGTCCTTAGCCTGAATGGCTCCAAACCCATTTACAGTTACCTGAGGCCAGCCTTTGGAGTGAATCCAAACAAAGGCTGAAACTCCTGCCTCTGGAGCTGTAGTGAGACAGACACCTTCACCACTTCAGCCCACCTGCTGAAGGGAGGGTGGGATAAATAGGAAGACTGATCCTGCTACTTATAATCAAAGGCTCTATCAGAACACATATACACAGGGGAGTGGTGTTAAGGCTCACTTTGAGTTCATAATCTTTGAGAGTTTAACCATGCAGATTCAGAGTGGAGTTTTTAATACAGCTCAGCATTGGCCTAACTTTACTTCTGATGCAATTGATGATAGAGTTACTTCAAAAGGAACTATGGAAGATAAACACTGAGCAGTTCAAAGACTTCCCCCCTGCTCCCCCTCGTCATAGAGAGATATGTATATATATGAATGGGAACAGCTTTCTTTAGACACTATCAGATTAGCAAAAATGAAACTAGCCTTGAAAGTCACGTGATTGAAAATGCTATGTGAAGCTTTCAGAACACTTTTAGCCACATGGACTAAACCCTGTTCATAGTATTTCCAGTGGCATCAGTCCCTTGATTTGTAAATCAGCCGTGCATACTGCAAAACAACTTTGATTCAAAACTTTGAGTGATAGATTATTATTCTGTCTGTGGGCCTGCCTTGGGCTTGTATCTTCATTATGAAAGGCATCTAACAGATACTTTGTAAGAGAGAGCCTCTATTTCAGAGAGTTTTGTTCTCTGTTTAGGCAAGACTGACAGTAAATGGAAGGGGGACTAGAGGTACAAAGAGAAGTAATGTGCCCATGACCACACAGCTGTTCTGTGGCAGAACAAGGAACTTCACTCTCTGTCTGCTGTTAAGAAGTCCTGCTGTTTCAATTTATATACATCTCACTCCTACTTGCACTTTAATTTTGAAATTAAAAACTGGTCTTAGAGAAACACTGAAAGACACATCTTTTCTACAGTTCATATCAGTTCCTATTTCTGACTACTCTGCCTCTGTTATAAGAATTCACAATATTTTTTAACCATAATGATAGATGTGCACACATGTGTTTGTGTTTCACTTTTCTTGTTTTCAAAAATGACTGAACCATTTTGCTCAAACCAGAGCGTAAGAAGACAACCAGGTTCCTGAAGCAGCCACCACACACGGGGGCATTGATGACTTCTGGTTGCCACAGCTGCCATGATGACAATCATGATCAAGTGGCTGCAGCAGCAGCTAGTTTTTTCTTCCCCCTGTCCCCAAGTTGGCGCTCCAGCCTGCTGCCCTACTCCCCTGTCCTAGTTATGCCACTGGCTCAAACCTTCTATATTTTTCAGCCTTAGAAAGAGACCAGGCATGGAAAACATCACAATATAAGTTGAAGAGGTAGAAGTTTCTTAAAATTATCAGCAACTGAAAGCAAGGGCTTAGAATGAAAATTCTGGGGCATCATTACCTATATGGCATGGGTGTACTGAAAGAAATGAAGTTGGTTACATGCAAAGCACCTGTTGACCTTCAATGGGACTAAATTGCATGGCACTTGTGAAAATTCCACCCAGATCTGCTTATTGCCCTCCAGTTACAAATATGACATGCAACTTGTCATGAAGACCAGTTACAGGGATTGGCATTCAAAAGTCACCCTCAGATGGGACTAGATTTTCAAGACCTTAACGCCCAGCTTGGGAAACTTTCCTGTAAGAATCCCAGTGGGAACTGCTGGGTGCCATGCCTTTTTAAACATCATGATTAGGTTGGTACATGAGAGCTAAGCTCTCTGGAAAATCTGCACTCTGCTCTTTTGAAGATCTAGCTATAAGCTGACTGCTGTGGATGTATGAAAGTAGAGTTCTAAGCTCAGGTCAGTTGTTCATAATCAATGGGACCATTCATGTGTTCAAAGCTAAGGATGTATGTATAGGGTTTCCTGGATGAGGCCTTATGTTCAGCTTTAGCACTATCCAAAGTGGAAGTACTTTACAACAGTCTGAGCTGCTTTAGACAGGCCTGAAAGGGACAATAGCAAATGCCGCCACATGTGCGCAAAGCCTTGGAACCCTTGTCTCCAAAACCACTGACTTGATTTTGTAGAGTATGTGTTTGTGTAACTGGTTTTTGTCGTATGTCTTTCAGGTCACTTTCTGCAAACACGCATGAGCTGATCAGGTTACAATGGGAGTTATAGACAGGAGTGGCAGGTATCACTTGGCTCACTGCCTCTGCTTCATAGTTCAGCTTTTTGTACCGTCAAGAGTACGCAAGACTCTGCCCAATATCCAAGCAAGGCATGCATGTTAGGACGAAGGTGGTAAAGCAACTTGTGTGCACACATGCATCTATTTAAGATGACTTCAAGCACAGGAGCTGTTGCGCTTGGACATACAAAGTGATGTTGGTCCTGACATACTCAAAGCAGCTCCCCGAGAGATGATGTTTCGGCGAGGGTTGACTGCATGGCTTCCTCGGTTGGTTGGCCTGCTTGTTGCTGTCTTCTGTGCTGTATCCCTTGTCTACATGTTGGCCTGTACACCAAAGGGAGATGATGAACAGCTGGCATTCCCTTGGGCCAACAGCCCCACAGGCAAGGAGGGTTACCAGGCTATGCTGCAGGAGCGAGAAGAGCAGCACCGCAATTATATCAACAGCCTGAAGAAGCAAATTGCACAGCTGAAAGATGAGCTCCAGGAGCGGAGCGAGCAGCTGAAGAATGTGCAGGACCACTACACTGACTCACTGGGTGTGGGGCTGGATCGCAGCAACCCCGAGAAAACCCAGACTGATCTGCTGGCATTCCTGCATTCCCAGATTGACAAAGCAGAGGTGCATGCAGGCGTGAAGCTGTCCACAGAGTATGCAGCTGTGCCCTTTGAGAGCTTTACTCTGCAGAAGGTGTACCAGTTGGAGACAGGACTGACACGCCACCCTGAGGAGAAGCCTGTGAGAAAAGACAAGCGAGATGAGCTTGTGGAGGCCATTGACTTGGCACTGGAGACTTTAAATAGCCCAGAGGGTGACAGCAATACAAAACATCGTCTGTATGCAGCCTCTGACTTCATTGAAGGTTTGTATCTGGAGGACCAAGAGTCTTGGTGAATGAGTCAGTTTGGGGTTGACGAAAAGTTCTGATGTTACTGTCATGGGGAGAGGGATATTCTCACCACTGAACCTATAGACCTCAGGAAGCATCAGTCATAGTTTCCCAGGACTGTCCCTGTGACTCAAAGGAGCTTCTTACAGGGATCATGGATAATTTAATGCACAGTTCTTCGAAAAATGATGTGGTAAAATCAGAACGTTTTTATCTCACAGATCCGTGGTTTGTGTGTATTTAAAGGTTTTTACTCTAGTGAAGAATTTCAGAGCCAACAGAGCTTTGGAGAAAGGATGCTGGTTTGCACACTGATAACTACATCTCAAATGCAAGTTCTGCTTTGTTCTCCATTAGCCCCCTGCAGTCCCTTTGTGTATTCTCAGTTACACCTGTGTAACTTCAGTGATGATGACAATAAAGTTGCAAGATACACCAGAGGCAGACTCTAATGACTGCAGTTGCTCACCTAAAATGTGTTTGAATTTGAATACAGTATGGAATTGCACAGGTGTAAATCAGAAAAAGGTCAAATGTTCCCCCCAGAACATTCCTTATTTGTAAGGATGCACAGGGTTAACCTCTAGACCAGTGATTCTCAATCTGGAAAACTTTTTACGGGTGATGCACAGTACTAACAAACACATATGTGATAGACAAGGTAAACCCAGAAATTCCCGGTAGAAATTCATAATGTCCAGAACAGTCTGACCTGTTGTGGTCTTTCTGAGGTTTTTGCAAGAGATCAGTATCCTTATACCCATGTGACAGAAGGGGCACAGGGAAGCAAAGTGACCTGCCTGCAGTTACCCAACAAGCCAGTGGCAGAGCTGGAATAAAACTCAGCTCTCCTAGGTTGTCCTGTTTAGTCCTTTATTCATTGGGACACATTGCCTTTAGATCACATTTCATAGCAGAATTACTTATTAAGGTGTCTGCCCATTCTGGACTTCCTGGTTGCCACTGCCAACAGGAATGCCTGTGTGTGCCAGATCTGGAGGCAATGGCTTTGTGATGAAAACACCTGATAGTGTAGCTATTGTGGAAGGCCCAAGGTATTCTGCTGAGGAGCTGCTGAGAGACAGATAGATAGGATCTCTTCCCTGAAGAGTTTCCATCCACACAGGGTGAGTGACCTGTTGGGACTAGGGAGAGGACTGTGATCAGTTTGAAAGAACATGTATGTATGCCATTGCTTTTTGTTTGGGATGTTCAGGGGAGCTTCAGGGTGTTTCTTGAGAGCTGGGCTCCTAAGTCACTTAGCCTTTTTTGAAAATTACGGCCCTGCTATAATGTTAACATTAAGAAAAGGAATAAGCCCTGCTCTGCTTTCCCTAGCTACTTCTCAAGCTGTTCTACTTCTGGCAACAGAGGAGAGTATGCAGCCTTATGGATCTGCTCAGGGATGGTATTCATGCCTATGGGATGGTGTGTAGGAATGATGGGAGAAGCAGCCAAGAGGGGTAAATTTAACCCAGCATTTGTTGTAAAGCAGATGGGATGAGTTGAATATGAACAAAATCAGAGAAGTAAGATGGGGTAGAGCTGAATACTAGGGCTATCCGAAATTTCACCACCAGTTTTGTTTCAATGCTGTTTCAACATGTTTTGAAACAGCCTCGAAACGAAATGAGGCCAGTCAAAATGTTTTGCCATTTCAAGGTTTTGCCCATAGGCTATAATGGGGAAGCTCAAAACAGCCTATAATTTTGTCATTTCTGGTCAGATTTAGATAAAACTTGCAGAAACGGTAGCCCCTTCTGAGGGCATAAAGTGTGTCAAGTTTCAGGAAGATAGGTGCAGGGGGTTCAGAGAAACTTCACCCCACAATCTTGACAGCCAAACTTGTGTCATGTGTATGTGTTAAGCCACAGCAGAGTCAAAACTACAGGAATGCTAGCCTCTGCAGAGGCCACACAGCCTGCCGCATTTCAAGGAGATAGGTGCAGGGGGTTTGGAGAAACTGCATCCCAAAATCCTGAAAGCAAAAATCATGTCACGTGTATGTGTTAAGCCACAGTGGGCTGAAAACTGCAGGCATGCTAGCCCCTGCTGAGGCCACAAAGCCTGCCAAGTTTCAAGGAGATAAATGCAGTGGTTTGGGGGAAACTGCACCTCAAGCTGTGGACAAGAAAACTCGTGACATGGGTGACTGTGTGTGTTAAGGCGCAGCAGGGTGAAAGCTGCAGGGATCATAGCCCCTGCTGTGGCCTCAAAGCCTGCCAGCTGTCAAGGGGATAGGTGTAGGGCTTCTGGGTTCTGGGGCCCTGCACCCCTAGCTGCTGACAGGCAAAACTCATGAACTGGGTGCTTGTACAACTGACTGTCTTTGTGTTGGGGCAGTTGATTGTCTGTATTGATTATTTCTTCTCCCTAGTCCTGGTTTTGTAGGTGTTAATCCATGCTCTTAAGTCATTATGTAGTAGCTAGGTCCTGAGTGAACTATGATTTGGTAACACAGTAGCTTAGCAGCCAGGCCTGCAGTAGTATTCCTCACCCCCTCTCCAGTGCCCCAAGATAGACACAGTTGCACAAGCACCCATCACGAGTTTTACCTGTCAGCAACCAGAGGTGCAGGGCCTCAGAACCCAGAAGCCCTGCACTGATCTCCTCAACAGCTGGCAGGCCTTGTGGCCGCAGCAAGGGCTACTATCCCTGCAGCTTTCACTTTGCTGCGCCTTAACACACACAGTGTCACCCATGTCCCGAGTTTTGCTTGTCCGCAGCTTGAGGTGCAGTTTCCCCCAAACCCCTGCACCTATCTCCTTGAAACTTGGCAGGCTTTGTGGCCTCAGCAAGGGCCACTACCCCTGCAGTTTTCAGCCCACTGTGGCTTAACACATACACGTGACATGAGCTTTGCTTTCAAGAATTTGGGGTGCAGTTCCCCCAGAACCCCTGCACCAGTCTTCTTGAAATTTAGCAGGCTTTGTGTCCTCAGCAGGGGCTAGCAAGCCTGCAGCTTTGATCCCCCTGTGTCTTAACACTTACACGTGACACAAGTTTTGCTTTCAGGATTTTGGAGTGCAGAGTCTCTGAACCCCCTGCACCTATCTCCTTGAAACATGGCAGGATTTGTGGTCTCAGTAGGGGATAGCATCCCTGCAGTTTTGACTCCCTTGTGGCTTAATACATACACATGACATGAGTTTTGCTCTCAAGATTGTGGGGTGAATTTTATCTGAATCCCCTGCATCTATCTTCTTGGAATTTAGCATGCATTATGCCTTCAGAAGGGGCTACCATTCCTGGAAGTTTCATCCAAATCTGGCCAGAAATGACAAAGTTATAGCATGTTTCAACCTTCCCCATTATATCCTATGGGCGAAACGTTGAAACAGGGTCGAAACCATAAAACGCTCTGATGGAACAAAATGGAACAGACATTTTAGCTTGAAACAGAAGTTGAAACAAAACACTGTTTTGTCAAAACGTCGAAATGCTGGTTGAAACGAAACACTTCTGTTTCGCACAGCCTTACGCCCATGATGCTAAATATCAACCTCTACTGTGTCAAGTCCATTCCCCAGCCACTAGAGGGCTGTTCTATCACTTCAGCCATTTAAAACTGGACAGCAGCTAGCTGCTGAAACACAATTTCTGGGACATCATGATGGGATCCTTCCTAGCACGACCTAACTGGGTCTAGGAGCCTAGAAGAGGCTGTGGAGGCCTATTTTGACAGAATGTAGAGATCCGGCCATTTCTTTCTTTAGTGCATTTTAGTTAGTAAAACACATTTGACTCCAGGCTGCATTTTGCTTTTTCAACAGAGACATCTACAAGTGATAGGTCAGACTGATGTGTCTGCCTATATGAAGAGCTATGAGCTCTCAGTGTTCATGGTGGGTCTGGGCCCCATGTAATACCATTGAATAAGGAGACTGGAGACGTGTCCCCCACACTCCTCAAATTCTTAAGAGGCTTGCCCATAGCAGCTGTGAAGACTCAGGTGTCCCTGGATGTTTGCTTGGGTTTGTTGTCTGTTTCCTTTATGTTTGTCTTCTGCTGAAAGCTTCTACATCTGTTAATCTTTATTGCAGCCCTTTCCATATCCCAGTGTGGTGTTTTATGTCTCTCTGCATTGCAGATACAGCAATGTGCATCTGCTGTAACAAAAACAAAAGCAGCGCTGGATTTCATTGCAGGAAGCATTGTAGGCAAGACATGGGAGGTGAGAGTGCTGCTCTGCCTGGTCTTGTTTATGCTTTGGTGAGAGCACTGTGTTCAGTTTTGGGCACTGCATCTTGAGGATATAGAGAAAACTGAAGAGAATGCAGAGGCAAGAAATTAAGATAATCAAGAGGTTGGAATGGAAGACAAATGAAGAGTGATTGAAGGATCTAAGTATACTTCATTTGGAGAAAAGGAGATTGGAGGGTGGGGGGAGCACACAATAGCAGTTTTCATATATTGAAAGGCTGCCATAGAGAAGGGTGAAAAACTCCCTCTGCCATGGGGTAAGTGAGCAATGTCACCTTTTCCAGCTGAGGTGCAGCCTGTGAGGCCCCCATTAAGTCCACATCTGTCTCCTGGCTTCCTTATCTAACACACTTCCCATGACCTGTTGTTCTTTCAGTGCTCAAGTTCCTAAGAGATGGCAATGCTCTTGGGGCTGAAGTGCATCCCACAACCAAGGATCTGTGGGGCCTCTTAGGAAATGTGGCTTCCTAACTCCATTTTAAAGCCATCCCTGCACTTCACCATACCTTTGATCTGGTATTGGGTCTTCTTCTGCTGGGCTCTCACTAGCTCTGGCCTCTCTCAGGCATACTCCATGTTGGCTGGGTTTCTCCTAGCTCTGACTTTTCCCCAGGCCAGCTCACAATCACTGTGACCTAGGCTCAGCTCCTTTCTCTTCCACTGCCTGGGACTTCCTGCCCTTTCCCCTTCTCATATCCTTGCAGGTTATCTCAGTCTAACTTGTCCCACTTAATGGGCCCTTCTCTTTTTCCCCTTCTTTCTTTGTAAGAGGAACAAGGGAGCCCAATTACAGGTAAGACATGTGGCAACAGGTTTAAATTGCAGCAAAGCAGAGTTAGATTACATTTCAGGAAAAAAAGAAACTTCCTAACTGTTAGAATTGTAGGGTAGTGGAACAAGCTGCCCAGGGAAGTTGTGGAATTGCCTTAGCTGGAAGTTTTCAGGGCGAGGCTGGAGGGGCATCTGCCTGGGTTGGTTTAGGAACAGTGAATCCCCCACCTATGCAGGAGGTTGGGCTAGATGACCCTGACTAGATATCACCTCCTTGCAAGACAGAGCAGCATTTGTATTCCTGTCCTCTTCTTTTTAGGAACAAATTCTGTTCTTGTTGATACTGATACAAACTAGGAAGAACTCCACTGAAATCACTGGATTTATTTTCACTTTATACTGGTATAAACAAGACAATGGGGCATTCTTTGAGCCTGTTTTGGGTTTTTCCCCCTAGGCTGTCAGCCAACTGTGCATGTGCCCAGCTATAAAGAGATGTGGGATAATCCAACTCTGGGAGCACGTATGAATGTAGAAGACATGGTGTGGCAAATCTGAGCCCCAGGGTTGGCAGCCATGATGTTCTCTGGTGGCTGGGCAGCTCCTGCCTGACTCAGTCTCCAAGGTGGAGCTCCCTTAATTGCTTATCTGCCACTTGTTCTTACAGAGGATTATGTAAGGGAGGCTGCCCATGGGCCTTAGAATGAGCCTTAAGGTGTGCAAGTCATACCAGGTCCCTCCTGGACCTTGCTAATCTCAGCTGGGCACTTAAGTTACTCAGGCCCTCTTAGCACCTGTAGGGTTAAGGGCTTAGTGCCTGGCTCTACCCTTCCCTACACCATGTCCCATGCTTCATGGGTGTTATCACTCATAATGTTAGCTTTACACATTCAGCCCTCTTGGACTCTTGGGCCCCCTGGTCCCATGTGCATCCCCTTTCTTCTGGGCTCTTGGGCCCCCTGGTCTGGCTCTGCACCCTTCTCTGGGCTCTCAGACCCTCTAATCTTGCTCAGTCCCTTTCAGCCTGCTCAGTCCCAGCAGGGCTCAAGGCTAATCCATCAGTACAACTTAATAAAACAGTTAGGCCCTCTGGCAGTCCCCAAACTTTCTCTGGATCTAACATGAAATCAAGGCCACCTGCCTGTATAAATGAACCCCTGTCTATCCCAGGTATCTTTCTCTTGTTCTTTGGACTGCAGGGTTGCTTGCTCTGTCCTGTGATCAAGTTAGGAGCTCTGCTGCTAATAGTTCCTGTCTTTATGACTTTCAAGGTGAGACTGCCTAATTACTTCAGGCCCAATGCAGTATATAGCTCCAGCCTGGCCTGCTGCTGGTCAGGTGAATCCTTAATCAACTCCTTTCATCACCTGCAAGTGGCCTTTCAGGCTTCCTGCCCTCTTAATGGAATAGGCACAGCCCAGTGCCCTGTTACACAGGGGTACAGAGTAATCCTTGCTGTGTGGTAACTTCCAGCCCACAGGAAAGTGTGCTGCAGTAGCAGAGAGCCAAACCTAGGAGGGCATATTGCAGCCAATTGATCTCATTACTCATTCATTGATGGTGAAGAACTGTGGAAGAAGAGTGCTAGGAAGCAGCTTGTAATATAATAGTCCTGGATTCACTTCATTTATGCTGCTGCATGCCCTTTTCTGTATAATGCCATAGCCTGTAAATGAGACTGAAGCTGCAAGGCTGATTAACCCAGATGAACATAACATAAGAGAAGAAATTTGTCTCCTTGATCATGGCACCAGTGCTGTGGCCTTGCAGATGACATTTGGAGAAGAGGTTACATTCCTGCCTTTTCCAGAGTGACCACTTTAGTTTGCTGAGCCTGGCAGCTCAGGCAAAAGCATCTTTGGTGCTTTCCTTTACACTGAATAGTTTCTGGACCCCATAGCTCTTTATTTGCTGAGGCTGGCTTTCTTCATCTGATATTGACTGGCAAAGGCAAAGTTAACATGTTCCTGGGAGTGGAGAAGGCAACACATCTCAGCTTTATTTAGCAGTGGTTTGCCTTGCTGCTTGCTTCACTGGTCATGGCAGTATAAAATGCAGAGTGGGAGACCATGACATTCAAATGACTGCAGTGGTTTCCTGGGGTCCCTGAGATGCCATTTAGAAGAGTGGATTGGGAGGCTGTAACACATGAATCCCTGCAGCTCTTCCCTCTGGCCTTATCAGTGCCAATTAAACCCAGCCCACTCTAAGTGGTATTGCCTCTAAAACAAAACTCATCCCTGAGCTACTTATTTCACAGCCCAGAACCCAGTTTGTAAATGTTTAATTTATCATTTGAAAATTCACTACAATTCTTCATTAGCACACAGAGCCTTGGCACCCTAGTCAGAGGCCAGGACTCTATATACATACAAACACCAGCTGGCAATCATATGGTTCCTGGCTAGCAAATAAGACAAGAAAGGTACTGACAAAGAGCTGTCAAGGGCCTGCAGATAAAAAAAGAGATGCTTCAGGCTTGTGTCTTGTGGAAAAAATTAAACCAGGGCTTTCCAACTTGATACTGGCTGAGGGCCACAGGCCCTCTAGACACCTGCTGTGCAGGCCACACACCGTGTTGTGCTGCATGGGTTTCTCTCTGCCGTGCTGCACCAGTGGCGGGCATCCCACCCTCAAGGCACTGCACATGTGCTCCCAGACTGCATGGGGTCCCTGGGTCTTCCTGAACCCCCAGTCACAGGCTCCCTCGGTGCTGTATCATCCCGAGGGGTGAAGGCAGGAAGTGGAAACAGGAGAAAGGAGTGGAAGCTCCAAAGACTCTGCCAGAGGGTGTTGCGGGGAATGGCAGCCAGACTGGGAGCCCAGGGGCCCCAGGTTAATTCTTTCAGGAATGCATGTGGCCTGTGGGCTGCCAGTTAGATAAGCTTGGACTAAACCATTGTGAAAATGTCCTGCAAAACCCGCCTTCAGAGAGGTTGCTGCAAAGCATCCAAACCAGAGGTCAAAGTCTCAGCCAGTATGCATAAGTGGAGCTCTGTAACAGGAAACCCAAGCCCCGTTACTTGCCTGGAACAGGGGAAGTGGACAGGGAGGCTGACCCCTTTTGAGAGATGAACTTTTGGGAATCACAGGGGGAAGGGGACGCAGCAGGTAGCTCAAAAGAGACTCAAGTCTGGAGGCCAGGAGCAGCTAAAGAGCCAGGAAAGGCTGCAAAGCAGGGCAAGCCAGGCAGCCCATTAAGCTTAGCAGCAACAAGTGGACAGCAGCCAGGTGACAAATAAAGCCAGGGTTTAGGAGCTGGGAAGGGAGGAAAATTCTAGCTTGGAGGAACTCCAGTGAGAGGAACTCCAGGGAGCTGAGGAAGGAAGTCTCAGCAGATCCAGATAGCAGCAACCTTTTTTTTGTAACCCTGGAGGGTTGGAAATAGCATATAACTGGATTAACCCTTTTGGTTCTGATTCTGTGTTTTGGAATTGAGTTAAAGGATTGGAGGACTGGAAGTGGCTGTAAGGGTGGAAGAGGCAAGGAGCAAGGTATGTGGTAGGCACCCTTTGCTGCAGGGCTGAGATCAAGAGAGCCAGGGCCAGAAATAGTGGACCTGAGCCAAATTTGAAACAAACTAAAAAGGCTGAAACCTGACCAGGGTTTGGGGCTTGAGAGGTCCAGTGCTGATTCTGGGCAGAGAGAAAGAGAGCTTAAGGAAGAGAGTCCCTACAAATGGGTAGATGGAGTGTCATCAGTGAGGTGTGGGCATGGCTACAGGGATGGCAAGGAGGGCACAAAAATAGTCCAAAGGCACCAAGGAAAGGATTACCCTGGTCTTAAGGGCAGCCTCCCTCTGAATACATACCAATCACCATCAAATCAGGGCAGGTGAGGAGTAGCAGGTGGAATAGGCTGGGGAATATGGGCAGAAAGAGGCAGGGACCAAAGCACAGACCTGTCACAAGCTCCGTTTCCATTAGCAAGACTATGCCTATTTATGTCTACCAAGAATCCAGTTCGACTTCACAACAGCCATTATATACCATGCCAAAGCTGCCACCCTTGGGTTGGAGAGGGGCAGGACATTCAAATCAGTGTATTTGTGTTTCATAGTACCTTGGTGCCATGGTGCAGGGCCCCAAGACGGAAAGATTATCTGGCTTCCTTGATTTCTTCAAGTTATTGCAGAGGGCAGGCCCAATTGCAGGGATATAAGTAAGACCAGAATAGGGTGGATTTGCTCTGTCACTGACTCTGTCTTCATTGCTGTTGTATTATTTGGCCAATGTACAGGCTGTACAAGATCAGGGAGTCTACCCTGACCCCAAGGCACAGCTAACGAAGGGCAAGGCAGAATCTAATCCACTGAAAGTAACCATGGGGAAAGCTGCTATACTGTGCTTATATAATTCATTTTTAATATATTATTAATTAAGGCCCCCATTGGCTTTGATGTTCACCAATGGTAGGAACCTGAGGCATCATCAGCAATTCTTTGATTTGGGTATAATCTCTATCACAGCTCATTGATGGGTCTTGAGATGATTTAAGAGTTCAATCCTTGAGCCATGAATCCACCCACAGAAGTTGCACGTCTTTCCACGGGGGAGAGTAGGCTGCAGGCTAGGATTTCTCTTCTTTTCCTCCTCTACTCTTTCTTCTCCGCTTTGAGAGGAAGATTCATAGATGTTAGGGGTTGGAAGGGACCTTAAAAGATCATCAGGTCCTGCCCCTCTGCACTTGAGCAGGAAAGACCGCTGAGGTGAGATGACCCCAGCAAGGTAGGCATCAAGATGCTTTACCTTGAAATGGGCTGTTGCTTGGTTGAGGTTGCAGCACCATTGAAGTTGTTTGGAAGCTAGCTCCTCCCATCTCTTGATGTCAGCATTCATTTGCCTGAGGTAGGCTTTCAATGTGTCCTTGTAGTGTTTCCTTGGGCCATCGCAAGATCTCGAGTTGTTCCTAAGCTGGGAGTAGAGCACTTGTTTTGGGAGTTGAGAGTAAGGCATCCACACAGAATGAGTGGTCCAGTGAAGTTGGTGCTTGAGGATCACTGTTTTCTGTCACCACTGATTTTTAATGTCCCTGATCCTCCTTTAAGCTTCAGCTTTGAGGAGCTGATACATTTCCTTTTTCTGCTGGGATGAGATATCATCTGCCAAGCAGAATGAGCTCTTCTCTTCTGGTTGAAGAGTGCTTGGATCTCAGCATCATTCTCTTCAAACCAATCTTGGTGTTGATGGATTCAATAGATTCAGCACAGGCCATATGGGTGCAGACAGAAGTGACAATTTTTGCCCAATCTGACCACAGAAAGGAGTTTATAGCTGTAACCAAACATAAGTGCACCACTGCAGACAGCTTCAGAATGGCTGATCTGGTGAAAATCAAACTGCTCATTTCATGAAGTATCAGATAAAGATATTTCAAAATGTAGCATCTTTTGTAACTTGTGTCTGCCTCAGAAGGCTTTGCAAAAATTGGTCTGAGTTCCAGCTGGGAGCTGCACTTCTGTCTGCTGTGACAGCAGTTTTAAAACCCTTCCAGAGTTTCTCAATGTTACCTTCATCTGTGGACAGGGCAGAGAGCTTTTCATGAAGACACTGTTGGAGATCCTTACAGAACTTCAGGTGTCGAAGAGGCTTGGTGTTGAGAGCCTTTGACATTGCTTTTGACTGTTTTTGGTGTTTTGGAGCAAGCCAGATGTTCATAATGGATCAGAAAAGATGGTGATCTGTCTAGCTGTCATCCGTTCCTCATATGGCTCATGTGATACAGATATCAATTCGATCGTGGACTCTAACCATAACACAGTTGAGGTGCCAGTGTTTAGAATGAAGGTGTCTCCAGGTGGTCTTGTATTTGTTACTTTGTCTAAAGAAGGTGTTCTTGATGCATGCTCTGCATATTTGCTCAGAAGGAGGATGTGTTGGTTTGGTTTCCTTACTCCTTCCTTCCCAATTGCGCCACTCCAAAGTTCCAAGTCATGTGCAACTCTGGTGTTGAAGTCACCAAGGAGAGTAATCTAGTCTTCCTTCTGAGTATTAATACCTGGTCAAGGTTGGAGAATTGTCTTCAATATAATCATCAGCATTAAGCATTGGGGTGTATGCACTGAGGATGGTGGCATACTGGTTGTTATTGAACTTAAGACAGAAGGTCATAAGACATTTGTTAATGTCCCACAGGGACCTTCATAATTGACTGAGCCAATTCTCCATGACAAACCCAAAGCTGTAAATGCATCTGTCCTGTGCTGGTTTCCCTTTCCAGAAGAAGGTATAGCCTCCACCCTCTTTCCTCAGGTGACCCTCATCTGGTCATCTTGTCTCACTCAGAGCTGCAGTGTCAATTTTGTATCTCGCTAGTTGCCTAGAGATGATGACAATTCTTTCTGGTTTTTTGGCATCTTGGTTATCCATCAAAGTGTGAATGTTCCAAGTTGCATAAGCCACTGTCTCCTTATCATCTTTTTGACTGCAGAGAGAGTGATTTCACTGGACATGGTTATCCAGCCAGGATTAGATAAGACAGCCAAGGTTTAGGGCACCTTTTCCAGCCCCTTTCCCATGTGGGGCAAGCAGAGAAGATCCTGAACAGGACTGTTCAGTCATGGTAGCAGCTGTTGAATTGCACCCCTGTCTCAACGTGGATGAAAGACCTACTGCCCCTCTGTATGGAGTTAAATTACACTCAAGTGAGCAAAGTTTTTCTCCTTCCTTCTGATCAGGACAGCAGGCTTATTCAGTTGCATCCACAGTCCCTAATCATTACACTCCAGTTTGATTTTGCAGCCTGACTTAGCTACAAAAGCCATCTGAATGTGTAGGAGAAATGTCTTTATGCACACAATTATTTTGAAAGCTTCTGTGACATCTTTATTTTTTTTGGTCATTTGTAAATGGAACAACTATAATTTACGTGGCACAAAAATCAATTGTCTTGCCTATATTGAAACTGAGGAGCTGGCATACCAGCTTTACGTTGAAGTGTGGATCTTCATACCTCACTACAGAACTTGACTCTGAGACTGCAGGCTTTGCAGGTGCTGCAACCCACAGCCTGCTTTGAGAACAGGCTTGATTCACTGATATCTTCTGGCTGCTTTGTGTTACCTGCCAACACAGAGTAGTTGTAAACTTGGTTTAACCAGCCAGTAAAGCCAGGTTTATAGCTGCTGTATCCTTTTGGAGCAGTGTAAATCAGCTGGAACTTGTTGGTGAATCTTGCCCATTATTACACCTAAAGAAATAAAATTTTAGCCTGATTCTTCTGAAAGCTGCTTCAAAGACATCAGCAAATGAATGCTTGCCAATACCCTGTGCAGTAGGGTATATAGGGTTAGTCTCTGTGTCCGACAGCTTGGGTAGATGGAAACAGAGAACTCACCATACCAAAGGTAAGACAGGGAGTTGCTGTCAAAGTCAGGGTGAGAATTCAGATATATTCACGAAATCACTTGAAATGTTGCCATTGGTTCAATAAGGCCAGGTATTTCCTTGATGATATAAGTCCAAATTCAGCAAACCAGGTTAGCACTTGAGTCGGTGTCCCCTTGACTAAAATACTCTGCTGATTCAGGATCTTACTGACATAACAAATAATATTAGGCTACTATGATGTTTTCAGTCTTGTGAGCTACTTCTGCCTCTGGTATCTGTCACTGCTGTTGTCCACACCAATCCCAAATCAATGACTGGCAACAGTAGGCTGCTCTGAAATTGTGAATGTGGATTATTGCATCAGAATTCCTCTTAGCACATACCCCTATGCTCCATTCCATGTTTTCATTGCTTTTCTTAATGGACGGAGAGCATTTCTGCCAGAAGCTTGTTAAATGGAAATGTTTCTGCTGTATGATCTAGATGTTTTAAAATAAATAATTGCTGCCTCCCCCACAGTTTCTAGACAGAAGCACTTGTGTTTGGGATCAGAGTGCAAACCTACTTCCTTGCATTTGAGTTAAACAACTTCTCTACAGTTTTGCTATTGCATGAGAATACTTTCCATAATTCCAGACAGTTTGACTTCAAGTAGGAATAGTTGGCGTGTGCAGGAATTTTCCATTTTCCTTGTTCAAAAATAAAAGAGAATCTCCACTCTTCTGCTTGTAATTATTCCCCCCATATTGCTGATGTTTGAGCTGCCTCTCTTTTTATACTGGGATTCATACTGTCTGGTTGTTATAATTCTTTCCCCTCTTTTTTTTCCCTTCCTCTCTTATGTTCTTTGGGTTTCTGCCAGGTTTGGGAGTGTTAAAAGGCAACAGAGAAAGGCATTTTTTAGTGTATATCATCAGCAAGCAAACACCTTTTGTCCTAGGTACAATGTGATTCTAGCCAACATGGGTTAATGAAAGTCTATTGCTCACTGGGGCAGGGCAAAACTCATGGCAACTCCAATTTACACAATGGGAAGTGAAGATGAAAATATTTATGAATCATTCACCTTAATGCAGGAAGGAGATAAGAATAGATGTTTTGATACTCTTCCTAATACATCAGAACACTATTCCCAAAGCAAAAACTAACAACTGAACGAACGTACTTTTTATCAATAGGGGCAAGAGCCTAGAAAGAACAAGAGGAGCATTGTGACTTTGGTTTTAGTCAGTAAGAACATAATAAGCAATTGTTTTGTAGTTGGGATTTTACACAAGGACTTTCAGGCAAATCACAGTTAATGTCTGAGCCTAGAGTTAATGTCTAAACTTGCTATACAACCAGTCAGCCAGCTGTGTAAGATATCAAATATGCATTGCAGGTATATAAAGATCTTACACAGGACAAGGAATAAATCTTTTCCTGTAGGGAGTTGAGGTTCGTATGGGCAATATTTTAGTTCATAGGTAGCATGAGGAAGATTGTAATGAAAATTTAAAATTAGTTCTGAAAGTGAATGAAATGGTTGGACTAAAATTAGAGAGAAATATATGTGAACACAATCTTAATTACTGCTGCTAGGGAATGCAATAAAAAGTAAGTAGTAAGCACAGATGCAGAAAAAAAGATAAAGCCAAGTGAACTTTTGCATGTTTTTTTTACAGTCAACAGGACTTAAGCCTGTATTTAACTACTTTGCTGACTGAGTCCATAATTATCTTGCATTGAACAGTATTTCATTAGGACTCAGTAACTGTATTGTGGTTAGCACTGTAAGAAATATCTGAGAAGCTGCATTGACTGTTATCCATTAGGATGAAATCAAATTTGTCTGAACTGCAGTATAGAGTGAGGTTTTTTCCATGTCCTCAGAATGTGAATGCAGTTGGCAAACTAAAACCCTGAGATTATTTTCCCTGGTTTTAACTGTTCTTATACCAGTATTCCTATTGTTTTTCTGTCTCCCACCTTCTTCATGTTAGAACCCAGTTTTTCCCCCAAAGCTGTTTCTTTTGGTCATTTCCAAAGTAGACTTCTGAGTGTCTTTCAGAGTCTCCTCTATGTTTAACAATGCAGCCCGTCCCTGGTGTTAAAAAATCTCGGATTAGTTTTCTTTGGCATAAATTTACTGAAAGCATTCTGGCAAATCTTAAGCATGCTGCTTTGTAGAGAAATGGAAATTTTGAAACTAGTTGATCTACTAGAAGCAATAAAAAGAATTTGCTATCCTTTTTGATATCTAGCTACTGTCAAACTTAAAAAAAAAAGTTCTGTTTTTCTTGGAAACTGCTTAGTGATATGTTGTTTATTTTTTAGTAAGGCTTGTTTCTAGCCATGGCTCATCTTCTGAGAAGATGGCTCACTCTTGATGTATTCTCTAAAATCCCATACCTTATTAAAAATCTGTAATGTTTTTAGTCATGATGACAGTAATCAAGTCATTCCTTAGGGAACTGAGGGAGCCTTAAAGCAGAAAGGAAGGATGTTCCTGTGGTTAAGTGAGTAGCCCCTGACTCAGATGTGGGCTCAGGTCCTAGAACTGCTATAGATGTGTTTTGTGGCCTTTATATGAGTCCCTTAGTTTCTGTGTCCCTCAATTCTCCATACATGAAAATGTGTGTTCTGTTCCATCCTTCTCAAGGCCCTGAAAAAAAGATTGACCTATCTGCTTTCATAACACATCATCAGCTTACATCACAGAAAGCAGCAAGCAGGAGGAAGATACACCCATCTTTTGTATGAAGTGTTTTTCAGGAACTTGAGGAGGCTGGAACAGGATTATACTTAGGCTTCTAGTAGGTGGAATAAGATCGGGCCACAAATGTGTTTATTTGTAAAACAGTGCTACAAGGGATGCAGGGAAG
This sequence comes from Crocodylus porosus, assembly GCF_001723895.1. Classification (NCBI taxonomy): domain Eukaryota; kingdom Metazoa; phylum Chordata; order Crocodylia; family Crocodylidae; genus Crocodylus; species Crocodylus porosus. The sequence continues at coordinate 23,511,312 of NW_017728912.1, read as the reverse complement.
TACAAATCAAAAACATCTAAGTAAGTTAGCTGAAATGATTACAAAAAGGACACCTATATGGTGATGATTCAGTAGCAATGAACCAGCATTGCTCCTGCTTAGGAAAATAATCTCACTAATCTTTTTGAAGTTCTCTGAACATATCAATGAAATAACAGGATGAGGAGCCACATCCATTGCCAGTTGATTGGAACTATTTTGACAAAAACAAGTTGATATCAGGGAAACTAAGCAGCCGTGTGGTGAGAGAGAACTACTGTTATGGACTAGACAGTGACTAATACAGAAAAGAAAGCATGATAATAAATGATTATTTGAATCGGGTGATGTGTACAAGTCCCCCACAAAAAGAAAAAAAAGGGCCTTTATTAGAATTCTTTTAGACAATTATGTATCCCTGTGTTTTGTTTCTCTTGAGTTCTTTTAAGAAATAGAAATCTAATCATACTCTTATGTGAACTGTAATTGCTAAGATAGTTTGAAAATTACATTTAAGAATTAAATATGAAAGAACAATTCAAATGTTAATGAGCCTGGCTACAACAAATGTATTTATTCAAATGCCCATTGTGGAGATTCATATGTTATTGCAGAATAGGTGAGCTGGGGGGGAGGTCTGCATGCTACTGTGTCTGCCTTTCAGCCTCAAACTAGAATTTCAGTAGTGCCCGGTACTTCCTGTGGCTCCTCACAAGCGGGTAGATTTCACCCATTTTGTGAATCCAAAGAAAACTTCTTACAGGAATTTGAATAGAAATATACCACCAAGCACTGTTACAATCAACTGCATAGTGTACGACCCCTGTTAAGAAAGAGACCAGTGGTTTTAGTACCAGACAAAGCTATTCACTGAGAAAGCACTGGGCAAGAACTATGCATACCAGAGGTTCCTCACCAATCACTCTTGAACTTCATAGGCACTGACAGATGTGCAGGCCCCCTCTCTAATTCATGGTGCTTTACATAAAGCGCCATGAGTTAAAGTTCCTCCCCCCACCCCCGACCCAACAGACATTTACCTGCTGAGTCGGGGGGGGCAGGGGAATCGCACCCGCCTTCAGGGGAGGGGCATCCTGTCTCTCCAACCTCACCCCCCGCTTCCAGCTTGGGGAGGTGGGGATGGCTATCAGCATGAAGGGAGGGAAGAGGGGAAGGGGAAGCCAGAAGCAGTGAGCTGTTGGCTGGGGCTTGCCTGGCCTGAGAAGGAGGGAGAGGGCTGTCAGGGGCTTCAGGGTGGGAGGGCTCTGATCCAGCTGTCCCACCTCTAAAGAAGAGTGCCTTTATCTGACATTTCATTTGATGAGGGTTAATTTTTCACTCAGTCAGCCACTTTAAAAGCACTCTGCAGCCATGAACGTATGTAGAGCACCTCAGGGGGGCTGATCATGTGAACAATGTAACTTCTGTCTTTGCCCCATGAGTCTATTGTTGTGTGCCTCAGGATGTGGACAAGAATAGAAAATTCACCATGGTAAGGGAATGCAATTAAAATACAACATTGATATATACTAACCTATCCCATTACAAAAGGAATTTAAAGTTTAAAAGTTTATTGTACTCTCTGAAGTCCACAGGTCTTCACATCTTAGAAGTCTCTGCTCCAATAGGCAGATCTCTCTGAATTAACTATAGGGATGTCACCTAAGTACAGACATCCATGCCTAATAAATACATTAAATAATTTCTGTGTCTTTTCATGATTGTTCAGGTTAGTGATAGAAATTCTGGTGGCTGCTAGGAACGGTCTCTTAGACATTTTCAATGCAGGATTTTTCATTGATGCCTAATAAAAATTCTTCAGAAGGAAAGAATCTGAAAATGCAATCAGAAAACCATTTCTCTCAGGGATGCACCTAACATACAGCCTGGCAAGTCTCATCAGAATGGATATAGCGTTCTGGATGCTATGTGCAGCTAGATCCTCTTGAAAAGTAAGGAACAAATATATAGCCAGATCTATTGTCATGGCATTCAGGTACTTACAACACAGCTAAATGTGGCCAGATTTTCATAGGGGTTAGACAGATCACATCCCTCAGTCTAAGACTGTCTGCTTGCTGGATGGTGAGAGCTGACTCCGAACAGTGAAGGAATTATAGCACATCCCGTTTTGGAAAAAGTGATGTCTCATTTATCTTTAGTCAAATCTAGGTTAGATGAATAGTATTGAATAGTTGGTACTGCAGCTTCTTCCTGAGTTGAATATTATACTAACATTTTCCTTTTTTCATGTATTTCCAACAGGCATCTACCGAACAGAAAAAGACAAAGGCACGTTGTATGAGCTGACTTTCAAAGGTGACAGGAAACATGAATTCAAACGAATTGTTTTATTTAGACCATTTGGTCCCGTCATGAAAGTAAAGAATGAAAACATCAACATGGCCAACACACTCATTAACGTCATAGTTCCGTTGGCCAAAAGAACCAGCAAGTTCCGACAATTTATGCAAAATTTTAGGTGGGTTTTATTTTGTGACTCTATAATAGCTATTTTTCTTTTTTGGACAGCATGTTGCAGTTAAAGTAAATACCAAGGATGTTTCCAGTGAAAAATCCTATTTTTTGCCGAAATTCAAATTACTTTCTTACGAAGAAATTCATTGGCAGTCACTTAGAAAAACATAATATTGCACCTAAACTGCAATTAGCTTTACTAGTGGAAACCAGTGGAAGGATTTATATAGCATTTATCAATCATTTTGAAGTGGGTGCCATGTGTACTCAACATTTTATCCCATTTGAAACTCAGTATTTCCATCTGGAAGAAAGCACTTGTCAGCGACACTTCAATACATGTGTCAATCTCACTCCATAGAAATACTGTCTAGAAAACAGGGGTCATTTTATTATCCCCAGACAGCTTGCCAAGCTCCTCAGTGAAAGGACAGATGATTAGCTACAAAGAAACAATAAAAACTGTTCTTGAACTCAAGGATATTGTCTCCTTGCTACTTTTGATCAAAGCTCATTTTTTATTTTCTTGTCCTTAAAATGCGGCTGTGGCATTTGCAGGAATGGATTTAATTAAGGTGCATTGCCAAGTGTGAACTAATAATAACCTGGCCAGCTACAAGGTTTGCATTTTGATAAGTCAGAAGTTTGTGAGGTTTCCAAATAACTTTGCTGTCCAGAAGAACTCAAATGTTGAGAGATGCAGAAATTACTAGCTGCTTGATTTCTTCACCCGTGGGAATTGTTTGTGTAGATCTCCCTTACCTGGTTTTCAGGGGCATAACTAGAGATTGTAGTATGCAGAAGAAGTAGAAATGAAGTCATGTGATTTTTTTTTTCCCCTCTTCAAGTTTCCCTTTCTCCTTTTAGTATTGAGGTAGCACCTGCTGGCTTTACTAGTTAGCCACATAATTGCTGGCTTCCTGCCAGTGGCCTTCACACTGACTTCCATGTGGCTGGATGGGCCATTTCAATGTTTGGAAATCATAACACAGGTAACTAGTAATAATACTTCTCTCCTGGTTAATAGACCACTATAAATTATATGACACCCCATCCTGCCAGTGTATTATAAGAGAAACAACATGTTTGTGTCTGGGTGCAAAGGTCTCGCTCTCTCTCTCAGTGGAGTTACACTAAGAGACAGTGTATCCTGAAAACTCCCATTATCAACCTGCCATCTCAATTAAATATGCTGAGCATCAGTTGGGAAAGCAAACCTTCATGAATCTGTTATGTCTGTTCTAGGGAAATGGGCATTCAGCAAGATGGGAAAATTCATCTCACTGTGGTTTACTTTGGAAAAGAGCAAATGAATGAGGTAAAAGCAATACTGGAAAACACCTCCAGGTAAGTATGGTCCTCTTTTGAAACATGACTAGTCACATGCAGTGGGGGACCCACAAACCAGAGACTAGACATCCATTTGATTTCCATTCCCCAGCCCTGTCAGAAGGCGCTAACAGCAGTGGAAGGACCATTGCCCTTCACTTACTGTCAGTTAAAATAACATTACCTTGGGAATTCCCCACCTGTGCTTGCACAACACTGGCATTTCTAGCTCTGGGGCACATTTCATGAACTCAGCAAAATGTAACTTCCACTTCACAGCTGAAATGATGATCAGTCTGGAAATGATCAGCCCTGAATTTCACTGATCCTTAGGTAAACGGCTTTTATCAACTGGGGCTGAAGTTTGACTTGGAGAGACCCTAAAATTTGGGATTTGTAATAGAACCTAAGGCCAAGTCCAAGCTTGTGTCAATCTAGTTTACATTGCCAGGGGTGTGAAGAGGTGTGATCCTTGAGTGATATAGCTCCTACAGGCAAAAAACACCTACTGTAGACACATTTATACTAGCAAAATTGTATTTTCTACTGCTGTAACTTATTTGCATTGTGGGGTCTGGTTTTACTGTACTGGTATGGAGTGCTCTGCTGATTTGATATACCTTGAGGCCCCTTTGAAAATCCTAACTTTAAGTATTTTCTACACTTGGTGAAAGGCCCTTTGCCTTTTCTCTACTTGTATTATGAGCTAACAGGAAAGGTCAGAACTGCTGAATACAGATCAATGTCCCACTGTCCTGATTTAGATGGATACTCTATACTCATTTGAGCTTGTGCTACTTGAATAAGTGGAGGAAACAACACTATTGTCCTATGGATATATGAACATTATTGCACAGGGCCAAATCCTGAGTTAACGCAAATTAGCACTGTTCCACTGAGATCACTGGGCACGTATATGGCAGATGTTTATGGCACTGTTATGATAGTCTGTACTGTTCAAGGGACGAGTTGCTTATTCTTTCATAAGAGCATGCTGAAATATTGTTTGGCATAAAATGGGATTTTGGAAAATGTTGATAGTATCGCCAGGGAGCACATCTCTGTAGTCCATTCTCTGACAGTGTTATCAATGACAATATGGTCCATATGGCTGTGTGCTCTGATGGTCTAGCTCCAGGGTTACCAGCCTTTTAGGAGGGGCAGTCCAAAATAACACAGCTCAGCCCAAAGGAGGATGCTGCATGCAACCAGGCCGCTGCCGCTTCCCCTCCCACCAACTTGCTGCTGACTTGCTTGCAACCTGGCTGCCACCACATGCTGCCAAAATCCCAGCTCCATACCCTGGGTGAAATTGCTTGATGGACTAGGCCAGTGGTCTCCAAGCTTTTTTGATCGCGCACTCCTATCAGTAAAACATTTTTGAGCACGCACCCCCAATATATGTATATTTATATTCGCACACCCCATCAGTAAAACATTTTTGAGTATGCACCCTCAATATATGTATATTTATATAAATATATATATAAATTGAAGTTCTAATATTTTCTTCCCGCACCCCAATGGATCATCTTGAGCACCCCACTTCGGAGACCACTGGACTAGGCTGCAAGTTGGGAAGTGTAGGAAAGTTAGTCTAGCCTTTAGGTTTGGGAGCAGCAGCAAAGCCAGACTGAAGATGCCAGTAGAGCAGGGGTTGAACCCCCGCAACTGGTGCTGAGATCAACGAGTCACATGCTAAGAACCACAATGGACTGTTCAGTCCCAGCTGGGGTTGACCAGTCTTTCTGTTAGCTGTCTTACCTGATTGGCTTTGACACAGGCTTAAGGACAGTTTAAAAAGCTGCAAAATGTATTTCACACCTGGAGCAACTTCCTGACTCTGCATATTCCTAGCCTCACTTCCTAGATCCTGCTTCAGTCTTGTTCTCCACACCTGCTCTTACCCACCTTCCATTCCCACCCAGCTGCCTCCAGCATCTCAGGTCATGGCCTCTGGTGTTACCAGTCACACTTTAAAGGATCTTGTCTCCTTGCCTCTGACTCTCTCTGTCTCAGTTCTCCATCTGCACAATGGGGATAACAGTGCTAACCTATGTCACAGGGATGGTGAAGAAAAATGCATTAAAAATTGTGACATTCACTGGTGCTGAGAGCCAGAAAGGTACCAGATATGATAGATTCCCTATTTCTAAGAGCTTGTTAGTTTAGCAGAATCCTCCTTACACTGCTGGTTCAGAATGACTGATAAGAAAGCACCATGTTTTTCCAGATTGCATCCCAGAGGCATTTTTAACAAGCTACTAATAATGATTATCACTGCATTCTCTCAGTAAGCAATTACCTGTTTTTAGCTTGCCTATTTTATCAGCTCCTTGAGACAGACAATATGTACTCCTCTGTCTTGTACAGCTCCAGCTACACTGATGCTTAACAAAGGCCAAGTGATAATTAAAAGGAGAAAAATAGCACCATTTGCAGTTAGCAGATACACTTGCAACTCACAAATGATGACACAGCAACTTTACTGTCAAACACAGATGGGATGTCAAAGCATTCGACTTAAGGCTCTTGTAAACGTGAATTAATAGCATACTGGGTTCTTCTATCTAATGAGGTTAGTCACTATGCACCTTCTGTATGCTGATCCCTAATTAGTGCCTAGTGAATTAAGAAACAGGCATCAACAAAATGCTGATTAACCACCATAAAATAATGGAACTTGATCACATTTGGCATGCTTCCGGGAATTTCAAAATAGTTGTAATTCTTCCATGAAATTTGGGTCATGCCAGGTTTTTGTACCAAATGTTTCAGGAAGAAAATGGGCACACCTTACAGAACAGGAAATGGAACAAATAACAACATTCAAATGCCAATATAATTGTGTGATGATATTATATATAGCCATGCCACCATTGGAGGAGTGTGTATAGCTTTCAAAGACCATGACCATTTGGAGTTTGATTTTGTTTGCCGTTTTGGGGGCTATGATGTTGTGCTGGCCAGTGGTAGTAAACTTGACTGCCTCCAAATAACTAGGATGGGAGTTTTCTTGGCATTGGCACATGCTACAGGAATCTGAAGCTTCAGGCATCCAACATGCTTCAGAATCTGGTGGTGCTAACTGGGTGTTTCTTTTTAGAGTTGGTTTGCTTCTGTAAACTGAGCGTTAGCTTGTGCTGCATTCTCCTTTCTTATTATCAGGTCCAATTTGCCATATACTGGCCATGCCTACACGTGCATTAACACTCTTTAGTTAATGCATATTAAATCTAGTACCTCCATTGTGAGGTAGTAGGAAAACACGCATTAGCCTGTCCTAATGCACATTAACTAAAGAGCATGTTTTTTTCAGTGATGCTTTAATGCGTATTAAAATAGGCTAATGTGCATTAAAGCACATGTGTAGATGAGCCCTGAGTACATACACTCAGGCAAACTTTTAATTTTGCATTTTCTCCTTTTAAAATTTCTCTATATGACTTTTAAATACCAATACTGTTTTAATTCAAGGTTTTGCATGGAAAAATGCCTTCATAAGACCTTAAAATTTACCCTTCAAGGGCCAGCCTTCCAAAAGATCAGGAACTGAGCCTTTGAAAAGCACAGTTGGAGGCTACAAAAAGACACTGAGCTTTTTTTTAAAAACTGACCTCTAACCTCTTAATGCCTTTCTTCTGATTTTCCTATTGTATGAATACCTAATTTGCAGAATGGCAAAAAAACAGAGTTCTAGCTGAAGTCCATGGCAGCTGTTTGAAAATCAGTCCCCAAGTCTCTTGTTATCCTTGGCTAAGTCATTCTTAGTGAAATCTTAATCTGCCTATTGCACACCAGTCCTTTTTCACACATGAAGTATTGAAGTAATCTGTTTTTCTATAGCAAGCCAAATGATATCTCATCACAGGCAGGGAATCCAAGCTAGAGTTTTCCAGGTGGTTGGATTTAAGCAGAAGTGATATTATAGAACACAGAGTATGCAAAATTGACAGGTTTATCTTGTGGTTTGGGACTGACCTCAAGACTTCCATTGACTTCCTTGAGTTTTGGATTGTGTTCCTTTTGATAATTTTTAAATAGTTTTGACTTTAGGTATCAAGAAGAACATTGATGCAAACACAATAATATATACAACAACGTATGTCGATACCTATTAAAAAACATTGTTAAAATTTACAGATTAGATTTAAAACAGATAGTCTATCATTGTATTAAAAGAGGGTAGAGCTATTTTCTCCTCCCTACGCTTGTTCTCTTTTTTTTTCATGGTCCATCAGTATTATCTCAGAAACATTCTGAATGTTACAGTGACAGGTTTCTCTTCCCATATTTCCTGGTGTTTGGTATAGCACAGAAAAACATCATCAAGTTGTGACATTTTTAAAAAATGTATAAAACCATAACATTTGAATATGTACATTTAAAATATTTTAATTTTGCTTATGTATGTGGTAAAAGAAACCCAAAGGTTTGGCTATGCCTTTGAATCCCTTAAGCCTCTTCTCCCGGGCTGTTCCTCCTAGATCAGCTAACTTCAAGAATTTTACCTTCATCCAACTGAACGAAGAATTCTCAAGAGGCAAAGGATTAGACATAGGGGCTCGAGTTTGGAAAGGAAACAATGTTGTTCTCTTTTTTTGTGATGTGGATATATATTTCACAGCTGAATTTCTCAACACCTGTAGACTCAACACTCAGCCAGGTATGACTGCTCTGAGGTTTACCCATTTGGGCAGATTTGTATTTAATTTTGTAATAACTATGTGTTGGCAGAAGGAGACGGGAAGTTCAGCTATTGCAAGGTTTTCAGCTATTCCAGGGTTTTCCCTAAGGTATGTGTAACAGTATAGAACCTACATGGCTGATTGTCATACTTCAGTCAAGGAGAAGGTAAAAAGTTTTCAGCTCCCCCTACAAGCAACACCTTGCTTTTGTTGCTTGGTTTTCTACGGTCCCTGCAGGCCATGTTGTACAACTATATCCCAATTTCACATTCTGCACCCAGACCACAGGACTGTGGGTCTAACTCCCTCCCCCCCAAATGCAAGGCAACAGAAGTCTTTGTGTTGAATTCAGTGGAGCTTGGCCCAAGGCCAGAGCCTGTAGAGCAGAGGGGAGTACATTTTAGATGCAGTTTGAGAGCATAAAACAACGTACCAAATAACTTTCTTTTTAAAACTATTGTGATTTCTAGGGAAGAAAGTGTTTTATCCAGTTCTTTTCAGCCAATATAACCCAGGTATAATTTATGGGCATCATGATTCTATTCCACCCTTAGAACAGCAGCTGGTAAGTAACTAGCTCTCAAAATGCATGCTCTCAACTGTACATAACATTTCCCCTTCAGAAAGATGGATGTGCTCTTGAATGAAATTTCACTGATCTGTGTACACAGAGATGCGACACATTGAAAATGGAGTTTATTTATTCCCCTCATGACTGTGGTGTTCAGTGAGTTCTCTGGCAATGCTTTCCAGTCAAATAGTTTAAAGTGCTGCTTTATTTTAAAGCTTGTTTGCTATTTATGTGTGGAAGCTAAAAATTTCAGCTCAGCTTGTGTGTCTGCCAGAAGCTACATTATGATCAACTCGCAGCAATTCCACCTCGGGGCAGCTTGGGATGATGGAACCTGTTGATGCTAACTTCTTTGGGAAACAGGGAACTGAATATTTCTCAGCCTCTTGTTTTATGAAGTTAAGCTGGATGAGTTTTGGAAAGACCATAGCAATTCATGGATAGATGATGAAACAGGTAATTGGTCAACAGTTTCCTTAGGAATCCAGTGGCTTGTCCATTACCTGAGGGTCTTTAAACTGAGATGAGACACTTTTAGAAAAGTGAGGCTCTAGTTCCGTGGTTCTCAATATTTTTAGACTTAAGACACTTCTTGTTAGACTAAAGGCACCCTTCAGAAAACGTCCGCTCTTAGGTTTCATTTGTTTTTTACTATAGAAAAAACAATTCAGCACTTCTCTTGCAAAGAACTCAGAAAGATCATACAGATCAGAATGGTTTTGACACTATAGCTTCCCACTTGAAATCTCTGGTTTCATCTTGTGAAGATATTTGCAGACACAACAGCACCCCATGGCAGCCTTACAAATATCTGATGGCATCCTGGCTGAGAATCACTGCTTTAGGTCAGCCACAAATTGTTGGGAACCCTGCAGAAATCACCAAGCGAGGTGCTACGCATTATGTTGTGCAACAGGAGTCAGATTACAAGCTTATAACAGTCCCTTCTGGCCTTAAAATTGATGGACCAGAACCTCTGCTAGTGTCAATCATCCGTTGCTTTCCACTTTGCTCTAAGCATCTATAAATCTAAACACTATCCCTGGGTGTGCCATCTTAGTTATGGTAAGATGTCTCCAGCTGAGGAGAGGGGGGAGTAGAGCATAGAGGGTCTGGAAGAGTCTGGGTGACAAAGTCGAGCAGCAGTGTTCTTTCTTTGGCACTCTGGCTGCACTTTTTGGTGGAGTGAAAGAAAGCAATTGCCCATTTCTCCACGAACACACAGAAAATCAGTGCATTCCTGCTTCTCTGTCTACAAACACTGCCCACCCAAATAGGTCTCCACCCGTGGCTCCCTCGGCACCCCTCAGAATCTAAGCAGCATCCCTTCCAGCAGAGCTGCTGAATCAAAGCATTTGCTTGCTTTGTGGCACATTTAGCTAGCTAGCTTTCTGACCCCAGCCAGCAAAAAGGCATTAATGTCGCTGCCACTCATTGATTGTCAAGGAACCTCCCAGCTCCATTTAGGCTTGTGGTAACCACTGGCTTCAGCAGCGGCTCTCAAACAGTAGCTGTTCAGGGGGTCATCTGCATAAAGAGTTACTTCATACCCAAGAGATAGGAAGGTAGGACTGCAAGATTTGTCTTGGGTTACTGAGTGCAATGGCCTACTGCAGCAGGCAGCCATTCTAGCTAAGCCATGATAAAAGTTTAAAAGGAGAGATTTGCAGAAAGGCCAAAGGGTAAGAACAGAAGGGCACTGGACCAAGCTGCCCAGGGAGGCTCTGGAATCTCCTTTTCCTGGAGGCTTATAAGCAAAGGCTGGTGGGTTAGTAATAGCGCATCCTGCATCTGTGAAAGACACTGCACTAGAGACCCTTGAAGTCCTTTCCTGCCCTGTGACTCTCTGAACACTGTGCTGGTTGTTGATTCACTAGAGGAGCCATAGTTAGATTTTCAGCAGCAAGTTAACTTTAGTTATAAATAAACCAAAGGGCGGGGGGGCAGGGGAGCAGGGATACTTGTGAGGCCACTCTAACATGCAACTGCATAAAGCCCCTGCTCCTAAGCAACCACCCACATCCAGTTTTGTACTATAAACATGCTAATATTAGTACAAGCCTCTCAAAAGGGTCAGTATTCTTATAACTACTTTTACTTTTACTTTTATAAAATGGTATTTTATAGCATTTGTCCGCTGTCACTGCCCTTAACATGTCGAATACATTCCAAACTGGCTGACAGTCTCAACCTCAGATAGGTTCAGGATACTCTCCTGTCTATTGTAAAAGTATAACTGGAGCTTAATTTAGAACCATACTCCTTGAAGGATGTCCAAGATAAAAAGCTTTTTCCTCTTTTTATTTATTGATTTTTTTTAAACAGTAGTAAAACACTTATGATGTTGTTACATGTGAATTTATCTGGGTTTATTACAAACAAAACCTCTCCTGTTCCCACCAGGGGATTCACTTGAGCTCTTATCTTTCTAGTGCACACTTAACTAGAGAACTTCAAGCTGGTAAACACTGAAGGCAGGAAAGGAAACAAAGAGTTTAGTTTGAAAGTTAAAGTGAATCCCACTGATCACTCTGTGGGGCCTGCACAAATATTTATAGGTAGCATCCGAGTTGTCAGACATGATACCTAGATTGGAGAAGCTTCTTAATTTAAAGAAGGGACATCACCAACCTAATTTTTCTTTAGTCAATCATATTTTCAGGCCAGATTGCTTCCTGGGCAAACAGCCAGAAAAGTGCCATTTAAACAAGCAGAGTTGGCTGCCTACCCCTGCTACTTGTGCAGCTGAGAAAGTAGCCTGCATCAAGCCTTGAAATAAATTGATTTGTGCTGTAGCCATTAGTTCTAATGGGAAGTAATAATGCTAATGCATACAAATAGCTTGCTGTAAAGCCACTGAGATGGAGTTTTCCTGTTACAATGTAGGCTTGACAGACGTCATCTTCTTGCTCACTAATGGGCTTGCAGTGTTTTTCTTTTCTCGTTCCTTTTTTTTCTTTTAAAAGCCATACATGCAGAAAAGAAAAAAGAACGGAAAAAACAGGTGAAGGGTAGCAATGAATGGATATGTGAAAAGGAGTGATAGAAGGGAAGGAAGAATGGCCTGAGGGTTAAGGAGCTACTGGGATATGGAATGCAGGTTTCAAATCCCACCTTGGTCATAGATAACCTCTGGATAAGGCATTTAGGCCAAGATTTTCAAAAGTAGCTGCCAAGGCTCCTAACAGCAGCATACCTAAGGGTAGGTAAGAGAGGCACCAGCTTCGGGGCACTGCCTTAGAGGGGACACAAGAATGACAGCTGTTACTGGTTCAGCTGCTGTCTCTGCCTCAATCACCCCTGGTGTGCAAGCCACAAAGCATCCTATATGCCTTTGGCTCCTAATCAGATTTAGATGCTTAAATAAGCAGCCAGAATCTCCACAGTGCTGAGCATCCCACAGCTCCTTCACGTGAAGCTGCTGAGTGGCTCTGTACATTTGAAAATTAGGCTACTTGTGAGATTCCTTATTTCAAGGAACTAGTTTTGAAAATGTTGGGCTGTCACTCTGTGCCTCAGTTTTCCATCTGTGAAATGGGGGCAATACCACTTTCTTGGCTACTTTGTCCAAACTGCAAGCTCTTTCAAGGTTGAGAGTCAGACCTTAGAAACATGGTTGGATCCACACTTTAGAGTAGTCCCAAGGCTATTTTAAACTACGTCTGGCCTCTCTGAATACAAATAATTGTCACAGGCTTTCCTGCTATTTGGTAATTTGTGAAAGATTTTAAGCCATTATTCTGCCAGTCAGACTAGCTCTATCGTTAGTCACATTAGTACAGTACATTCAGTAGGTACAGTACATAATAGTCACACTAGCACTTCTACAGTGACTCTGTTGTAGAAAAAACTCAATATCACTCTATTTGGGCAGTGCTCTTGGAACTTACGGTCAAAGATATCACCCCATCCCCCATCTGTCTGTGGAGTAAGTTTGGTTCACTGATTTTGTTAAAATATTACCCAAGACTGATTCAGCTCCCATGAAATGTAAGCTACTCTGTAAAATAACAGGAGGATATGTGTCACATACAAAAAGGTCTCTAGAAGGTGCCTCCCATGATATTTTTGTGAGTCTGAAGACAGACTGAAGCAATAGCTCTGAAAATGCTGGACTGTCCCACATTTATCTTACTGGGGTGTCAACTCCCATAACTAATGGTAATTTGGCAAAAGCATCCAGCAGAAATCTGCTGGAGCAAAAATGGGTGTGTGGCGGGGGGGAATGTAGCCAAAAAGTGGGGTAGCAGTCCCCATTCTGGCCTCATCCTAATGGGGGGTGGGGCATGTTTTTCTTTCATTCAAATTGTTAATATAATTGCTCACATATAAATGGCCTTTCCCCCCAGGTTATAAAAAAGGAAACTGGATTTTGGAGAGACTTTGGGTTTGGAATGACTTGCCAGTACAGGTCTGATTTTATCAACATAGGTAAGAACATTTGCTTAAGAGATCATGCTTTCGCACTGCCACATAGGATCAGCTTCTCTTTGCCGCTCAGTCACTGTATGCCCCTCTGCTAATCTCAGCTGGCATATCAACTAATGGTGGGAGGTGTCACAGCCAGTTGTTGGCACACCTTAGAGCAGCTCTGAAACTATTCTAAACTACTCCAGGGTGCTCTGGGTTCCCCAACCCACTCTGTTACATCCAAGGGTTTTTAGACACAGGTAAGAACTTGAACCATTGGGTTGGATATCTGTGCATGTTCCTCTGAGCTAATGGAGATCAAGAGTCAGAGCTGTGTTCTGAGGAGATAGCAGTTTCCAAGTTCTGTGTTTAAAGTCTCCATGTAGCTTCTGTCTCTGGAAGGGCTAAGAGAAGAGTTGCTGGATAAATCCTGCATTGACTAATCCAGAGCTTTCCTCTGACATTTTCAAAGCAAAATAATAGATTCATCTAAGTTCACTTCTTGTGGCAGATAGGTGGCCCTGATTGCCATCAGACTGAGCTCCAGGCACCCATTTAATTCTGGGCCTGCGCTCCATAGCTAACCTTACCCACTGGTTAGCTTTTGTCAGGTGCGATCTCTGAACAGGGGCAGGGTCATGGACATTTATAACTGCCAATCAACCCCAAGCCCGTTGATTGTGTCCCTGGAGCATTTCTGCTGGCTAGAACATGGCCTATCAAACCTCACCTAACATTATCTTGTCAACAACTTGTTGTACCTAAAGAGGCAGCTATTGCCACAATGGACTCCAAAGCAAAGCTTCTGTTGGTAGTGATGCTGGATTGGGCCTTGAGAGTACAGGCTCAGCAGTAACACCTCTGGCCAGTGACCCACAGTTTTCCCAACTCTCTGCCCTTAAAGCCAAGGCCTGGGAAAGCAGAAGAGCTGTGCATTTTGTCCTGATGGGGACCCAGCTAAGAATGTGGTAGCCTAGTCCCAAGTAAAAGTCTCTCTACAGCAAACACCAGTTCTGCCCTGGAGGAAGTCTTGGTTAGACTATGTCTCCACCCCTCCACATCTCAACCCCAACTCATGAGCCAAGATTGGAGTTGATCCATTAACCACTATCATTGGGTTTAGAAACCTTACGGTAACCAGTCACCTATGGCAAAGTTTAAATGTCTCAGGGCAGTAAATTGGGTGCCCCAAGTAACAGAGATGCAGTCAACACAATCCAGTGACGCTTGGAGGAGCAGGGAAGTGCCTACTTCCTGTTTCCCCCTGTCTCTCCAGACAGCCCTTTAGTTTTTTTCCCCAGTACTTTTCCCCCCACCTCCAAGAACTGGCAAGGGGTAGGTGACATAGAGCCAGCAGGCTGTCAACTCCTTGGCTAGAGCTCCACCAGTTACTTGAGTCTCTGCAAGTTTAAAGGCCCTTAGAAAATCAGTTGCCCCAAACAGTTGGAAGTCCTTAACTCCCCTGAAGCTGCTTATGCGGGCACTGTTTTCTGGCACAAAAAGCTCCACTGAAAGCTGCTGTCAGCAAGCAGAGGAATCCCTTGCAGGTGCATCCCATGAATCAGCATTGCACTAGATGGCGGAGTGCAGCCAGGAAAGCCAGCACTGAGCATATCACAAAGGCAGACCTCACAAGTCTGTCTTCTACATCCCCATCATCAAGCAGGACTCCACTGAGTAATGATGATGATGATGGGGGAGGGTCTGTGGCTGTGGCAGGCTGAGCCAGGCATTCCCATCTGCTTATTCCTATAGACTATCATGAGATTGAAATGGCTCCCTCTGGTCTCAGCTTGTTTGTTATAAATGCAAAGTTGCTCAGTAGCTTGCCCACTAGATCCAGCCCTCTGTAAATCACTCCCTTCTCTGCAAGGACCCAGCTGCCTCTCATTCAGGGCAGCCCACACAAACGGATGTGCTTTGCTGAGTACTAGGGACTAGTTCAGACCCAGAAGGGAAGGTTGTTCCAGAACACAGAGAATGAATGCCCTCTCTCTGCCTCCCACAGAAGCCACTGGGCTTGTTTGAAAATCATAAGTGCAGATCACAGACAACAGTTTCTCTCTTGAGTCCATGTGTGTCTTGCTCTCAATACCCTACTTTGTGCCTGGTTGCAAAGGTCAAGAATAAAGAAAATTCAGCTGCAACCTTAAGCTGATCTGTCACTTAGGAAACATGACATGAACTTTAAGAGCTGCTTAGTGAAAACAAAGCAAATTTGTTTGTCACAGGGCAGTGAAAATGGACTTTTATAAAGCAAGGAAATTGGGCATTTCCTACTGTTGGCAGAAAGTAATCCAACTTTAAAGACCAGCATGAAAGTCACAGACTATAGGGAAGGGCTGAGAGACAATGCCAGTATTAAGTTCACCAGGAGATGTGTCTGTCTCTGTTGGGTTTTTCCATTCAGAGAGTACAACTTTCTATATCTTCTTTGTGCCAGGTGGTTTTGATCTGGATATCAAAGGCTGGGGAGGAGAAGACGTGCATCTGTACCGCAAATACCTCCACAGTAACCTCATTGTGGTCAGAACGCCTGTGCGGGGCCTCTTCCATCTCTGGCATGAAAAGCAGTGCTTGGATGAATTGACCCCAGAACAGTACAAGATGTGTATGCAATCCAAGGCCATGAATGAGGCCTCCCATGGCCAGCTGGGGATGCTTGTCTTTAGACATGAGATAGAGGCTCACCTACGCAAACAGAAACAAAAAGTGATCAGTAAAAAGACATGAGCCCAGAGAGGGAAAGGTGGGGTTTTTTGAAGTTTCAAAGCAGCTGCTTCAATAGAAAAGGTGACAGTGTTAAAAAGTTGGTGCTGGCAGCAGGAAGAGGTGAGGAAATGTGTACACTTCCTTTCCTGTCTTATGACGGTTTGCCAGTTTTCCATTTATCCTGCTTTCCTGCACTGGCTCCTGCTATGGAGTTGACAACAAAGGCAAGAGATGATCTTGAGAATCAAGGTTGCAGAGACCAGTAGCTTGCATCTGATACTTGCATGACATGTGCAGCAACAAAAGAATTTGCATTTCATTGAAGTATTCTTGCTTGACGACAGCAGCCCTGATTCTATGAAGACATGGGTCCACCTCTAACATACCTTGGGTGTAAATGTTTGTAAACACTAAAAGGGGCTTGAGTTTTACAAAATGTGCAGAGCACCTGCGCTCGGGAGTTGGGCAGGGAGGGGGAAGAATCACTCTAAAGTCACAAAAGTGAAGATAGCCCCAAATCAGTAGTCACTTTTGAGAATTTGAGACTGGTGCTCTTAATGTTGGATAATAGAGGCATTCGCATTTAGTTTCATAGAGATAAGCATCTCAGACAACGCTTTCTAGAACCCAGGAAGATTTCACAATAAAATGTGAAATTCCAAATACTGGAGCATAGTGTTATACTCCACTATTGTATTAAACCAAAAAATGTCAAGCCATATCTTGGAACTTTTATCCAGACTAAACTGGTACTATGTGTTCTGTTCTACATGCTCATTTTGTTGTCTTTTTTTTTTGAGAGCTTTTTTGCTGGTGAATTCTTTTGTGCGTATTTAAGTTTTCTACTTCAGGCCTTATTAAGAAATAGCACAACTTCAAGGATATTTTGAAAGTAGTTTGTATCCAAATGTGTCTCTTGCTAAGCATCTGCCCTGCAGCTGAAATGCACACTTTGTTTCTGATATATAGATAGAGATTCACTGATAGGAAGCAGAGTGCTCTTAACACAGCACCTGGGCACTGGAAAAGAAGGAGAAAACTTTCCATTCTCAGAAAAGGAAACAAATACCATTTTGTGATCTTAATTTAGCAAGAAGTTTTAAATTAGGAATGTTATAGATGCCAAAATGAATGAGGGATCACATTGTGACTTGTTTATACCAAAGTATTCAGTATAAACCAAATGTAATGTCTTTCTCAAGTCATAGTAGGCTTTCTTTCTTTTTTTTAAATTAATATGAAAAATGTTTTTGTGAAAGAATTTAGAGCCTGTTATGTTAGATCCTCTGACAGCGTTCCTAAGTACTTCCAAGAAACTGGTATACTTTTTAATATTTTTTGATTGACAATTTCCTACTGCATTGTTAAAATGTCCTATTACTATTATAAATATTGTTTGAACGCTGACTGCTGTGTCTTTCCGGTTCTAATATTTATTAGTCAAAAACTGGGTGCATGGGGTAGTTATCTGCTTGCTTATTTATCTTGTGTTTGACTCTGATCTCATTGTTTGTTAGCTTCTGATTCATTCAGGACATTGGGAAAAACAGCTGCATTGTAATGATGTGATGTTGTTATCCTGTAGAAAGTCAGGTGAAGGAAAATGCAAGATAGCACTGAACAGTGAATAAAATATGATTTATACTGATATTGTGCAACAGGAAATACCACCCAGATAATTAACTCTTTGGAAGCACCCTCTTGCAGAAGGTGCAAGCTAAAAATAGATCATTCCACATACTCCTTTGGTATACTGTGTGCCAGTAAAAGTGTCTGTCTCTTTTTAACTTGTTAGAGATGAACAGTATGTTTTTTTCATAAAATCTAAGACCAGATAGTCAAAGAGCCTCAGACTGAATTTATTCAGTCTTTGCAGGTTAGTTTAAGCTGAACATGTTGAGTTGAAACAGAAGTGAACAAACATTTACCTTTAACTCAGGATGTGCAGCCACATGCCTGCAGTGACTCAGGCCAGAAGCTGGGGGTGCTATCACTTCCTCTTCCTGCTGCCTCTGAGGTGTCTGGGATTTGCAGTCCAGACTTACAGCAGCAGGACTCTGCAGGGTTGCTGATCACTTCATCTTCCAGGTGCCTCTGGGATTTGTAGTCAGTCCATAGTTGCAGTCAGCAGTAAGTTTGAGCAGGCAAAGGGGTGTTTAACTCCCCTCCCTGGCCTTAGACTGCAGCTGGGGTTTGCCTGGAGGGGGCCGGTCCCCCGACCCTGTAGACTGGGCTGCATCCCTAGCTGGGCTTGACCCCTTCCCCCCCACTCCCTTGTCAGGCAGCCCTCACTGCTCCAGCTAGGCAGTAGAGGGGCAAGGATAGCGCTGCTTTCTGGAGCAGACAGCACAGCCCAGGCTGCAAAATGCTGGGATTTTGGGGGACTCTGATTTAACTTAAAACAGGAAGGGATCTGGGACAGAAGGTCCATAAACCAGTTTGGCCCAAATCAGTTAAGTCTGATATTACATTCAACCAGGTTTATTTTAAACCAGTTTCAGCTATTTTTAAACTGGTTTATGTGCACTGTTCTGTTACAGCTTTAAACCAGTTTCTGATGACTTAAACCGGTTTATGTGTAACTTGTGTCCCTAGCCTAAAGGTCTTAGAGAACACCAGGCATTATTGTACTCTAGACCCACTGAATTATAGAGATTCAAGGGTTTAAGACCCCAGATTTAGCCTGTTTGAAGAGTATGTTGGTATCCAGTGGATCAAAGATATGGTATTCAAATTAGGTATTCAAAATATCAATTTCTGTAAAAAGTACATTACCTATGAAAAGAATATCCAAGCTCCCTTTTGTTAGGCTCTACAAAAGGTATTTTTCTACCCATGCATGGCAGCTCTAGAACACATCCTGCTTTCAAAGCAATGAAGAGATCATAGAAATAATGCTGATACACCAATAGAGGACACAGGAAGAGACTTGTTTGAACATAGCCCTTGTACATAGCTCATTCGTGCAAGACTGATTGCTTCCCCCCCCACCCCCAGGCTCAGTAAAATGACCTGAAAGTAGGTGCAGCATCTGAAGGTACGGATACTTAGTACGTTTGCACCTGTGCATTTTGTCTTTGCAACAGTAAAAATGGGGACTGGACAAATGAGTTACAGACCTCAATGTGTCCTAGAGTCCTTCCACTCTGGGATAAAGTCACCCCTCAAAAGTGAGGACTAACAACACATTGGTGTGCAGCGCTAGACAGTCTCAGCAGGGCTAGTGGATTTCATTCCAGGCCAGCTCTTTTCCTCAATGTGAAGAAGCTGTTGCTGGCTTGCCTGCCACCTCATGGCAAGTTGTCATAATAGTAACTCCTGTGGACATGTATCTGATGAGAGTTAGTCCTCTGTCTGCTCCAGACACCAGTATAACTTACACATATGCAAATATATCATGGGTCTGCATCCTGCCAAAAAAGGGTCTGAATACATGCGACTCATTGCAAGTCTATTTGCATCCTCACTCCCATGAGAAATATGGTCCTATGGGCCATCCTCCCCCTTATGCTGTGTGCTTATGACAGACCTGGGTATACGTAAAACTTCATATTTGCCCATCCTTGCCAATGTAGCAATATTTTCTTTCATCCCTTTTTAGGGTAAAGCAAGCTAAGCTTTTAACAGCTTTGCTCAGATTCTCAGCTCTCCACTCTGCCTCTGCCTTGCTGGCTCACTGCCCTCACAATGCAGAGCCTGATTGGGAAAGGGATGGGATTGAATACATAAGGATGGGAGCCAGCCAGTGCTCTAGGATGGTGCTCTTTTATAGAATGGCTGCTCATTAATTACAGCAGAGGTAAGGGCTTTGCAGCCTGCCCTACTGCAGAGAAAGTTAGAGATGCAGTAGGGTTGGTCTGTGGAAGGAGGCAAAAAAGATCCTTGTCTGCTGTTCTTATAATAATAATTGTCCTCCTGTGATGCCATGTGAAACGGTAGCAGGTTTTCAAGCACAGTTATAGGCAGCAGCAACCCAGAACACATGCAGTTCATGAGCTGGTAATGTGCAGTTTTGCCTGTGCTCTTCCTCCACCTCCCGAGAACCCCCATCTACCTGCCCTTGATCATAAGGAGCCAGTCCAGGCCCCTTACCCTGTTGATATCTGAGAACACCCTTGGGATTGTGGGCTTGATTGTGTCCTCCTGCTTATTTTGGTGCAAGAAGCCTCTTTGCTTAGAAGCTAGGCACAGTAGCTCTGCTGCAAGCCCTGACCTCTGCCGTAGTAAATGGAGAGGGCCCCAGGTAAGACTGGAGGAAAATGTGAAAGGTGCTCTGTTAAAAGTGTACATAACAGCAGCCATGCTTGGGAGGAGATCCCTGCTAAAGGACGGAGCCTCTGTAGTGGACCCCAGCCTCTCATTTTCCTCTGGATACATAGGCACACACTGTCCTGAGGCCAATGGCACACAGGAGAGGTAGGGCATAGGAGAGGACAGATCATCTCAACCATGCTGACCATTTAATCATATTCAGCTTAAAGAGAAGCAAGAGCATCTCAAGATGTTGAGGCTCATGGTGTGACTTAGTCACAAGACAGTAAGAAACCCCAGCAGGGGGCAGATTTGACAGCAAGGCAATCTTAGGGAAACCTGAAATTACAGCAGGCCCTAGTTCCTCTGCTGGAATAAACCAACCAGTTGCATTCACTTCAGCAAAGCCATGGAACAGGCTACCCAGACAGGTTGTAGTTTCTCCATCCTGAGAGGTTTTTCAAGACCCAGGTAAACAAAGCCTTGGCTGGGATGATGTAGCTGGGGATGGTCCTGCCATGAGCAGGGCGTTAGACTAGATCAGCATTTCTCAACCCATGAAGTCACAACCCAAGAGTGGGTCATAAGAATATGAAAGGGTCACAGACAAAGTTTAAAAATGGATTCTCCTTTAAAGGGGAAAAACCTCAGAAACTATTTTTTTTCCCTTGCAGGCTGGCAGAGTTCCAGCCTGCAAGGGGCTGCTTGAGGCCCCCCTGCCCCACACACTGGGGGGCTGGGGGCTTTGGGTTGGGAGTGAAGAGGACTGGCCATCAATTTTTACAAATGGTCCTGGTACAAAAAGGGTTGAACACCACCGGACTAGATGACCACCTGAAGTCCCTTCCAACCCTCATTATCTATGATGCTGTGTACAGCTGCAGCAGATTTGACAGAGGTGTTGAATGTGATAAACCCATGTAGTTCTCAGCTGCCAGTATCTTTGCATTACTTCAGCTTGACCAGACTGCGTAAGCAAGAGCAAAATGGTGACCACCGCTTCTTTAATCCAGACCAATACTGTATTGCAGGCCCAGGTGCTCCAATAGGGCCATTAAAAACTGCAGTAAGTTGAGTGCTGCTTTTTCCTTTCATTACTTCTCCAAAGCATGATGTCACAGCAGCTACTGTGTGCAGCAAGGGCTCTAGCAAAGCCTAGAACAGGCGGATGGTTCTCCTTCCTAGGCAAGGGCTTGGCAGCTGCCCTGAGCCACAACCCTTACGACAATATCTCTGCCCCTTTAACAGAGCCTGGGGTTAGGATTGTGCCCCACAATCCTAGCCTAAACTCAGCTCCTTATTTAAGGCCATGTACTTGATACATCATATTATTTTACATTTTTATTAGTAAATATACATTGGTGATGAAATTCCATCTCTGTCGTGTTTTGAATTCACTGTGGACAACCTGGAATTGTGTAGAGATCAGATTTGAAAAAAGTAACCAGGAACTGTGAATAAGGATCCAACTTCACCCTCATTTTGAGGCCCTGGTTCTGGAGGAGCAGCATTGCCAGGCCTTAAATATGAAATTATGGTACTGGAAGTTCAAAAATCATCGGATTTGCTGAAAAACGATGTACACTTAAAAAGCATGCATATAAACATGCAAATAAATCTTATTATTTACTTTATATTGCTGTCTATAAGTCACCAGTGAGTGAGTGAGAAGTGGGTCATCAAAGTTGAAGCATTTCTTTATTTTGTGGCAAGCTGTCCTAAGAAAGTGCTGACCGCAAGCCCAAAAGTGCCACCAGCACTTCTCTCAAGAGGTGCACGTGCACCCACATGCACCCCCTATGCATCACCAATGGCCATGTCAATTTACAGTAGCTGGAAACATGGCCCAGACTACATGGGCTGGCTCACAATCTCTGCCCTTGTTGTCCATCAGGTATTGCTGACTTCAGTGGAGCTCTACTAAGTTATAGTATCTTAGCAGGTGCGTTGCTTATGCAAAGGGTCTAAAGCTCTGACTCTACCGTCATCTCTTGAAAAGGTAACTCATTAAGTGAAGTATCTTCATTGCCCCACAAGTAAACAAAACTTGTTTTATGGTTCTGGGCTGTTGATGTCTCTATAGAAATGAGTCTTTGTTGTTTTTGCAACTAGAACCAAAGATCTATGGACGTCATGTAATCCTGGCCAGATTTTCAAATGTACCCCTTTTTCACTGGCCTCTTCAAATAAGTGCTTACCTGGGAAAGGAGCTTTTTTGTTGTATTTTGTTTTGTGTTTTTAATCCAGCTCCAGCTGTGGTTGCTGAGCGTTTTTGCAAACGTGCCTTATAATTTGGAATTACCCCAAAATATGGAGTTATTGGCAGACTGCTAGTTACCAGAAACATCAAGCGCTGACATTTAGCCTGACATTTCTCCTGACACAGAAGCTAGTGTCACGAGAAGACAATGATGCAGGATACACAGACGCCTGCATTTGAAAAATGGTTGAGTCTGATGGAGGGCAATGGGCCAGAGACAAAACCATTTACTATCCATACTGGTGTCAAGCAAGGATGCATCAATACCCCAACCTTTTTCTCCATCTGTCTTGCTGTGATTTTGATTCTCATCCATGACTGCCTTCCTCCCAGAATTGGGGTTGAGTATCAAATGGATGGTCAGCTTTTCAACCTGGGCACCTTCACAGCAAAACAAAAGTTACCAAAACTGGCATCACTGACCTTCAGTACACTGACGACTGTCTTATCCTTGTGCACACTGAGACCAATCTACAGTCTATGCTTGACCTTTTTTTAGGTGCCTATCATAGCCTGGGACTCTTCCTTAATATTGGGAAGACAAAGGTGCTCCATCAGTCTGCCCCAGTACAACCTACCCCTCTGCCCCCACATATTACCATTGGTGGAGAACCCCTGGAAAACACAAAGCATTTCCCATACCTTGGCAGCCACTTTTCCCAGTCAGTCAGTCTTGATGTAGAAATCAAACATGGGACTTGCTGCGCCAGTGCATCCTTCAGAAAACTGTTCTGCCGTGTCTTTACCAACTGAGATCTGCAGATGGAAACTAAGATCCTGGTCTACAATGCAGTGGTTATTCCAACACTCCTGTATGGGTGTGAGATGTGGGTGACATATTGAAGCCATCTTAAATGCCTGGAATGGTTTCACCAGCATTGCCACATGAAGATCATTTGCATTAGATGGGAACACCACTGCCCCAATGCCATCATCGTCTCTGCAGCTAACATAACCAGCACTGAAGCAAAGATGATGAACCACCAACTCTGCTAAGCTGGTCACTGTGTACGAATGGCTGACACTCATCTTTCAAAGCAAGTCCTCTTCTCTCAACGCAAGTCCTCTTCTCACAAGAGGACCTGTGGAGGAGAGGAAGCGCTACAAGAACACCCTGAATGCATACCTTAAGAAGGGCAGCATCAGAGGCAGATTAAGGATTTTTGGGGCCCTGGGCAAGGGGAAAATGGGAGGCACCTTCCCACCCACATGGGAGCTCTCTGGGCTGACCCGGCCCCTCCCTACAGTGCTGGGCATGCGTGCACACACACACACACAGAGGCAGACACACGCACATCCAGACACACACTTTTCCCACCCAGGACCTCCTCCTTCCTGCCTCCCCCACTCTTGATCACTCTGAGGATGCCACCCCCCACCCCACCCTGCCACAAGCTGCCTGTGGCTCTGTCTAGTTCCCTGCTTGGCCCCTATTATGCTTACCTGCAGGGAGCTGCTTCCCAGCTGTGTCCTATGCGGCCACAGGAGCTCTATAATGTGTCTTTGCGGGTGGGTGGTGGCGCTGGGAGGGGTGGCTACAGGGGCTAAGGTGAATTTGGGCTGGGCTATCTCCTGGTGTGTTCCCCACCCCGAGCACGGTGCAGCACTCCCAGCCCTACCCCACCCCACTGGTGGTGGGGCCCCGCTTTGCTCAGGGAAGCAAACGCAAAAGCTGTGGTTTTAAACTTGGCACCATTTTTGTCTCCCTGCCAGGAGACGAAAACAGTGCCAAGTTTAAACCTGCGGTTTTCACTTCCCAGCTGATGAGGATCTTGGAGTCCTTGATTGGTAGTGGCCCCTGGGCCTGGGCCCAGCTGGTCTGTCCATTAATCCACCTATAGGCAACATCAACCTTACAGACTGGGAAGTGCTGGCTGGTAACAGATCTCAGTGGTGCTGCACCATACATCAAGCTACAGCCCATTTTGAAGAGAACCGTCTTGCTCAGGAAGCCGAGAAATGGCAAAGGAGGAAAGTGCACAACAACCTGGTTAAAAAACATGTGCCCCCCTGCCCTGAAGGCACCACTTGTCATATTTGCAGAAAAACTTGCAGAGCATGGATTGGACTCTTGAGCCATCTTAAAACTCACCAATAATCCCCATCCCAACACCAGCAGACATCATCCTCATATTGAGGGATAGCTGAAGAAATTGAATATGACCCAACAGTGTGCTCTTGTTGCAAAAAAAGCCAACAGCATACTGTGTTGTATTAGCAGGAATGTCTCTTGCAAATCAAGAGAAGTAATTCTTTCTCTGTATTCAGTCTGGTGACACCTCACCTGGAGTACTGTGCCTGGTTTGGGGCTCCATGCTTCAACAAAGATCTAGACAGATTGGAAAGAGGTCAGCAGAGGGCATCAAAAATGATTAGAGGCCTGGGAAGCATGATTTAGGGGAGGATTTGATAACAGTCTTCAAATACCTGAAGGGTGATTATAAAGAGGATAGGAATGGATGTTTGTCCTGGGGGCCAGGACTAGGAGCAAAGGCATTAAGTTTCAGCAGGGGAAATTTAGGTTGGAGATTAAGAAGAACTTTCTAACTGTGAAGGTGGTCAGAAATTGGAGGAGGCGATCTAGAGACCCGAATCCTGGTTTTGGGGGAACAGACCAAATTAGAAGGCCTGGAAAGCTACGTGGATGTGTGACCACAGAGAGAGACCAACCAGAGATAGCCACAGATGAAGAGTTATTAAGAGTCATGAGGAGGGAAGGAGAATACAAAAGCAGAAACTTAAGAGTAACATAAGGTTCCTCCCTGTCCTTATCCTCAACCCACTCTCCTTTCTCGTCCGTCTGTATCCCTTCTTGTCCTCTGCCCGGGTCCCTCCCTATCACTCCTAGTTGTCCCACCCCGGGTCCTTCCTTCTTCCTCCTCATCCCATTCCCCGGAAGGGTCCCCGAGACCACCATGAACAGAGGGCACATGACCAGACCATCTCATCCACCCGACTTGAGGGTGGGGGTGGGCCTTGGTATCCCACCCCCAGACTGCTGACATGTTGACTCCTAAGAGAGAGCCTCAGAGTGAAGACTGCATCTGAGCCAGATGTACTTTTCCTCTGATGACAGCCCTAGAATTTGGTAGATATATAGAATTGCTTGATTGTTTGTATTGCTTCTTTTCTGTTATCACCGTGTTTCAATAAATTTGCCTATTATTGAATGGAGAGGCTGTGGTTGGTATGAGGGTGGGGTCCCCCCACCCCTGGCACAAAGTCTCTTGGTCCTAAATCCAGAGCCAACAGTGGCTGGACTAAATGGCTAGTGCAGTGACCTGTAACAGTGCCAAGCAGACATGTCTATTTTGTTTCATTAATGATATGGTCCTACCCAGGGCAGTGCTGTGTGCTTGAGGAATCCATACTTGAGCAAGGTAAATTTACTATGTAGACAGTCTTAGTCTCCTGTCCATCTTGAGGAGGCTGATTATGCAAAATAAACATAAATATTAAGACCAGTGGTGGCTACCATGCTCATCCAGTCTGGCTTCCTGAAGAATAAAGGCCGTGGAAACTTACCCAGCAATTCCAGCATGGAGGCTAGCCTGAAGTTAAGTCAGAGCAGGCATTTTACTTTAAGTAATGAGGAATCTGCCTCACTCTGTAGGGCATGTAATAGGAACGATGTCTATCATGGATACTTTATCAAAAATAAACTGCAGACCTTAGTAGTTTTGTTAAGCTACACAGAGCTGCCTCAACCCAATAGAAGAAGTAGAATGAATAGGTAACTAAAACCAATCTGATTTTTAGTTCAGGACAGTAGAACCTGGATCACTTGTATCCAGATGATTTACAGCCCACTTAATTAGGAGTGGGTCACCGAATTCAGGTCCAGCTGTTTCCTGTGGCTTTTACTTCAAAGGCACTGCATCTACAATCAGCTGGAGCTCATCCGCAGTCCTGGGTAGCTGATCCGAGGAGCAACGACCTCGGCAATAAAATGCAGCAAACAGCTTGAGCAGCTCAGCAGTGCTGTACAGTTCTCTGCTGTGGCTGTGTATATGCCCTGATTCTTCACAAATTCTCATCTGCGCAGGGGGTGAGGACTGAACCTTGCAATCTATTAATGTTCTTTCAAAGAACACTGGATTTGCAAGTGTCATTGGCAGTGAAGGCAAGTGCGTCTTTGCTAGTTTGACCTTCTTGACATTCAGCATCCATTAGGAGTAATGACGGGGGCATGTTTGCACCTTTTGCTTTCCCTAGACTGTGCCTGGGTATGGATATTCCAGAATTCTTTTTTAAGCAGTGTGACAAATACAAGGGGTAGGTTGTTATGACACAAGCAAAGGAGAAGTCCTAGGCTAATGCCTATGCTGAATGCATCTTGGCAGTGATGGTAGCCTGGCTTGCATGGACAGGACTTCAAAAGCAATGAAGAGCGACACTGTGGAAAACAGCATGCTTTATTGCAGACATTCAGGCATGAACAGTTAGATAATACTGATGATAAGCAATAAGGCTGCCGAAGGGTACTGGGTTTAAAATCTTCCAGGCTCTGTGCACAAAAGTAGAAGGTTGTAGCTAGCATTTCCACCTCTGTTTCCCTCTCCAGGCTCTCTTGGGTGCAATTCTGTCCTGTGCAGAGACTAACACCCAGCTCTGGTACTGGTGGGGAAACTCCAGTGCTTGGTACTTGGGGATTAAAGGGTCTTGTGTTGATTCCTCTGCATAGTGGAGCACTTCCTGAATTGTGCTGAATGCAATGTTGATTTCAGAGGGTTCAGCATTCTGAAGGCTTGATCCTCCCATCAGGCAATTTACCCTCTGAGGTCAACTTGGCGAGATCTCCTGCCATTCGAAACAAAGTGCTGCTCACTTCACCTATGGCAAAAGGCACAAAGCATTCTTTTGTACTGACATGTTAGGCTGCAGCCTTAGGGCAGAAAGCAGCTTGAACAGAGATGTCTTAGAACAGCTAATGCCAGCTCTACTTTGGATCACGGGGTTCTTCCCACTTCCAATTCTAGCCCATTTGGTTTGGTGCCTCGAGCTTCCTTAGGGTATGCTGGGGTATAGGTTCTTTCAGCCCTGCTGCTAACAGCAAGCATGCAGTAGTTATTGCCCTTCTGCTGCTTTGTTATTTAAAACAGATGCACTTGGGTCAGTAAGTTCAGATGATGGATGCTGGCTTTGCTTAGGGTTCAGCCTTGTGGAAAACAGTTTCTGTTTGTTCAGGGACTGGCACTGGTATGTGGCCTAAAAGGGTGTGGAAGGGTTCACTCAAAGAGGTCAAGGTAGTCTGGTTCATGATCCTGCTGGCCACATGGGTAAAGCAGCAACTCTCTCCCCAATGAAGTGATGGGCTCCTCCTGTTGACAGAAGGACAGAGTTACTCACCATCAAACGACATGAGCCAAGGTGCACTTCAGCCCCCATTCCAAGTCAACTGGAGCCAATGGGTGTCCGGTTATGGGTTTTGAACCAGCACAGTTGTGATTTAACCCAATCATCTTTCATCCTTAGGGCCCAGCTCAAATGCTAATGAGAAGCCCCACTGGAGTTCAGGGGGCCTTTCCTCCAACCTTTCAAACGCTGGCTATTGCGTCTGGGCTGGAACAAAGTAATGTGCTATTGCAAACAGTTTCAGTGACAAAACACATGCCCTGAGACAGAGTGGAGCTTTCTAACTTTGCTTTGCATCTCCTTTGGTAGCAGCCTCCTGCCAGCTGCTCACCATGTTAAAGAAAGGTCTGTTTTTCCCCTTTGGTATGGCACAGCTCCTGTGAGGCAAGAAGCCAACCATACTCTGCTCTTCCCAGCCTTGCCAGCAGATGCAGAAATGAGCAGGTAGCCCAACTCAGCCACTGCCCACCCTCCCTGTCAACTGTTGCCTCCCTTACATGGTGCAGTAGCTTGTTCTTTCCACATGCTGCTGCTGTTCTCTCCCTGTTACGCTGTGCTCTCATGTTCTAGGAGCAGCTGCATCTTTACAACATCACGGGGAAAATAATCCAAGGAAAGATATGTTTATTTCTACTGCTGGAGTATATGCTTCATGAGCTGGGGCTCTTGAGGGTGGGGGTCAACATGAGGGTGGGAGTTCTCCTTGTCTTATGTATGAGCTACATTTTAGTCTATATAAGGGGAAATGCAACCTCATGCAGCAAGGAGGACTAAGTAACATTTAAGTGCCCCGTTTTAAGAATGTACATAGTGCTCCAGCCCTGCTGGCTTTGCACTAGATTTATGTGCTTCACCCCAAGAAGTGTTCCCCATTGGAACCTAATTGAAAACATGTTTAAATACAGTTCGTAAATTGGTGTCTTCTGCTGGTATGTATATGCCCAGCCAATGATTCTGGGACACAGATGACACAGGCATCTTCTGGGGAAAAGATCCATTTTAGTCTTTGCCTTAAATACATTGTTACTGTCTTGCTTGATTCTGGGTAATCAAATTGATAACCATACGGTGTTCAACAAAAAAACTGCTTCTACTTTAGAGTGATCAAGTTTTAGAAAGTGCTCAGATGGGGCAAGTCAGCCCAGGGAAAATACCCCCACCAAAGATATGTCTTTACGGCAGTCACAGTAGCAACTGCAGTGTAGCACAGACATGAAGTACTGTTGGCACTGAAGCTACAGTACCACTGAGCTTTTTGCAGACTGCAAAGCCCATCCAAGAAGCAGGGTAAATTAGCACCCACTGAGGTTTATGTTTCTGTGATAAAAGCTGCCACATGTACTCAAGCTAGCCTGGGCATCTCTATCACGCAGTGACAACAATGTAGATTCGCCCTTAATCCCACACGTTTTCAGGAGAAGGCTTATATGAGCCACAACCCTTGTGCTACATCAGATTAAAGCTCACACCTCATATTTACACATTCCCACTGGCTTTCAGTTGACCCTGCATAACCTTCACTGCCTCTGCACTAGTAGACACCATCTATACTGGCAATGTGATACAAGGAAGGCCGCACCAGGATAAAAGTGCCAGTCCCTCCACTCTTCTGTTCACCACCTTTGCACCACGTAACGTCTTGCCTGTCTCTGGTGGAAAGGCAAATTATTCATTTTCAGTGTTAAACTGTCAGGCTGGCAATCAAATTATGGAAGTGCAAACGTATGGGAAAAGTAGTTATTGATACAAGTTGCCTAGTGGGTGTTGTTATCATTTATGTTACAAGAGTGCCAGCTCCGTGGTGTCAGGCAACAAAGACCAAAATACCACAAAGACATCCCTGTCTTGAAGAAATTTAGGGCAGTTACAAAAGTAAACTCTTAACAAATACACTGATAGAGGTTCACCTTGTGGTAGTCGATGAGGTCAGCCAGCGTTGAGTGCTGCAGCTGGTCTACTCCAAGGAAGCTGTACGAGTCACTAGAGGCATCTATGAGGAAGTGTTTACAGCCCTCCACAGACAAATAGGAGAGCACATATCCTTTGATTTTTTCACTGATTCGCACCAGGAAGCTCCCAGGCACTGATTTGCTAAGAAGTTCCTCTGCTTTCTTAGAGGTTACGATACCTGCCCAACACCAAGCCAAAGTGAGAAAGGAGAAAGGCTTTTGTATGCAAGTGTGGCTGACTGGGTCACTCAGTTGTAAGCCTCCAAACTTGTCTGTAACACTCACATTGCCCTGTGCATCTTATAAGCCCTTCACAACCTAAAAGATAAGTCCAGGCTAGACAGCATCACAACTGGCCTGGAAGTGAGGGAGGCCAGAGAGTATGTGGCACTCCATCACCTCACTAGCTACAGCAAGAGCAAACTCAGAGCTCTCTCATCAACTGGGAGAAGTTATGCTAGAGCGTGGGTGATTTTTACCCCTTCCTTTCTGGCTGCAATTATACCCATGGGGAAGTAAGCTGTACCCGGTAGGTGGCTAGCACAGAAAGCTTCCCTATAGTGCAGGAGTGGGGACCAAAAGGCAGACTCTGAGGCTGTGCAACTAGGTTTATGCAGTGTTTCAAGAAGCCTAATGAGCACTGCTGGTGCCAGTTAGTCCACTGGCATGCTAATTAGTCTGTCTGAAGCTCCTGACGGATGTGGCTGCACATCTTCCAGTTTAGGAGGCAGCCCACACACAGAGCAGCCCCGCATGCATGAGGGGAGTGCAATGAGGCACACTGCCAAGCACTGTGTATTTACCAGGCAAACATCACAGTCTGCTTAATGGTTGCTTTGGGAAAAACACAGAAAGGCACTGCCCCTTACTTTGTGTGTGTAGCAAAACCACAACTCAGCTCTCCTTTTAGGAGACATCAGGATTCTCTTTGACCTGCCTAAGGTCACACAGCAGGTTAGTGCTTCACCCAAGACTAGAATCAGGTCTCCCGAGTCCCCTACTAGTGTCCCTACTAGCCAGCTACTAACAATGCCACCCATTAGGCATCTGGCCATTGCTTAGCAAGTTCCAAAGTACAGCACATAAAAGATTTAGCAGATTCTCTGAATGGGGTACAGAGCCTGTTGTTTTAAAAAGTTCTTGTTGCCCTTAGAGCATTTATCATGGCACATTTATAGTTAATGTTACCATTGCCTGCCACATAAGTGGAAAGTACAACTTCCTTCTTATGCAAATATGCTGTCAGTACACAAAGGCATGCCTGCCCACAGGAGCTTTCCATCTACTGACTCCTCTGTGAAACCCTGTGAAATATGAACTTTCATTTCTACCCAGGAGAACTTTTACAATCTTTTCTGCAGTGCCTGATGAAGGGTGCTTGTGACCAAAAGCTTGCAATTAAAGATTTTTTTTTTTGCAAAAATCTTGTTAGTCTAATAAAAGATATCACCCCTACCATGAGCCCTGATTGCATTTGTGAAGGCACCTACATGATCTAGGAGGGCAAGTCTCATTGGAAAAACGCACGCTTTGCTGCTACTTAAAATTCCTTTGAAGACACAGCTGCTGGCAATTTGGACATCAAGGACATGTTTGTTATTCAAGTACTCAGGAGGGAGAAGTGATGATGGTGGTTGTTGTCTTTCTTTCCCTCAGTCCAGAATTTTTGGATCAGCTTCTCTGTGACTACCTCTCTCCACAAGTCACTGAGCCAAAACACATGTTCAGGCCTCACTTAGTCCCCTGGTAGCCCAGCAGGATAAAACCACTTGGCCTTTTCAGATGCCAAAGTGCTTCAAAGAGAACAGCCAGCATCCCTAGTCCTGAGTAGAGAGGGTGGCACAGACAGCTGAAATGACTTGCCTAAGGTCACACAGCAGGTTAGTGCCACACCCAAGACTAGAATGAAGGTCTCCCAAGCTGCCTACTAGTGTCCCCGCTAGCCAGCTACTAACAATGCTCACATCAGCGATGGGCTAACCAACTGGATTGCTACAGTTCCTCTGTGGATTGGGCCAGGGTTGGAAAGCTGCAGTACTCACCATGAAACCAGGGCGCTATGCTGTCAGCAGATTTTTCATACCCAGCTCGAAGGGGGTACTGCTCTTCTTTAAACCACCTGATTATGCCCTCTTCGGTGGAACTGGAGATTGTCCGCTGCACTCCCCGCTTCCTGCCATTTCAAGAGAATTGGGCTTAGTGCGAGGAAATCCCCTCTTAGTCTGAGAGCTGGCCTTGTTGAGGAGCAGCTGCTGCAGTCTAGGGCCTCTGATGATGCTCCATTAGATCTGTTAGCCAAATTCAGAGCTTACAACCCATTTTGTCACTGTGTTCACTTGGTACATGCATCTCCTGAAACAGGCAGACCCTATCCCTTACTGGATTCTTCATCAAACCTCTATGGCGCAGACCTGGGACTAGAGCCATCACACCCATGCTCATAAAATGAAATACAGTGCTAGCCACCCGCTTCCCACATTAGCAGGGTCTCAGGCCCTTCTACCACTTCCCGCAGAGATACTTAGAGTTCTTACCTAACTACTCCATCATTTAGGATTTTAGGCTTTGGTGGAAGAGGAGGATGGGAAGGTTGTCCCTGTTTCCCATCCTGAACTTTTTTCAAGGCTTCAGCCCTCTTGCTTTTCTGGACACCCTGCAGTGACAGTCTCCTGTAGTCATCCCTGGCATGTCTCGCAATGCTGCGTCTCCTCTCATCAGCCGCCTTGGATTTCCTCACTGGAAGAGACAAGGAAGACTAATCATCAGCTCCTATGTGGGGAATTTGAACCCACTATCCTTCAAAGCACCCTGAGCTAGCTGTAGCTGGGAACTTGCCTCTTAAAAACTACTTTTTAGTGAGGAAGCAGCCTCTGCCAAGAAGTAGCCCTAGGGAGAGTTGTAATTTAGCCATAATCCTCTATCTCCACACCTCCCTCCCCCAGCTCCCAGAGCTCAGTCCCTTAGCGCTATTTCAATCCTTGCAGGCCTGTGCTGGCTGAACTACTTTGACCAACAAGCAGAAGTGTGCAAATCACTGTTACTCACATGCTTCAGGCTACACACCAAGGTTTGTTTTTTAGGCCTTAAAGAGGCAGGACACCTGAGTTTTCATGTACCAAGACTTCCTTTTATATGGCTGCATCAGGAGGAGCTGGGTATCAAAGGGGGCCTGTAGCTCTCAGGCTTGGAGAAGCAGTGGTAGTGAGTACTCATTTCCACAGGGATTGCCAGCTGAGGAGGATAATGTGTTTTGGTACAGGCCAGGAAGGGAGCTGGGTATGAAAGGGGCAGTGAATCACAGCCATTTTCAGTGATACCTGCAATAACTGCTCAAGGGGACATGGTCAACTGCAGACCAACAAGTGTAGCTTACCCTTGTGTAACAGGGCTCCTAAATCTTTACTAGGGAGAGGAAGGCCAGAGAGAGGCACAGCATCTTCAAGAGGACTCTGGGCTGCGTATTAGCAAGAGTCCTATGACAGCCACAGGCAGGCTCCAGGATACTGCAGAAGCTGCTGGGAGCCTACCAGAAACCCTGGGGAGGGAAGCTGCAGCCTTACGCCTTATACTGGGAGCACAGCCAGGTTGCAGAACCAGGAGGCTGTAGGTTTCCAGGCCATGATCAACAGGCCACTAATGGGATAATGACTAGAGATCACCTAACGGGACTCTGCTAATGGGAACTGTGAGAAAGTGTTGGCAGCCCACTGGGGGAGAAATAGGTCAGGTGGCCAAAAGAGCAGGGGCCAAGGGCCTTAGAAATCCAGACCCACTGCTGGACTGAGAGAAGGAGTCTGTAGAGCCTGGAGCAGAGGAAAAGGCAATCAGGACTTGTAGCAAAGCTGATATCTTTTATTATACCAAGATTTTTGCAAAAAAAAATTTAAAAAAATTTTCTTTAAAATCTTGTTGGTTAATAAAAGATATAATCTACACTGAGGTTAAGTGATTTGTATAGCATGTTTGTTGCTCTTTTAATTCTGCAAGGCTTGGGAATGGAAGGAAGCTGCTAAGGAAGGCCTTGTAGATTTGTCTATAAGCCTACGAATTGCAAATGGAGAAAAGGGGGCTTGGATCCTCTGGGGCTGTAGCCAGGCCTGAGGGCTACAGGCAAGCTGAGCCTGTTGAAGTCCCAAGGTAAGGAGGGCAGTAGCTAGACCTGTGTGCTCTTTGTGGGGTTGTCACCATGCCCAAAGCAAATGAGGGAGATGAAGCAAGATCTCCATGGCAGAGAAGAGGTTCCAGGCAGAAATGTCCTGGACACTTAAGGACAGTTTCCCAAACATATCTTGAAGAACATAAAGGTGAGAAGGGAAAGGGCACCAGGTGACCAGAGAGGTTAGCAAACTGGGGCAGGATGCCAGTGGGTTTGCTACACTCTCTTGAAAAGATCCCTGTGCCTGAAGAGCTGGGAGAGGGGACTTGTCCCCTGCCCCTGCTCTGGAGTGTAACTTATGCACTGAACAGCACTGAGTGCCCAGGCACTGTCTCTATTTCCTCTGGTAAGTACAATATCTCTTGCTTGTATAGGTC
Organism: Crocodylus porosus; assembly: GCF_001723895.1. NCBI lineage: Eukaryota > Metazoa > Chordata > Crocodylia > Crocodylidae > Crocodylus > Crocodylus porosus. Next base: position 23,476,797 of record NW_017728912.1, on the reverse strand, counting down.
TTTCCTAGTTAAAGAGAAGAAAAAAATTTCTACATAGACCAGGGCAATGCAAAGTCAACCCCTCAAAATGAGCAGGGGTCTCGGCAAGACCTAAAACTACCTTTTAAAGAAAAAGACTAGTTTTAGAGACCAAACTGAAGTATGGTGGCATGAAAGACCCCAGTCTGGTAACCAGAACTGAACTACAGGGATTCAGGGCAGGGGTGAGGTGGGGGACCTGTGCTATTGTAAGGGAGCTGTAGGCAAAGAAAGAAAATAAAACTCACTTTGAAAAAACTTTTGGTCTCAAATGTGACCCACTTGTAGTACATCAATGCCATCTCCTGGAGAGGAGGGGGAATTCCAGAAAGTGCATTTGGCTCTTGGCTGACAAAAAGGGGCTAGGTAACCCTGCTTCCCTGGTGGCAAAGGAGAAAACCAGACTAAGACATCTGCCCCACCCTGTGAGAAGCATGACGGGATGAATCATCAGGGGTCAGTTTTTTGGTACACCATTTTTAAAGCCACCTTTAGAATTTTAAAAATTATTTCACTTCTGCTACGAACCTTGGGAGACATGCACCTTGGGGGATGACCAGGTGTAAACTCAGTTCTTGCCAGTAAGAAAGACTTCATCCCAAGCCTCACAATATTTGGTGCTCTGCCTGAAGCTCCTGCTTCTGGAGCCCTCACAGGAGAATCTCATCTTTCATATAATAAGTTGCTAGCCTCACAGCTCTGCAGTAAAGCTTGAAAACATGGCATGGCTCAACACAATGCTTAGGAATTGGATGAGGAAGACCAAACCCAGCACTGGTTTTTGTTTGTTCAGTTTCATTGTTTCCTCAGACTTGGCTGTCACCCCGCTTTCTAACAGTCTAGCTAAGCAGCAAGTCATGTTTTCTAAGTTCCTGGAGTGCTCCACTAACATCTGTACATAGTAAGAGACAGCCTCAGCCTCAAGGAGCTGACAGTCAATATAGATGAGGGAAGCTCCTTATCCCCATTGTACTAATGACAAATTGTGGCGAAGGCTAACGATAAAACCTTGGCCAAGTCCTTTGTAGGAATTCTGCAGCAAAGTTGGGAATTAGTCCCAGATCTCTTGAGTTAAAATACATCCCCAGTCTCTTAACTACAAGCTTGCACTGCCTCTCAGGAGGTACTCATGTGGGCTGTAATTCCTTGCATAAAAAGAGGAACATTTTGATCCTCCACTTAGGATGAGTATAGTGTAAAAGCATCTCTTACAGCAGGGATGAGCAAAATACGACCTGCAGGCCACACCCAGACCACCATGCACTTCCATCCTTCCCACATCGCCCCCCTCAATGAATTGCATCCTGCCCAGCCCATCTACCCATGAGGGTGGGAGCAAGGCACCCATGTGTACAACCCCCCAGCATACCCTGTTGGGCCTTGCTCCCACCCTCATGGGCAGAAGGGCTCTGCCCAGCCAGCAGTTTCTGAGAGGGGCTCCTGCTGCAGCCAGAAACTGCTCATTCAGGGCAGCACGTAGGGATGGGCGGTAGGGGGGTGGAGTTGTATCAGGATGGAAGTGGGAGCCTGTGCCCAGAGGGGTGGTGGGAGTGCGAAGCTAAGCTGGGCAAAGTGTGGATATGAGGGTAGGGGGTGTAGGGACCCCCTCCACACACTCTTCCCACCCTCCCCCCATGGCGTGCAGTCCCAGTTGCCAGCAGCAGCTGGGGAGGTCAGGGCAATTGTGCCTGGTGCAGGTGCTCAGTGGGGCATGGCTCTGGCCACTGCTGTGCTGGGTGGGGGAGAGCGGAGCCTGTCCTATTGCTGGGGCTTGGTGTCCCGTGCCTGCAACTCCAGCACTTGCAGCAGGAGAAACCCTGCACTGGAGCCTGCTGCTTCCCCCGCTCCCTGCTGCACACTCTGCCAGGAGTGGAGGGAACCCTGCCCCCTGCTTTCCCATTGAGTCCAACACGGGGCTTCCTTGCTGTGAGTGTGGAGTTGCAGGTGCTGAGCCCCTGTGATAGAAGCGGCTGAGCAGGCTGCATGGGGGTATGCTCCTTGCTTCCAACACAGTGCTGGCCATTTCCATCACAGGGGCTCCAGGGGCTCCATGCCCTGTGCCTGCAGATTTGCACTTGCAGTGGAAAAGGCCCATGTTGGCAGGGCTCCCTTCACTCGCAGCAGGGTGTGGAGGAGGCAGCAGGCTCCAGCACAGGGCTTCCTCCACTGTAAGTTCTGGAGCTGCAGGTGTGGGGCATGGAGCCCCTGTGATAGAGCTGACTCTGCTCCTTCCTGCGCTGTCCCCCTTCCCCCACCCACCCATGTGGTGCTGGCCTGAGCTGCACCTGCTCTGAGCACAAGCACCCTGACCTCCTTGCCTGCTGTTGCTGGCAAGCAGTGGGGGCTGCATGCCATGGTGGGAGTGTTTGGGGATCTCTACACATCCACCCTCCCTCACATCCCATACACCCATACCGTGCCCCAACAAATCCCACTGACATATTCATACACCCATAGGTGGTAGAAGGGTGGGGGCTAACCAGGCTCATCCCCCCAAATGCAGAGGGCAGCAGGTATAGCCAGAAGGTAGCCCAGCCACAGGCTGCTGCAGCAGGAGAGTGTTATGTGCACACTCAGATACCCCGTGCAGCCAGGATCATAGCTGGCCCAGTAAGCAGGTAAGTTTCTTTCTTCACCTGGGCTTGTGGGGGAAGGGCCGATCAAGACCCCCACAGTGCAGGAGGCAGTGAGGTTGGGGCAGGGGCAAATCATTCACCCCTGCCCTGCTCCCTGCTGCACTGTGAGGACTGTCCCATGACCTGGCCTGTCCAAGGCCCCATTCATGGCGAATGGAGCTCTTGCTGGACTGCGTCATGGGACCATCAGAGCCCGGTGGCTCCTCCAGAAGTGCAGTGACAGGGAGTCAAGGGAGGGGGCACATGCACCCCTGATCTTTGCACAGGGCAAGGGTGGGATGCAGCTGCAAGCTGGGATCTGCCTGTTCCCTGCCTCTGTGCCTCACCATCACTGCTTTGAAAGCAGCATGGCTCAGTGCCGTGTGAGTCCTGCCACTGCAATGAGGCACATGGTGCTGTGCTGCGCCTGCCACTTTGAAAGCAGCGGCAGTGAGGCACATAGGCTGAGAGCAGGCAGAGCCCAGCTCACAGCTGTAGCCCCCACCTTGCCCTGTGCAAAGGTTGGGGGGGAACATGCCCCCCTCTCTTGGCTCCCCAGGGCCATGACTCTAGAAAAGCTGCTGGGCTCCAATTGTCTCATGACCGTGAATGGGGCCTGGCTGGGTCAGGTTGTGGGGCATTCAGAGTCCAGTAGCTCATTCAGGAGCACAGGATGGGGGAGTGAAGGGGATGGGATGTGCCCCCCTCCCTTGGCTTCCCTGCGGTGCAAGCAGTGGCAGAAGCCGCCTGCCCACACCCCTGGAGGAGCTGCTGGGCTCCAATTGCCCCATGACCCAGCCCAGCTTGAGTGCAGCCCAGTGCAGCCCCAGTCCTACTCCCCCCATAGCCCTGCCCCCTCCCTCTGCCCCTTCCCTGCAGACTTCCCAGTCTTTCATGCACACATGCACTCAGCTCCCCCGCCCTTTTTTTCTCTCTGCCTATGCATACACTTCAACATACCCTACGGCCCCCTACACAGCCACACCCTCTCACAACCCCCCACACACCCACACCCCACCACACACACACTATAAAAAAGTAACACTTTATTTTTGAGTTATTATGCAGTCCCTTCTATATACAGTACACAATCACAAGTCATGACAAATATTTGTTGTAATAAAAATAAAATATATTATAGTAGGTGTTCTAAGATGGAAACGCCCTCTCCCAAAAGAAGTATTTTGGAAGCAGCATGCAAAGGGAGGGACTTCCAGTGGCACAGGTCAGGGGCCAGGGGGCAGGACTTCTGGTCCCAATGTGGTAAGCCCAGGGCAGGGCAGCTGTCAAGGGCGGGGCTACTTATGCGGGCCCCGACTGCTCGCCAAAACTTGTTAAGCGGCCCTCCGCCCAAAATAAGCGCCCGCCCCCGTCTTACAGGATTCCTGCCACTCAGGGTTGTCCTTGTCCGAGTTCTGTGCTGATTCCTGCATCTCCCCGCAGTTTGGTTCACAGTAAGTGGCCATCTCTTTTTTCGATTTGGTGTCTCTTGGATTCCTCCTTGTTGCTTCCTTCTGCTAAAGAGTGACCTGGTTAATGCCTGGCCCCTCTTTCTGCTGACTTCACTCCTTAGCTTATTCTGGGGATACTGGGGATGTGTTTTAAAGTCTTCTGTGAAATAACTGGGGTTTTCCTCCTTCCCCCGTACCCGGTACATAATAACAGGCAGGACCTGGTCACAGGGAAGAACCAGAGTGTTCCATGGGGAACTCTCTGCTACATTACACAGCATCATTCAGAATTGCTTCCTACCCTAAACATCAGGAGGAGAGGCCCATCCTGATCCTTGGTTGTGTGTCCATAAGCAGCTCGAGCTGAAGGTGTACAGTCACCTTAAGTCCCTTTCTTGTTCCTTTCATCCCAAGGCAACCTGGCACCCAGCTTCCAGGCAGAACCCTGAAGGGGCATTACAGCAGCTGGATTCCTTGTCTCTCTGGCCATGCCCCCTGCTCAGCAATGGGAGGCTAATGCCAGGTCTAGGTCCTGATGATCCTGCCAGCCTGGGTTATCTTCCTGTGGCCAGCTCTGCCTGGTTCAGAGGCCACAGAGCAGAGTCTGGCTCATTGTGTGGGCCTATATAAAGAGCAAATTGGAGAACTGCTTACCTGCTGGAAGCCACGGTCCCTCGTATGGCAGTCTGCCAGCATCTGATGAATGTCTCTGGTTTTACTGGGGACATGCTAGAAATTCAATGACAGACAAGCACAGTATTAGGCCTGTAGCTCTTTGAATAAACTTTTGTTCAGATCTACTTCTCCTGCATATGGTGCAGACCAAGAACCCTGCCAATAACCAAGGGAAGCAGGATCGTGGGCCAGTTTAGGTGCTGACTGAAGAGGGAGCTGCTGAGGGTGCAGCACTTCTGAAAGTCAGACCACTGGTATGTGCATCTCAATAGGAATTTGAAAGCCTAACTTCCCTAAGCACAAGCCACAACAGAGCTCAGCCAAAGTCCAGCATGCTGGTGTACCCCACCTGGATCTTGCAGTCAAAGGGAGACTAGGGTAAGCTAAAGCAGCCCAGAGGATATTCTAATTATTATCAGCCTCTAAATATCCGTTTATGCCTCCAAGAGCACAAGAGAGTACAGAAAGCTGCTGATATAACTCAACCAATCTTCAAGAAATACTGGCACAAGGGCAAGACAATTCCTCCTGCAGTTTCCTTAGCATAGTGGTTCTCAACCTTCTTAGACTCAAGATACCCCTAGGAAAATGCCAGCTCTAATTCCTTTTTTTTGATTATGGAAAAAATAATAGAGCTGTTCTTCTGTTGCAAAGAACTTGGCTCACACCAGGTATGAATAATTTGACACTCTGGATTTCTATTTGAAATCTCTGGCTTCATTTGCGAATCATGTAGGCATTTGCACACCTAACAATGTCTGCACCCTCAAAAAGATCTCATGGCACCCCAGGTTGTGGTGGCACTTTGAGACCCATGACCTTTGCACTATGCAGTGTGGTCCACACTCTCAAGAGGAAGTGGCATTGGGGCTATGATTATTGTACACACATACACACACACACACACACACACTGTGTTGTGGCAAGTGTCCCACCAAGGGATAGGAGGCAGCAGCATGTGGGTTTGTAGCAGTTGCAGGGTCTCTGAGTGGGATGTGCATGTAATCTAGTGGCTCTCAACATTTTCAGTCAGGGAACTCCTCCATCACTTTTTTTGCATGTGGCAGCGTCCCTGGCTGAGAACCGCTGTTTTTGCTGCCTCAGTTTACCTCAGTCTTTTTCAACTGGGTGCTGATGCCTTTAGGTAAAACTACCCTGGATCCCTACTGTACAGTCAGCCTAGGAAGGGCTGTGGCATGCATGGACTCCTTCTGCATTAGGGGTCTATGATAACCCTGAACCAGGCAGGGGAGCTGACTGGTGCTGTAGCCCTTCCTGGTCTGTCCCAGCAGTCCTCCTGGAAATAGGTGTGTGGGCCTCTGGTTCTAGGAAGAGATGGGGTGGGGTGCAGACTGGCATTGGCCATGGCACAAGCTGGCTTTTCTGTTCTGCTTTACAGTTATGAGAGAGCTCTAATGCAGAAGGAGTGAATATGCATATGCAGCATCATGGCACCTCTGAGGGGGTTTCATGGCATCGGGGCTGTACATGTACCCCTGGCCTGCTCCCACACCTCCTCAAGAAATGGCACAGCACAGGTCTCTTTCCCCCTCTCTCATGCGTCACTGAACTAATGAGTCTTCTTCTCATTCCTTAGTCCTTCCTTATTAGATGCTTCAGCCTAGCTCCGTTCCCTATGCTGAAATATACTGCTGGGCATTTCAATGAGATATTTTAAGTCACACTTTTCTGAGTATCCCTAAACGCCTCAAAGGAGAATGGCTTTCCAGGCCTGGCTTAACTGCACATAACCCCAGCTTGTCCCTGCTGCACTGCTCCCCTCCTTGGCAATCTGACACCCATTGCTGGTTCTGAACCCTGCAGGTCATCTAAAAGCACGACTCTCACAATGAGAAGGCTGACAGAACATTAGTGCATGCATCTCTCCCCTGGGTTGGGTGCTCTACCCAGTGAAAGACATTCTCTGTCCTGATGTGCCAAGGTAGGCAAATGATGGCTGAAAGAAAGCATGTCCAGTGAGGAACTGATCTTAGATGGTTTGGCTAAGGACACATAGGAAGTCTGTAGCAAGAGTGGAAACTGAACCTAGACTGTGAGTGCAAGTTTTCAGTCTACTCTTCCTCTCTCAGCCTGTTGACAATGGCATGGCCCTTAGTCCCTGTAATATCAACTATTCAGGGAGCTGTAGGTTTGGAGATCTGAACATTTAGGGTCTCAGGCACCCTGTACATCTGCCTGAGAGCTAGAAGGATGAAGCCATCCCTGTCACATTGAGGAACATGGAGAACCCCATGTGTGCTTGAGTGTGCCACTTTTCTCATTCCTTGAATTTGTCAAGCAAGGTAGTCACATTTCAGAGCCTACCCTATCCAGCAGTGAGTGCACCCAAAGCCATTTTCTTTCCTTTCCATCTAAAGGAGGCAGCTTGCCTACTGCCAGAATGCCAGTTAATGAGTTTCTAACCCATGGGGCTTCATAGCAATGAAGGTATATCAGTACATCCTATCAGCAAAGCACTCCTAGCATGGACACAGCTTATATGGGCAACAGTGCACTCTTCTCAGGACAGCAGTTTCTGGTCTCCTGGAGTAAAACAAGCTATACTAGTCTGTTGTAAGATTACATCTGCACAAGGGGCTTTTGCTGGCTCAACCCGGTTGGTCATAAATCACACCCTGAAGCAACCCAGTTACACCAGCAAAAATCCAGATCATAGGGCTGGCCTTTGAGACAAACACCCTGGATTTTATCTTTGAACAAACATACATTGACCTCCAAAGTCTGATCTAAGCCGCTGCCTTCAGGGCAGTGACTAATACATTTCCTGTATGATATAGCTTCCCAAGGATATGGATTTCTAATTTCATTAATGTTAAATATTAACACAGTTGCTCATTTTTGCTTTGCTGGTAAGACTGAATCTTGAAAGGAAGTAAGGCTGAAGCTTGAAAGGAAAAATCCAGGGAGTTTCTTTCCCAACTAAAAAAAACATTGACAACAAACCACGGACACTTTACTCAGGAGCAGTTCAATTCTAAATAGAGCTCAAGAGAATGGCATTGCAAATAACTCAAGCCCCAGAAATTCAGAAAATGTGCTGCCCGCTCCCCCCGCCTTAGCTTGAGTCTAGATTCTCAGCAATCGAGCAACTAGAGACAAAAAAGGAGGAGAGGAAAAAAAATAACTGAGTGTAAATAAAAAATCATGGGGTTTTTTGTTCTGTTTTCTAAACAGGAGGTTTCTTTGCCTTCTGCTTTGTGAGCCTTTAGGATTCAACAAACAAATAAAACAAAAATCCCAAACCCAGCCAGTTTCAGAAGGCACCAGACAAAAAATAACGGGACTAGGCAATAGGGAGATCCTCCCATGCATATTCTGCAGTAAACTCAAGCTTGGTCAAAGCCAAGCCTTGAATTACCTTGCTTCTATACACTGTATTATGTAGCTACTGGCTGTTTTAAACTGATACGTGTAGTTCTATAAAATACTAATAAAGGACCCAAGCCAAAGTCCTTTGAAATAAACAGGAGTCTTTCCAGTAAGTTCAAGGGGTTTTAGGTCAGGTACTAGGTTTTCTGACAGTATTTTTGGATAATAAATATTTAGAGCACAAGCCTTGTTCTATTTTTTTTGACAAAAAGATGATATGACACATCTCTAGGATATTTTGCTTTTCATTTATTTGTAAGTGAGGAAAATAGATTTTCAAAAAGAAACACTCTCAGCAAAATATACATCCTGTTCTTTGTAACCTCAAGCTTTCCCAGGCTATCAAAATAGAAGGCTAATGTGCACTTCTTCAGAAGGAAAGCTGCAGTTAAAAAATGCCAGTAGTTTCGTGGGCCTTACTGCATCTTTTATACTTGTGAGAGGGCTGCAGAGGGAAATCCCATAATATTTTCCCAGTAACCACTCCAGGAACTCAGGATTTGATTGTGGTGATGGGAGAGCCCCTGTGGGAGCCTAATCTCATTTCCAGGATTTACCTCTTGAGAATAAGAGTGAGTAGGACGGGCTTATTTCATGGGCAGTGAGACTGGGCATACGCAGTGCTGCCACCATGTAGACATTGATGCTCAGAGTGAGATAGGGCTTCTGTCGTGTCGGGCACTGGCCAAATGCACAATAACAACAGTGCCAGCCCTCACAAGCTTACAGTCCAAACAGAAGACAGAAATGGTAGAAACAGAGAATGGAAGCGGAGAAAACACCAGAAGCTTGCTCAGAATGGGTGGTAAAGATGAGAATAAAACTCAGATCTCTCAACTTCTAGGCCAATACCTTAACCCCAAGGCTGTGTTTCCTTTCTTACAACTGTTTCTACACTAAGTTACATGATCCTTCCAAAGCACAGAAGAAAACAACCTTAAAACAACCATAGATGCTTCTCAAGCAAATCCCAGGATGTCATTTTCCCCCTGTACTCGGCTTTGGTGAGGCCGCAGCTGGAGTACTGCGTCCAGTTTTGGGCCCCACAGTTCAAAAAGGATGTGGAGAAGCTTGAGAGAGTCCAGAGAAGAGCCACATGCATGGTGAGAGGTCAGGAAAACAGACCTTACAATGACAGGCTGAAAGCCATGGGGCTTGTTAGCTTGGAAAAGCGTAGGCTCAGGGGTGATCTGATGGCCACCTATAAGTTTATCAGGGGTGACCACCAGTGTCTGGGGGAACGTTTGTTCACCAGAGTGCCCCAAGGGAAGACGAGGTTGAACGGTCATAAACTACTGCGAGACTGTTTCAGGCTGGACATAAGGAAGAATTTCTTTACTGTCCAAGCCCCCAAGGTCTGGAACAGCCTGCCATTGGAGGTGGTTCAAGCACCTACATTGAACATCTTCAGGAGTAAATTGGATGCTTATCTTGCTTATCCTATGACCCCAGCTGACTTCCTGCCCTCCGGGCGGGGGGGCTGGACTTGATGATCTTCCAAGGTCCCTTCCAGCCCCAATGTCTATGAAATCTAGGAAAAAGCAAATGCCTTGTCCTAATTGAAATGTCTATGTATAAAACACCAGCTCCATCCACTTGGAGCATCTGAAATCTTCAACTCCTACATGTATGCACTACTGAGCAGTGGTAGAAGACCAGAGAACAAGTACCTGAGTTTGTTTCTGACTTCTCTCCTTGGCATTTGCCACTTTCATTGCTTCTTCTTCCCTCTCCTCTCCAATGTTCCTGTCATTCCTGTGGGCATCCATCCTGTCCAGGGCTCTTAGTTGAGAATGCAGAGACCACGTTACGGAAGGCTTGGTCAATGCTTGACTCTCTCTGTGAAGAGATAAAAATGGGATTTGGAAATCAAATAAGCCTAGTGCCTTCCACGCAACTGAAGGGAAATCATATGCAAACACAGCAAGTGTGTGGAAGGCTGTCAGACCCAGGAGCACCACAAGCCCCAGGGCAAGTAAAGGTATCACTCACTGGGCAGGTTAACTCCTGCCCAACAGGAGCCCCTGTTAATAGTCTCAAATGTCACCTACTCTGGTAGCAGAGCTAGTGACCATTCCAAGCACTGTACAGAGGTATTACTGCACCCCTAACACTGTATAGAGGTATTACTCCTGACCTATTTTACAAGGGCACCAGCCCAGGGTTTGGATTTGAGCTCCCCTCCTATTGGCACAGCGGGCAGCAGGGCTAAAAGTGGCTCCTGCATGGTGAAAGTAGGGAGCACTTGGGAACCCCTTAGTTCACACCTCTGGCATCTGCAAATGAACTGGGATGCCAACACATGCCCACACCCTGCTAGTTGCTCAGGAGCAGGTCGAACAACTCTAGCTTGATATCCAGCTTCCTGCAGGGTCCCTGCTGGCTTCAAGTTACATGCCCCGTAACAGAAAACAGCTCCTAGATTTCAAAGATCCCAGGCCTCTTGTGCCCTGGGACTTGAGTGTATGCCCTGCAGCCCACACAGTGCTCTGGCACATACAGTAGGTCCAGTTAGGACACACACAGTAGGTCCAGTAGCTATGCAGCTGCTTGTCATGAAACTGATAGGGAAGGAGGATCCAGTCTGACAGGATCCAGATTGAAGAACCCACAATAGTTGCCTCCATCCTAGATATCCCTTTCACGTTGCACCAATTACCCTCCCTATATAATATGACGGCTCCCTTCTTCTCTACTAGTGACACATCCCTGCTAGCAGCTGCAAACCTGCTGAACCTGCTCTTGAAAAGAGGCTTGCCTTACCTGACTTCCTCCTTGGGTTGTCGTTGGGCCCTCTCAGCAAGGATCTGGTCACAAATCATGTCATATGGCTTATCCAACTTGTGCTCGCCCATGACCCAGACCCAGACTTCACTGTCTGCTCCGAGCTTCCACTTCACCGACTTCCCCTTGGCTGCAAGACAAGCATTTCTGTGGCTGGGCAGGGTGAATGGCAACCTCAGGGGCTGCTCTATCTCTTTCCCTCCATGCCCTCCCTTCCTCCAGCCAGCTGGTGGGACTTTTGGGTAAAGCTGGTTGGTCTGGGAGGCAGCAAGGAGCACAGGTCATGGGTGAAGCTGCTAGCAATTTGACATGCCACATATATTTGTAGAACAATATCTCCCTCCCTCAACCAGAGTATTAGCTGGACCAGATTCCCACACTTTGCCCCATAACTGTGTAGCAAGCAACTGCACTGAGGTTGGTGGGATTCTGTATTACATCAAGGTTATGAGAGAGACCAAAGCCATTTTTCCCAGCTGAGATCCCTTCCCTTGCTCCAACCCACACCTTATATTGTTCCCTTTTCTTGGGGACGTTGTAAGGGAGCTCAGCTACCTGCCCATTCTCTGTTAAACTCCCTGTAATTCATTGAACCATGTTTCCTTTGCCTGCACAAGTCCAAGAGAAAGACATGGCTGGGGACACTGCCTGGAGGAACAAAGGTGGTTCCTCAGCAGCTGAGACCAGTCTTTGCTGCTCCATGCGTCCTCTTTGGCCCTAAGGTTAATGGTGTGGGAGAAAGGAATGGCAGGGACTCCCATGCCTAACAGAACACTGTGGTTGCTAGTGGAAATCCCAGCATGGCCTCAGGTGTGGAGCCACCTTAATGCTATGTGACCTCTGGCTGGCTGTGAGGGTCATGCTGTTGCCTGCTTGCCAGCCCAGACAGGGCTTTCTGTATGCCTCTACAACAACACGGCATGGACTGGGCTGCTGAAAAACAAGTATAGGCATCTCAAAGAGAAAGATTTGAAATATCTCAGTCCATTTAGCTGCAAGGTCCAAAGACCCATACTGCTTCAGCCTTGGTCTTGCTGAATGGGTGCTTGAGCAGCTATTTGGAGAAGCTAGAGACCCCATCAGGCCGGGAACTATACATACACACAGCTCCTGTCCCAAAAAGCTTACAGTCTGCATGGATAAGACAGACAATTATTTTTACAGGCAGAGAAATGGAAGGGATTTGCCCAAGGTCAGTCTTGGAAGCCAACCCCAGCTTGCCTGAGCCGGAAACCAAGGTTTGAACCCAATCCTCATTTGTGATGCCAGGAAACTGTATTTATAACCATTTCCAGCTGTGTTTCCCTAACCAAAGCAATATCTCTTTAGAAATGCTTTTCACCCAGCTGCAAAGCACCCATTGGAGCAGCTGTGTTTGTCAGGGAGGGAAATGAGAGCTAGAATCTGCTCCTGGGCAGAGCCTTACCTCTCCTTGGTGCAGGTTTTTTTGTTGAGCTCTTGTCTATGGCAGTTTCTCTTTCCTTCCACCGTCTGACCTGTTCTTGCCTCATCTTGAAGAAGAGGATCTGTTTCTGTTCCTCGCTGAGCTCTGCCAGCAGGTCAGGATCAATGCACATATCTGCCAAAATCTGTTTCAGCATGGCTCTGGCTCTCAGGTATTCACACTGGTAACAATGAGTTTTAAAGATGAGGTTCTCTTTTGTCACTCAGGTATGCCTGGGCCTGCAAGTCACTGCACACACTGATTGCACAGCAAGAATGCAGGCTTCCCATAGTAATTATACTCCTGTCTCTGCACCTATTTTAGCTCAGACTTCCTGCACAGACGCCGGAAAAGTAAATAAATAGCTTCCAACCTGTTATTACAATTCCCGGTCTCCTTGGTCTTTCAGGGACAAATTGATACAGACTTTGCTCATAGTGAGAAAACCATGTTTGCACCCTGATAATCTCATCTGATACTGTATCAAATGTATAATGAAGTCAGAGGTGTGGCTTATTTCTGGGTAGGCAAACATACCATTGCTCAAGAGACCAATGAACCCGTGGGTCTTCAGCTGGGAAACTCCCTGCTCCCTCCCACACACCTTTTGAAAAAAAAGAAACCACTGAGAATGCAGCCATACAGGCTAAAAGGTCGATATGCCCCATTTTATCTAAGCAAGGACATAGTGGGAGGAACAGTGATTTTTGGCCTCCCCACCCACAGAATTTCATGTTACAGAACACTATCCCCAATACAGTATAAGAGGCGCAGGGCAACTTGTTCAAAGCCACTAGAGCTGGAAGTAGCTACAGGCTGACAAGAGCTGAGAAGGTCCAGGGGTGGGATTTTTTATTGGTGTGAAAAATATTGCTCATCTCCCTTGCATAGTACCCCCAAACCATGGAAGGAGATAAACAGGAAGGAGGGGGAAACCCTCCATAGGCAAGGACGTATCTCCACAAATAGAAGTGTGCTATGGTCTGGGATGAGGAGCTGGTTGTAAAATACTGGTGTGCACATGAGGAGTCCTTCTCAAGCAAACTGGAAATACTTGACAATTCCCAGTGAAAGTCTTCACCTGCTCTCCCTTGAGTTTCCACTCAGTCTGCTCCACAATTAGGTATGGCTGTAGTTGTCACATCTCAAAGCTGTTTCTGTTGCCTGAACTTCTAGAAATCAAATGCAAATCAGTATTACTGGAAATACTCAACCATTCCCAGTGGAAGTCCTCTCCTGCTCTGCATTGAGATTGTACTCACTCTGCTCCACAATTAGGTACAACTGTAGTTGCCACATCCCAAAGCTGTTTCTGATGCCTGAACTTTTAGAAATCAAATGCAAATCAGTCTCAGAGTCCATTAGATCAGCCAGTGCACTGCTTTCTTTGTCCTGGACTTAAGGGCTAGAGACAGACATTATACATAAACTGGTGTAAATGATTGGAAACTGGTTTAAATCTGTAACAGAACAGAAGTTCAGTGCACATAGAACAGTTTCAAAATGGTCAAAACTGGTTTAAGAGAGGCCTGGATGGATGTAATAGTAATAGACTTAACTGATTCCAATTAAACCTGTCTATTGAACTTCTGTCCCAGATCCCCTCTGGACACAAGTTAGGTCTCATTTCCCTGGCATCCCAGGATGTATTCCAGCCCTCACTGGCCTGCTGGTTGGGTAGGCTAACCTCTGCCCCAACTTGTCTGCTCCTGGCCAGCTGGGTGGCTGTCCCCAGCTGTCACAGAGCTTAGGCAGTCTCTCCAGCCCCACTGATAGTGGCAAAGGGATGGGGAATGGTTGGGGAGGGGAATGCACCCCTGCCCCAGCCCCAGCTCCCTCCAACCAGGGAGTGCATAGCGGGTGCAGAAGGGGTGGGAAAACCTCTGAGGTGGGGGCTTTTTTCCCTTACAGCACAGTTCTACTGGGCTCTGAATCCCCCGGCCCCAGCCCTGCCCCATAACCAGTCCCCAACTTGTCAGCCATGGGGGAGTGGGTGAGGGGGAATGGACCCTCAGCCAGGGTCTCCACATTGGAGGGGGGGAGCCCCCAAACTAAAATTAAGCTTTTCTTGCAATTTCTGGTGTTTTCATTCTTTTCATAAAGCTATTTACATTTCTAAACAAAAGATCCTTTCAAAATGGGAAAATCAAAGATTTGCATTTTGAAAATGCCATAGTAAAGCATTGTGGGTTTCTCAAAATTCTTTTTTGCCATTTTTTCTGCCAAAACTGTTCACTTAATTTGACCCACATACATGAATCATTTCACAACCAGGACCTGAAACTGCAGATAAACTATTTGGTCAAAAAAAAAAAAAAAGTCATCCAGCTCTAGAAATGAATCCCTTAATTTTCCCATTCATCTGTTTAGCAATGTGGGATTTGGGAACAAGTTCTCTGGCAATGTAAATGGCAGATAGAGTCCAAGGCTCCCAAAGATTTTGCCACTGCTTTTCCAAAGAGGGGCTTTGCCAACTAAGCGTGAGACAATTGATCAAAAGTTGAATGGCACCCAACTGCCTTGAGTAGGACCTTTCTCAAGAAGCCCTGGAGGTGGAAGTAAAAACTGTAACACCTCTCTTTTTTTAACTTAGAGTTCTGGGATATTTGCCTGCTTGCAACCAGCCCAGAGATGTACAGCAGGACAGTACAAGTGTGTTTGGACCGTACTCTACAGTCTCTTGGATCATAACCATCCTCAAATAACCCCTGCCATCTTTTCTTGCTAGGATGAAGCAAAATAGGGCTGTAGGAATATACTAACCTTGAAAACCTAGTATAGGCTAAGAGCATGTCTGTGAAGCCAGTGGCCTTATCAGTTTGCACTGCTACTGCCCATCTCCCGCCAGCCTGTCTGGGGCAGCATTCCTCTCATTATCTGGTTCATCTCAGTACAGGGGCAGGTGACTGTGCTCAGAGACTGCTGCCCATATTGTAAAGGCTGTGCACATCTGTAGGGGTAATCATTTTTTGTCAAGCCTGCTTTTCCATGCATTCGTAGATACAAATGCCAGAAAGGATCATGTGTACAACCAATTTGACTTCCTATGGGAAAATTTCATAGATATTATTAGATATTAGGGCTGGAAGGGACCTCGGAAGATCATCGAGTCCAGCCCCAGGAATTAATAAAATAATTCCTGTAATTAGCTCACAACTTCTCCCATGAACTTCACTGCATCTTGAGGGAAGAGGTCTAGTCCTATTTGCAAGACTTCAAGTGATGGAGGCTGCACCACCTCCATTAATATATACTGTGCAGCCATGTGGTTGGCTGCTTATTACTTGCATGGTTAAAAGTCTGACCTCTCCAGTTTGATGTTCTGTAGCCAAAGAGCTTTGTGATTTGGCTGGTTGACCTTTGGTGGGCTGGCATAGTTGAGAGGGACTGGTTAAGGCTAAATAAAAAACATTAAAAAAGCAGGAGGCAGAATTGATCTATTACATGGTTTTCTATAAGTGGCATAGCTTAGATCAGTTGTAAACACAATGCACATTTGCCTTTTGGTGGGAGGGAGAGACGGGAGTGAATCTTAGACTGGGTTCTGCCATTTTTAAACCAGTCCATGCATGCCAAACATCTATCCTGTTACAAGTATAGAGCAGTTTTGTGTGTTGAACTTTTGTTCTGTTATGGGTATAGACTGGTTTCCGATCACTTATACTGCTAAAGGTGTAATGTCTGTCTGTACCTGGCCTAAAAGTGCCAGCAAATATTTTGCTATTTGAGGGAGGATCAAGCCCCTTGGGCATAGGTCAGAAGGCTTAGTGAGACATACTGAGACACCTGTAGGCACCAGGTATACAGAATACAGGAAGAAGCAAGATCAGCGTTGATGAAAGAACATTTTAAGACTAGATATCAGGTCAGCTCATTCCACATCTAGTGATAGTAGTGCTTGGTGCCATCTGGGTAGGTTTGTTGAAAGGTCAGAATAAGGGGTTTCCTGGCAATCCTAAAGAAGGCAGACTACAAGATCCTGTGGTACACTGCGTCCTTAACTCCGGCCTTAAAAAGGGCTCAGACATACAACGTGCTTACACTTGTAACCCTGCTTATGTAACCTATGCTCTCTTATGGTTATGATTGTTATGGTAACTTTGTGTATTCTTTCTCTGCATATCCTGATTAGTATGCGTGTTTGAAGGTTTGGGGGCTACTTGTACCTGCATGTGCAGACCTATCTCCCACAATCACAGGAACGTGTCTGGGTGAGAGAAGAAAGCCCCACCTTCTCCGCTCAGGGAGACCTATGCCCTATAATCAAAGGAGTATGCCATCAGGAGCTAGACAAGGGCCAACATGTGTGTTGCTCGATGAAGCGGATCTGCTGTGCTGCAACACATTGTGGCACAGCAGATCTGCTTCATTCAGTGATATCAATTTCTAGCCTAAGATTCATGATATCAATTTCTAGCCTAAGATTCATGATTTCTTCAGTTCTCCGTGATTACTTAGCTTTATAATTTTTTCACCCCTAAAACGGATGTGGCAGTTGTGCATATTTCAATCTTAACTGTCCTCCAGTTTCCTCTATGGCGTTTTTCTTTGGGCGCACCCATAAATGAAGCAAGTTATTCTTTTTTTGTGACATACTGTTCTCATATTTATGTTTCTATTTGAGTCCATTCACAACAGTTTATAATAGTTTCTTATAATAGTTACTATAACTATTGCCCTTTGCTGAGGTGAACATTGAACTTACAGAACCTTATACCAAAATATATTTGACAACTGCATACAGTCTTCTTGATTTCTTGAACTTTTCCAGGGGCACCAGGCTTAGCTCTTCTGGGCTAAATTTAACTTCTGATGTACCCTGTGCCTCAATTTTTTTCTTTTGTTGAAAGAAATGGAGGGAGGGAGAAGTGAACTCATTTACATTTCCAGTAGACGAAGATTATTTGAATGGGAATCTGCAGCATGACTGGGCAAGTTTCATTTGTTGCCTCCAATAAAGCAGTGGAGTATCTAGACTATTATCCAACTACCCCCTTTCCCAGCATTTCAAAGGGTGTGTATGTGTATGTGTGGGGGGGAGTCCTGTAGAAGCAGATGAGACTTTGTGGGCTCTCACCCTCAATCAGTGACCGGTGTGGATGTCAGAGCCAGAGAGAGGGCACAAGGAGAAGAGTGTTACAGGAAAGGATGCTGCTATGTTTTCTAGACTTCTTGTTACTGGGGTAGTATCTGAGTACTTTCCACAGGAAATAGAAGACTGTCAGGGTGTGCTTCTGCAGAAAGTCCCAGGTTTCTTTCTTTAAACAACTGCTTTTTCTTTCAGTACATTTGGCAGAATTGGTTTGGCAAGCTCCATTTGGACATTGCTCCGTTGAGAGGCACGTGGATCTGAATTACAGGTCTCCACTTCAATAATTTGATCTTCAGTCAGTCAGTTTGTCTAATTCTCCATATCCCCTTTCTTCTGTTTCTTATTCCCAAGGAAGAGTTAGGAACAACATCTAGAAATACAATACAAAAGATCATTCTCCTAGCATGTGCAGCCACACCCAAAGTAGGCAAAGCCATGAACTTAAGGGTTTCCTGCCCAGCTCTATAGGTTCTGATAAACATCCAGACATTTAGGTGCTTTTTATAATATTTGAACTTCAAAACAATCTAAATACAACCATGGCTGGTGTCATGCCCCTCTGTGATATGCGGAAGTTGATGCCCATAGACAAATTGACAGAAGGGATGACTGATCCAAGATCACATGAGATGGAGTTGGAATTGGGATTCAGGAGTTCTTGGAGCTTTGTCTATTGCTCAGGCCACAAGACTGTAGCCTCACGATGCAGTCTGAGGCAGCTTCATGGCTGATTGCCATAGGAGATCATCCAATTCCAAAAATCAGTATTGTACCAAAAACACCACTTCAGTTCATAAGCACTGTAGGCCATAAACAAAGACTATGATCTTTTAAAAATGTCTCTGTCTTTGTTCCGGGGGTAACTTTCAGTAAGCATAAGAATTTGGTAAAAGGTGTAGAACTAAAAAAAAATTAAGGATGCACCATACTGGGTAATGTCTGTTGGTTGGTTCTATTTTTAGTACTGGATACAGTAAAGGGAAAGGGTTCAGAGCTATTTCCAAATCCCCGTTTATGCACCTGGACCTGTGGATAAGCTAGAGCAACCTCGATGTTTCTCTAGCTTGATAATGCATAACTGGAAAGGATACCCCTGGGACAATCACCGAGGGATAAAACAGCACATATCCCTTCCCCAGTGTGTCCTCCTCTGCCAGACCTTCAATGATGCATAGGGTCTGAATCATTCAGATCTGTATTCACTGGGGCTTCCTCAACTCCCTAAGATACTTCAAGGCAGTTAATTTCTGCTTGAAGAGCTCTTTTCCAGGTGGTGTAAATAATACCTCTGCCCCTTTGGGTAAACGCATACACAGGTAGGAAAACAGGTGTGTGGGACTTGGACATTGGGATGCCTAACTGTAGGAATCTAACTGCCACTTCAGTGTGCCTTAAGTTCCCCTGTAGATCTAGCCTGTGGTGTCTCTTACCAATTTTATGAGCAGCAGAAAATGGTGAAAAAGGCTGCTTTTCTTAATAAAAAGTTCAGCTGGGCAATTTCACATGAATCTGGGGAATCTCTTAATTTAAAATCTGTTTTGCTGTGGGTGTTATTGAAATGCTTCCACATGTGGTTCTTATTGTTGGGAATCCTTAGGGTGATAATGCTGTGGCTATATAATCTATGCCCTAAGTTTAGTGAATTGGGCTCTGTACACTACCAATATTTTAAAATGTGTTTTCCAGTTGGGTTCAGTTGTCCACCCATCTTCCTCTACCCTAGTGTGCATGCAAACTTTCTTGCATGCATGTCTCTTCATAGAATAGGCCAATGATACTCAGAATGCCCTGGCAGCCTGGGGTGCCTTGAGATCCTTTCAGGGGCGCTGTGCATGCACCACAATATTAGCGTTTTAGCTGTGCAAACACCATTCACGTGATAAACCCAAAGGGTATTTATAAATGTGCTCTGGGAGTGGTGGGGAGAGAGGGAATCAGCATCCCACACTTCAAAAGGGTGGCAGGGATGATTTTTTATCTAAAACTTGTCAAACAAGCTTTGGATACCATTTTGAAATAGGGATGCTGAAATACAAGAGGTGGTGCAGTCATCTTCCCTGGCAATCTTCAAAAGATGACTGGATGCACACCTTGCTGGGATCTTGTGAGGTCCCTTCCAGCCCCTAACTTCTATGAATCTATGAATCTTCCTTTGTCTCAGGGACTTCAATGTAAATGTAATCATCTTGGGTGAAGATGAAAACAAGTAATGCAAGCAACAAGATCATGTTTGCTTATAAATTCAATCAGCTTGTCTGTCCCCTTTCATTTCTGAGTCCTAACCCATGACCTCCAACTCTGTCCTCCACTCAACCAACCCTATTTTAGGAATAAAATCACCCATTACTGTCAAGATGTCTCCACTTGTCCCTGATTTAATAACATTTTCCCATTCATCATAAAAGTTATCCAGATTACCTTCTTGGCAGTCTTCCTTGCGGACATAAACATCAAAGAAATGAGCTGTTCAGTCTCACCAGCAATATTTAGGTACTTTAAACAGAAAAGGTGACACCTACTGCTCCACAGGTCTCTGACAGAGGTCTTCCTAAATTGTCTGGGTATGAACAGATGTTGAATCACACCCAAGTGTCCCTGTGTTTGTCCTAGATTCAAAAAGCCATGGGACTGGCAATCCTTCCAACTGGAGCTCAGTGAGCAATTGAATTGAATACACTGCTGCTTCTTTACAAGCAGGTGGCCATGGAGAACATGCATCTGAGCATGCCTCGTAGCAGTCAAATGTCTCTAGATTCCTGGGCATTCCCCGGTACCAAGCAAAATACCTATTGGGTGTTTGGCCAGATGGGAGTAGCTGGTAAAATTTTTTGTGGAAAGGACTTTCGTGGAAGTGACTACACAACTCCTGCACTGGATTGCTTGGCCACTGAAGCTATCAGCCAGCCCACAGAATGGATATGCATGTAGGCCCAGCCTTGCAGGCCATATTGGCCCAGTGTCAGAAGCTGGTGCTCAGGATTATGTGAAAAAGGCACTGCCAGCAGGTCCTGATGATGGTTGACTTGGCTTCAACCATTCATGTAGTGAATGGGGACAGATAATTTGTGAGGAAGATGCTCATGCACTTGCTGGCCCCATCTGCAGGGAGGCCCCTGGCTACATCTAGCTCTCCTTCCATGCTAGCAGCTGCCAGACTACAGATGTGTTGGCCACAGGTCAGCACAATATGTCTGGGCTGATGTGGAAGCATCTGCAAACTGAGGAGTGGCATTTCTGGGCCAGGGACATGAGCAGTAACTGTTGGGAGTCGATTGTCATGGCCACCTGACATGAGCAGTAGTGAATGCTGCATGTCCAAGGGCATCTTCATAGAGATCTGTACTGTCTCCAGTAACAGTCTACTGGGCGGAAGGCCCCTTCTCCATTGAACAGTATATCACCATCACAGTATGGAAGCTTGCTACCCCTCACAGCCTCCAGTTCATGGCAAGCCATTTTGATCCTGCCATGTATAAGCAGTGTTTAAGGGGCCCAAGTGTGGCCATGGGGATTTGGTGGGGGTGATAGCTGGCAGGGAGGACCTCTGGCTGATTAGCCAGCATCCTGAGATGGGGAAGGGAGAGCTAGGACTGGGACAGGCAAGCTGCTTCTGCAGAAGCTATTTTTTTTCTAATGCTTTTCTTTTTACCTAATGCTTGTGCCAGCTGACCAGCACTATATGTGCAATGCACGCCACAGACAACAGAAGAACAGAAGATTCCAAAAATGCCCAAAATAGGATCAACAGAACCAGAAATCAAACACAAGAAAAACAGTAACCCAACCACAAAGCAAACACCCAACAGAAGCCCCAAACCATGCAACTTCACAAGGTCTGTGCGCCCAGTACTGTTTTCCATCCTGCTGGACCTTTCCATAAATGTGAGCTTGGTGTGGGTCCAATGAGGCCAAAGCACATGCATACAGTGTGTTCCCAGCTTGTGCTTCCCCCTAATTTGTTGTGAACGGGTTCACCAATCACCAATGTCCATTGCTGAATGCTGGTTCCAGTTTCAGCATACTCCTGGCTGATGGCTCTGGGATGCCCAATCCTGCCTCAGCCATGGAGAAGCCATGCAGGAGCTTGAATCCTAGTGGCAGCCTGTGTCCCTAGGCCTGTGAATGGTCCTGGTGAACGATTATATTGTGTGAGGATGTGGAGAGTGCCAAAAATACTATCTGTTTGCTAAGCTAGTGAAGGAGGACCAAAAGGTGAAGGGGTGGTGCCTATTGAACTCACTTGGAGCATCCCAAGCCCTGAGCTGAATTGGTGAGTAGGGTTTTGGTAAACTGCTGCTTTCCTCGGCGGCAGTGACCAAGCTATTAGAAAGCTTTTAGCTATGAGCCCCAGGCCATGAGAAAGAGCCATAAGAGCAAGGGTTAGGCAAGACCCTCTATTCCTCAACATGGTGCCTAATGCCTTGTCTCAAGTTCTGGGCATGAAGCCAGGCAGAGCAGAGTGTCTCTCTGAAGCTGTGGCTCAACTATTGTGCTCTGAGATTGCAGGGTTGTGCGAGGTGAGCCTTTTGCTTAACTGCTTTTCCACTGAAGGTGAACTGAGAGGAAACCATAGTACCAGGACAGCACCTATGCCTCTGTAAAAAAATGAGGGGACTTTATGCCTGATTTAATTGAATTAGTGCTGTTCTCAACACATACGCACAATTGAGTGGAACGTGGGCTAGGGCTGGGGTGGGCGGTGGACAATCTCAGAGTGAGGCCATGGGGTTTCAACACTCCCCCACAATATGACTGGGTGGGAATCAAGGGTAGTAGCAGCAACATCCAAGGCTTCCCAAGGGGGTTCACAGGGAGTATTTTGATTCCTCAGCCATCCCAAGTGAAGCGTTCCTGGCCTTTTCCTGCCCTACCCTAGCCTTTTGCAGAAGGATTGGGTCCTCATATGACTTTCTTATAAGCAAATAGAAGAAATGTGTGCTAAACAAAACTGCTACAAGGGGAGTAGACAACTAGCTCAATAACTGGAAGCAAAGGGTTATTATTAATAGATCCATGTCAGAATGGCAGGAGGTTTTGAGTGGAGTCCTACAGGGGTTTGCCTTAGCCCAGTTCTGTTCCATGTGTTTATTAATGATTTGGATGCTAGAATACAGAGCTTGCTGAGCAAATTTGCAGACAACGTGATACTGGGAAAGACTGCAAACACACAGGAAGGCAGGAGTGCACTTCAGAGGGCTCTTGATAGACTGAAAAGCTAGGCTAATGCTCAGAGGATGAAGTTCAGTGCTGACAAATGCAAGGTGTTACATCTAGGAAGAATTATCAAAATCACAAATACAAAAGGGTGATAAATGACTGTATGGCAGTACTGCTGGGAAGGACCTAGGAGCCTTGGATCACTGACTCAACATGAGTCTGCAGTGTAATGCAGTTGCAAGATAGATGAATGCAGATTGGGCGGGAAAAGCAGGAATATTGGGCGCAAGGCATGGGAGGTGATAGTGCCACTTCATTTGGCACTTGTGCCAGCTGGTGGTGATAGTGCCGCTTCACTTGGCCATTTATGCTTCATTAAGAGGGGAAGAACAGTAGACTAGGGCAGCATTTTGTGGTTGACAGTTGAACTAAGGCCAGCTACTTTAGAGTAAACAGCCAGGGGAAAGCTAAGATAGGGGCTACAGAGTTGCAAATGACTACCTGGGAGGAGGGCAATAACTGCAGCTCAGCTGAGCAAATCACAGCATAAGAGCAGGCTGCTCATTGAGCTAAAGGGACACACCATCACCTATGACAGGTCAAAGGAGCAAATGACTGGGAGGAGCGGAACTAAGGGGATATAAACCCTGGTTCCTGAGCCAGAGAAATTAGTCTGGCCATGAGCCTTGCAAAGAGAAGCACTGTTGTAACCTGAGGCTGGATTCTCCTTGGGCTGAAACAGGACTCAGCATGCCCTGAGCAGAAGGAGCTTCACAGGATCTGGAGGACAAGAGCACTTGTGCTCTGTGGATGAGGAAGCCCTCCAGACAGTGAAGTGAAGGAGATACCGCAAAGGATCCCTTAGCAGATAAATGCTTAAGGTTTCCATGGGGCATGGGAGTGCCTATGGGAGAGGGTGGAAGCCATGATTAGTGTCAGGAAGGTATAGAGATAATGGGACCCTAGAAGTCCTGAAGCTGTGGTCTGCCAGAAGCCCTGAGATAGAGGAAGAAGGCAACTAGAAGCCCAGAGACTGGTAGAAGGCCAGAGACTCACAAACTTAGCAGGATGCCAGAAATCCTGTAATGATGAAAGCAGGCTGCCTGAAATCCTTGGAGAGCTGTGTAGGAGTGGGGTTCCTGGGTTTTCACCCTAGTTTGTTGAGGGCAGTTTTCCAAACTGATCAAGTAATCCCAGGCCTTCTATAGCCTCATCTAGCATATTGTGCGCAATCTGAGGTTTCCTAGTTTAAAAAAAGACATGGAGAATTTAGAGAAGGTCCAGAGGTGGGCAACAAAAACAATCAAGGGTTTGGAAGCTAATTTATATGAGGAGACGTTGAAAAAAGACAAGGATGTTCAACTTTGAAGAAAAGGCAATTAAGAAGGGGCATGACACCAACTGGTTTAGTTATGGAAAAAGATGAAAGGAGCTGGGACATGTTTATAAAGGGGATACAGAAAGGGGAATTCTGGCTTTCCAATAAGGGGGTGTTATATGTGGGGTTATGCCTGCCATCCCCAAGTTGTAAAGAAACATGAAAAACATTTGGTTTTCCTATGCTTCTGGGCTTTGGTTGCACATGGGTCCAGGAAGGAATTTTCCCCCGACTCCTGTTGCTACAGGGGTCAGAACCTTCCTTTTTTGCCGTCCTCAGAAACTTTGGGTACTTCCTGCAGCCGAGGCTGGAAATTTTGCCTGGGGTGTGCTAGTTGTCCCTGCTGGGACTAAAACTTGGAGGTTCCTGGTTAGAGGGTCTTGCTCTTATGATATGAAGTCAGCCCAATTGCCACATTAGGGAGTAGGATGGAATTTTACCCCATGGTCAGATTGGCATGGACTGTTCAGGGCATGGCCCTCTTCCTTAGATTTCTCAAGTGTATTTTAAGAATGCTTGCAGATTGTCAGCAGTCCTGGCAGCCATCACCCCCCTGCTTTACCTGTAGCAGGTTAGAGTTTTTGGTGTCTTTAGGCAATATACCAGATAGTTATGCAGCTGGGTTGATTATATAGTTTCAGGATCAGGTTTGACAAGGACTTGTATGGGATAACTTAGATAGGGATGATCCTGCTTCAAGCAGGGGCTTTGGATTAGATCAGCGATGTGCATCTTTTAGGCCCTGCAGGCCACAAGTGATACAGGCCAATCCATGGGCTTTGCATACCAGGACTGGTCCACATGCCTGGATTGGCTCCATGCAGCCTCTGATGACCCCTGTACACAGGGATCAAGCCCCATGCCACTCTTACTTGCCAGGATTGGGCTCTGGGGCCTTGTTCTATCCCTGCCTGGGCCTGTACCACCCTGCATGCCTGATCGAGTGTACATGGCCCACAGGATTTTCCACAGATACGTGGGAAGCTCTGTGGGCTGGCTGACACAGTGTCAGGGGCTGAAACTGCCTGTAGGCCAGGGGTTGAGTACCCTGGGCCAAATGATCTCCAGAGGTCCCTTCCAGCCCTATATTTTCTATGATTTTATGAAAAAAACAGGTTTCAGGGACATGATGATAAAACATTTACCTTAATGTTCAGGGTGTATCTGGGTAGGAAGAGCAGACAAGGAATTAAAATGACATTTCATAGCTGAGCTGCCATAAATGAGGTCAGGTGTGACCAGAGTTGTGCTGTTCCTGCCCAACCCTTTACTAGCACTTCGTTTTCAAGCACCTTGTTTCCTTTGGCTTAGAATAAATGGGCTAGAATAATGCAGTAAGCCAAACCTTACCTACTACAGACTTGGACAATGAATTTTTTTTCAGACTTCTCTTGTGTTTATGATGATGATATGTGTGTTAATGCACTCTGGTGGCATAGAGGATAGCATGCTCTTTCTCACAGTTAGCTTGCATTTTATGTCAAATACAGTGAATACAGTGAAATTTCTCACTTTGTACCCTACAGCTCCTTCCCATGATATCACCTGCGGGGAGGGGTCCAAGATAAGGACATCTCTGGTAGGTCTTTAAAAAACAACTTTCAAGGTCTCTCTGGATCTCTGAGAGGCCAGAGCCAGCTTTGTCTTCCTTTTCCCGTCACCTGTCATTTGCAACTGGGGAGGGAGCAGTAAGTATTTTTCAAGAAAAGTGTTTTGGTGGTGATTAGCCTGTAGATATATTATCTAGGCATTGTATACGAACTGAAAGCAGCCAGATGTATCATTCCACTCGCATAATCTTCATGCATTGGGTTTAGTGTCTCTAAGCTAGGAGTGACAGGACAAAATATTATGGATTCTCGTGAGGTTTTTTTTTGACAGCTGTCAGATCAATAAATCACATTCTAAAAGGGTTCTGGATTAACCACAATAGTCCTGGACTGAAAAAGGGTGAAGCACTTGCATATGTTATAAACCATGTGTAAGTGACTTTTTAAGAAAGATCATGAGGATTTTTTTGCCTGTATTGCTACTGCAGTTTAGAAAAATCCCCTCCTGCCAGGCCTAGCCCTTTTAACTGTTACTCCAGTGCACAGTCCTTCTTGAAGTCTATAGGCATTTATACCCATGCCCAGGGGGGAGGGAGCTTTCATTAGAGTGGCCCTAAGAGTCACTCTAATTAAAGCGCTAAGAGCGTCATGTGTATCAGCTACCCTAAGCTGAAAAATGGCGATGGGGGAACTTTAACTAAAGTTTGTTTGACAAGCTCTAGTTAAGCTGCCCTGATGCTATTTTTCAGGTCAGAGATGCTGATACACGTGATGTTGGTGTCTGCTGGAGCGCAGTAATCACCATGCTTTGACTAATCGAGTCTGCTTGCAGCGCATTGGAGTAGCCTTGCTGTACATATACAGGAACCATATGTAGTGCAGCATTACCCATTCACTGAAAAACTTATATACCACCACATTTTAAGACAGAGCAACAGTGATCATGTTACACAAATTGCCAATTGCTCAAATCATGAGCGAGACTTTATAAAGGGGGATAAGGCAAGGTGCCGCGTTTATTGATTACATGAGTTAGACATAGAGGTTCAGGCACACTATTCATACAAACACACAGAAATCATCATACACGTCATTACACCCAGGCCTACACATACACATACACAAAACAACCCTTTCATCCACACGTACACCAGATTTAGTTACCAGCAATAGTTGCTCAATATCAGCCCAGGGTAGCCAGCCCAGGCTTATTGAGTAGATGATGATGATTTGAAGATAGCAGATTTAAAAATATGTAACAGCTGGAGCAGGGTGAACAGATGCATCTGTGCTCCGATGAAACAGCAGTAGAGAAAGAGACTCACCCAACTTGGCATTTTCAAAGTGTTCTTTTCTAGGGATAGGTATCCTTTGTTTCAGTGCTTCGGGGTTTTTTCATACCCAGCTTCTGTTTTTGCAGTTCTTCTTTTGCTTATCTTTGTTGTTCTTCTTTTGCAGTTTATCTTAGTCTTGGAGTGTTTTTGGTGCCCATCTGGCAGAATTTCTTTTTCTGTTATCTCCTTTTTGCCTTTGAGCTTCAAAGGGATTCTTCAGCCATTTGTTAGTTAGTTAGTTAGTTAGTTAGTGATTGGTAACTTACATTTGGTGCCTGGTTGCTTACATAAACAGTTGAATCTTCTTCTTCCATCTCTATGCCATTCTCTCACCATTCACCCTTTTACACACACTTGTACATAAAGGCTATGCAAAGTTCATTCACTTTCAAAATGGATACAAAATGGTGTTTTCAAGTTGCTTACAGGACAAGACTAACATGGTTACATTTCACTATTATTACACTCTGTTAACTTCAGCTACATTAGTTCAGTTCATGCTACAGTCATGCACTGTCTTCAGTAGTGGCACAGGAGGCTGCATATATTTGTTTCTGGCCCCTTTCTGGCCGGCGGCTGGATCAGCCAAACTGAGCTTTTTAGGGCAGCTCATTGTGTGTCAACATAAAGAGCAGTGTGCAAAGGCATCCATAGCTACTTGCAGTCTCTTCAGGCTCTGTGGGGAAATTAAGTAGTTCATATAATCTATCATCAGCCTTCTGTGCCAAATGTGGCTTTACCCATTCCTTTTCTTCACTTCATTGCACTCTTTGGGCTTGTTTTCAGGATGGTAAGTGCACACTTTAAAATCAGCTGTGTTCATTTACAATTTGAGCATCCTACAGGCAGATCAAGATGATAAACCATTACTTCAGTATGTACTTTGGAAGTTACAAATGGGCAGACAAATTGAGGATGGAGTTTTCCAGGCCATGGCACCTACTTACAACATGTTGCTGTGCCCCAAGAATTTCTGCTTTTTTGTTTGAAAAACAGTCAAAAGTCCACCTGAGCCTAGTAAATGTATGCCAGTTTCTGTAGCCATTAGCACACACGGAAATGGGGCTAGCTAACACTGTGATTTCCTTGTATTCAATATTCAAGTACCCATTTAAGCTGAGTCAAATAGAGCATCCTTTGGTGTAAATCCGAAGTAGGGCTTAAATTCTACTTCCAGAGATATAGCAAGACATGTAACCATTCTACTACTGTGCCCTATTTTCAAGTATGCACATGAACCATCTTGTTATTAGATAGTGCTATAAAAAACACTATAGCAGTTTTTTGGCCTTATTATTATTTTATATTATGCTACTGTAATTTAATTATAATATTATATTATTCTTCTTAATGACCACCAATTCAAGTCAGTGTTTTGTTCACACAATACTGAGCCATGGCACCTTTCTTGTCATGGGTGATCAACTCCCTTTTAAATTCCAAAATAATAAATGAATTAGTGCAGTTAAGTGTTGTTGCTGACCTCTTCTGTCCAAAGAAAGCACAAACATTCCTTTGTCCATTCTCATTGAGAGATGCCTTGAGCAGTCTAATTCAACAATAACTGTTCTATAAGCAAAGATATGTGAAAAATGCAAGAGAGTTCATATCCAATTCAGATTTTTAAATTAATATACTTCAAGGTCGTCTCTTTGTTCTTTTTCTGAGTATATGTCAGTTACACTGTGAAAAAAGTATTGAGGGGTCACTTTCAAGAGCACTCATAATTGGCCTAACTCTATTGCCACTGAAGTGAGTTTCTGTTCTCATCAAAGCAAATCTGAATTCTACCACAGAATAGTTTTGATGGCCTCAGTCTAAGTATCTGGTATTTGTCAGAAGTGTTTACATTCTCCGCCAATGGGGCAGCAGCACCACCTGTTAGTTATCTGAATCATCATCACAGTGCCTCAATACTACTCTTTCATCCCTAGCAAATCTGTTGAAGTGCTTCCTTCAAGGGCACACGAATTCATGCTAGCTTGTGGAAATATTCCTCTTGTCAGCTTTTCTGACTTTAACACTATTTCCAACTAAATTGTAAGGATGTATTATGGATCGAAACCATTTTGTATTATTGTTTTCAGACAAAGGGGACTTCATGTACTTCAAAAGCATGGGTGAGTAACAATGCTGTACAATATTTACCAATGTGCAGATCCTGTGACAAGCATATAATTCCAGTATTCTATTAATTCCTACAGGGCCTTGGAAGCATATTTTAAACAGGTGATTTAATTAGATATCAAGGAAGCATTCCACATTTATCTCACACTGGGTGGGTCTACATGAGACACTTTACTGCATAGTAAAGCAGTTTACTGCACAGCAAGCATGTGTGTCTACACGTGCACATGCTTACTGAACAATAAGCTGCTCTAATCATGAGTAAATTTGTTACCTGCAAATGCAAGTAGCAAACTTACTTGCAATTAGTTATTGTGCAATAGTGCTTGTGTAGATGCCTGACTGTGGGAGCCAGCCAGTAGGGGGGAGGAGCTGCCTGCTGCTGAGGTGGGTTCCACAACTGCAGCCCAGGTGAGGACTATGTCCCCCTGCCCTGACATCAGGGGCTCCAAGGCCCCATCTTCAAGATTGCAATTGGGGAGCAGGAGCTTGAAGGGGAAGTGGGGTGGGGCTAGGGGAGAGAGGATACAGACATGCAGCTCTTCCTGGATGGGCCCCAAAGTAGAAGTCAATCATGCACCCTTGTGATCTAACAGTGAATGTCTGTTGGGTTGCGAGGGGAAGGGGTTTGCTGTAACTCATGGTGCTTTATGTCAAGTGTCATGAGTTATAGTGGGTACTTGCATGTCCATTAGTGCGCTTAATGCAGGGGTGGGTAATTATTTCAGCTAGAGGGCTGCTTAACAAATTTTGGTGAGCTGTCGAGGGCCACATGGGTAGCCCCACCCCCTGACAATTGCCCTGCCCCCTGGACACCCTATTGGGACCAGAAGTCCCAACCCCTAACCCCTGATCTTTGCCACAAGAAGTCCCTCCCCTTGCCCCCCAGAAATACTCCTTTTGGGAGTGGGGGTTGCCATCTTAGAATTACAAAAAACCCAAATCATATACTAGAAGTCAAATACCTACTAAAACATATTTAAATTTTATTACAAAAATATTTGTCATAATTTGTGTTTGTGTAATGTACATAGAAGGGAAGGCATAATAACTTAAAAATGAAATGCCACTCTTTTATATTGTGTGTGGGGGTTTGTATGGCAGGGTGTGAGGGTGTGTGGAGAGGTTTGTGGGGGACATAGAGCATGTTGGGGTGTTGTGTGGGGGAGGCTGTGGATGGAGGTGCAAGTGTGTGTTTTGTGGGGTGTGAGGGAGGGTAGGGACCCCCCACCCCCAGACACTCTCCCATGACATGCAGCACCTGTTGCTGGCAGCAGCAGCAGGCAGGGGAGTTCAGGGAGCTTGTGCCTGGTGGGGCATGGCTCTGGCCAGTGCTGAGCATGGAGGCTAGGAGCCCAGCCTGCCTGGATGCCTCTATCACAGGGGCTCTGAGTCACACTTTTGCAGCTCCGGCACTCATATTAAGAGAAGCCCTGTTCTGGACTCCATGGAGAGGCAGGGGGTGGGGCTCCCTCCACTCCTGGTGGAGTCCACATGCTGCCCTGAGGGGTCAGGCCAACACTCAGGATCTCAATATTGCTCTGTTAGACAGGAGGGTGTGATGTACAATTGCACATGCACATATAAAAAAAATCAGTGAACCACACATATACTCACTAGGAGCATACACCCCCACCAGACATACACACTCACACTAGCAACTCAGGTACACACATGTTCAAAATAATCAGTCTAGGTTCATGTGCACCTATCACCAGTTTAAGCCCATACATGCTACACACACCAAATTTAGACAGAATCAGTTACCAACACCTGCACACCCAATACATGTACGTGGATTACTAATCCATATACCACACACACACAATGATATCTATATATGTATATGCGTATTTACTAATTCACACACATACCACCCATCTACACATACACACAGGTGAGTTCCTAAGTTGGGTGTTGTGATGTGTATGTATGTCTGTGCTTGGTGTACTTGGGATACCTGGGGAAAGGTTAAGGTAAGAAAATATAAGTGTAGGGAGTGAAAGTTACCAGGATTGGGATTAGAACCGGTAGACTAGAGGGGCCTGGGCTGAAGAACTGAGGCCGGGGGGGGGTAACTTTAGGTTAATTGATCTTACTTTATTAAAAGACAATGACCAAAGCCTGCAGAACAGGGGAGCAATGCCGGCATAGAGGTGAGAATGGAGCCAGAGCTATGGGGGAGCTGAAAAGGTTGGTGGGGAGAGGGAAAATGGGACTAAGGGAAGAGGGAAAATGGGACCAAGGGAAAGCGTGGGTGTTAAAGAGGGGCTCGGGGTGTGTGGAGCCAGAGGATGGCTCTGGGGCAGCTAGAGAAGTTGCAGGGAGTGGCAGTAGTAGCTGGGAGCTGGAGAAAGGCTCCAGCTGCTGGAGAAAACTGCAGGATAGTCACGAGGAGCTGGGAAGCTGTGGGGGTGGGGGGAGATGACTACAGAAGGTAGGAGGGAAGCTTGAAAACAGAGAGACGGACAGCAGAAAATCACAGGAAAAGCGGCAGGAGAGACTGAAAGGCAGCAGGGCAGCAGGAAAGCATAAAAAGGCAGCAGAAGGTCACAGGGAAAAGGCAGTAGATGGCACGGGTGGCTGATAGGCAGCAGGGACAGCAGGAAAGCAAGGAGAGGCTGAGAGGTGGCAGAAAAGGAGAGATGGAATTGGGAGCAGATCAGGAAACTAGTGGGGGGGGGCTGGAGCTGAGAGAGAGAGAGAGAGAACGAGGCTGGAATTTAAAATAGGGAAAGGACTGGGATTCAGTAAACCATTACCAAACTCGGGGTTGCAAATGATGGTGGTTTTATTGAACAGGGGAGATGGTGACACAATGTCTTATTGGTTCCCTTGCACTCATACCCACACATGCATGCACACACACACACGCACACAATGGCAGCAGGGGTTAGAGAGGCTTGATGCAGGGGCTGAAGTCCAGGAGGAGAGAGAGAGACAGAGACAGAGAGAGAATCCAAATTGTAGGAGGAGGTGTGCAGGTAATATCTACCTATCCCAGGTAAGGGTCAGCCCCTGGCGTACAGAGCATGTGTGTTCCGTGCAGGGATGTGCAGTTTTGGATGTCTGTAATGGTGGGGTACAATGGTAGAGTTGCTGGTTCTGCAGGGTCTTTTGTCTTTCAAATGCTGGATTCTTGTCTCTGTTCCTGGGTGAGGTCTGTGGTTCCTGGATAATCAATGTGAGGTGATGGCCCAGTTGTTACAGGCCATTCAGTAGAGGCCTGCTACCATTGTATTTCAGTCATTCCCAATCATTCTCATTCATCCGGGAACCAATTTACATGGAGGGGTACAATGAATCATACAGTTGCAACATGGGATGCCCAGGCAGAAGACACAAGATGGAGGCTTGACATATAAAATGGAAACTTGATATGACTTTGGTTCACTTAGAAACACAGGCCTAAACAATACAATATCCATATGAAACAATAAAAATCAATACAAAAATGATAATAATACAATATACAGCAGTAAAAATCAATACAAACCTAATAATTATACAATATAAAACAGTGGATATCCAAAACCAAAAACTTGCTACCAAAATAAAGATGTTAAAGCTTATCCTAAATCTGAGCTCACTTATGCTTGTCTATAGGGAATTGAGAGGGAGAGAAAGAAAAGTCAGAAAGAGTTGGGGAAGAGAAGGGAATGCATATATGCACATATATATATAAAAAGAAAAACTGGGGGTTTTGCTACACACAGACCTGCGCAGCAGGGGGTGGGGAAGGAAGCCGGTTTCAGCACGGGGCTTCCCCCAGTGCAAGAGTGGGACCCGCAAGTGTGCGGCCCCCACGATAGAGGCCAGCAGCCCGTGGGGGGTTGGGCTGGCTCCTGCTGCATTCTGAGCTCCTCGCATTGCAGCTGGGAACTGTGTGGCGTGGTACGGAGCTGGCCAGCCTGGCTGGGCACCTCCCAGCAGCGTGCGGTTCCTGGCTGCAACTCTGGGCTGCAGAATGCAGCAGGAGTCAACCTGGCCCCCGTGGTTCCCAGCTGGCTCCTGCTATCACCAGCCCTGACTCCTGGGGCCCTGTGCTCCCACCCGCTGCCACTTTCCCCCTTGCACCTGCCACCGCTGCCTTTCCACTCTTGGACAGAGGGAGGTGAGGAACAGTCCCAGGGTTGCCAGGTCAGAAGCCTCTGCTGGGCGAAGCTTCTGGCTGGGGGTTGGGGGTTTGTGGGGTGGGGTGGGGTGGGGCCAGGCAGACCTTGCTGCTGCTCAGTCCTGCCACAGGCTACTCCTGGGTTCTGCTGCTGCTCGCGCCTTGTCATTTTGACAAGCAGCCAGTGGCAGATACATATTAATTTTCTAAATTTTTTAGGGCCTTGTGGGTCAGATAGAATGGCCGGCAGGCTGGATCCAGCCCATAGGCCATAGTTTGCCTGCCCCTGCCTTCATGTCTGAAATATTTTCTTAACCTATGTTCTACTTTGGAAGCTGCCTATGAGTGTTTTATTCTATGCATTTATTCTCTCCAATTGCATGATAAGTCTTATTAAAAACAATTTGGCTAGGTACAGACATTCAAAAAGCCTGGGGCCGTATCAATCTTAGTTGTGTGGCTTTCTGTAAACCAGGTTGTTTAAATCAGTAGTGAACAGAACACATATTTGCACTTTGGTGGGCAGAGGGAAGGGCAGGTGAGGGAGTGCAAATCTTAGACCAGGTTCCACTGTTTTTAAATTAGTCTGTGTGCCCAAAACTTCTGTTCTGTTACAGGTATAGAGCAGTTTCGAATCACTTATACAGGTAAAAGTATGTTGTTGTTACCTGGTCTGTGTGATTTACGTAGAAGAAACTTTCATTTCTAATCAAAGAACGCCCTCTAGTGTGAAGCCAAACCATGACAGAAGCATTGAGCTTTTAAAGAACAAAACAGGCAAACAGAAAAAGGCTAGAAATCAGAACAATTATTTTTGACAAGTGTGGATCATCGGTTAAGCATAAGGGAGAAATTCAGAAGACTCTCATAAACTCAGTGTACCACATATACCTGTCAAAGTATTTGCAACCTACAGTATGCAGCCTGAGTACTTTAGCTGGTGCTCAAGGATCTGCTTGCTAGAATAAACATTCTTCACTAAATCAACAGAGTCATTCAGGAGACATCATTTCAATTGGGTGGCTGGAGTAGTATCTTCACTTTTGTGTAAAGAGGAAGAATCCCTCTGACTCAATTCTATCCCATCTTCTGGCAAGTACCACTCAACTTAGCATGTGAGAAAGACTGTGTATCCATCTCCATTTCTGCCTCTTTCCCTTTGAAAAGGGAGAGCTTCTGCACCTGCAGAGGTAAGGACAGGATTTTTTCCTTAACATAATTATGTAATGCATAGAGCTTCATCAGGACAAAGTCCTCTTCACTTAAACTAGCCTCCCTTGAAATTTTCAAAAGCAATGCCTGGTTCATTGTTCATAGATTGTTAGTGTAGATAGCAGGGCTGTGCGAAGCTTCAGTCTCTGATCTGATTCAGCAGAGATTTGGCCTGATTCGGTGGCTGAACCTCTGAATCCAAATCAAATCAGAGGACCCTTTAATCTCTCTGAATTGAATCGGAAGATTCAGCAATTTGGTTGCAGGTGGCTCATGAATGCTGTGATACTGGGGCACAAGGAGCATCCCACAGGAGTGCAGGGGCATTCTCCAGCGCGCTCAGCAGCAGAATTGGAAGTGAACCAGAAGCACTTCTGGTCCACTTCCGGGTCTGCTGGGGAGCGTGCAAGGGGCCATCCCCCGGTGCCCCTCTCTCCCGCTCAGCAACTAGTGCCTCCTGGGTCTGGGAGGGGCACCTGGGGTCCCCCTGCAGCCGATCACTGAGCCAGGGGGGCATGGTGGGTACTTCTGCTCCACTTCTGGGTTCACCATTAAGCACGTGGAGGGCCCTGCCTCACTCCTGTGAGATGCTCCAGGTGCCCCAGCATTGCAGTGTTCACAAGCCACACCTGGTACCTCAAGGTATGTAGAAAAAACATTTAAAGCTGTGTCTATGTCTAAATCACTGATTCTCTAAATCAGCATTGAATCTTCAGATTCGGATTTGGCCAAATCAAATCAGGGACAGTGATCCAAATCAACGAATCGAATCACTGTCCCTGATTCTGGCCAAATCTGAATCCGAATTGAATAGGGCCTGCTTCGCACACCCCTAGTAGATAGGCTATCTAGATTCCAGAGGACATTTTACCTTGATAGCCTTTGTATTGACCATTCTATACAGGAGTGAATTTCACAATATCAGGCTACCATGGTTTCTGTTTATAGCTGGTTTGATGTGGGGTATCCTTCAGCTTGAGTCCAGAGTGGGGCTCAGTCTTGTTTCTGGGGTCATAGTGCGATGTCTTACTTGCTCTCTATCCCACCGTGCTGCAGTCTATTTACCCCTTGAATCCTATTTTGAGGATTAAGTGCTCCTGAAGTATGACTAGTTCCTCTATTAGCCCCTCACGCATTGTAGCCTTTCATGTAGAGTGCACAAATATACCATATCAGCTGGTAAGGTATCGAATCCAGCTCTTTTTAGGCTCACTGCACAGCACTATGGAATGAAAGAAAGCCAGTCCCCCCCTTTTGTGTGGTTGGTGGACAAATCAGATTCAAATTTTGCCACTTGTAGAGATAAGGCTATATGAGCCCGGGTTCACAACTAGTGAAGCCATTCAGAAGAATCTGAATTTAGCATAAGATGGTTCAATTCATCAGACAGGGAATTTCCATAAATATTAAATGTTGGAAGACAAAGGAGAAAAACCAAGGATAGTAGGAAGGAAATGAGCAATAAACCCAGTAATTGTCTATATACAAATGCAAAGAGTAGGGGAAATGAGCTTGAGGTGACATTACAGGAAGGAAATTATGACTTGGCTGGTAATACAGAAATGTAATGAGATAAATCATGGAGCTGAAATGTTAATATTGATGGATGCAATCTGTGTAGAAGGGGCAGAAAGAAAAAAATGAAGAAAGGCTGCATTGTACATCAAAAGCCCACTATGCAAACTGTGCAACCTAGGTGGATAATGAAAGAAGTGGTAATAGTGATATTTTATGGTTGAGGATAAGAAAGATATGAAATGAAAGAAAATGTACAGGTAGCTCCTGATATAGATCACTACCTTGGGATGAAGGGGCTGATGATAAACTGCTTTTGAAACAGGTGTCAGAGATGACAGCATCACAGGAAGACCTAGTCTCCATGGGATATTATAACTACACTGACAACTGTTAGACACACACAGAAAACCATCAATTATCAATGGACTATGAAAGACAATTCCAATTTTGAAGGAATAGAAGAGTCATTTAAAGGTAAAGTCTTTTTGAATCTGGCATTGCCCATCAAGGAGGGAACAATTCAACACCTAAGGAATCTCAGAGCAGGTGCCCATGAACTAATCACCTTTATTTTATTGAGGACAAGCTAGGGGTATAGAAAAGTAATTTGGTTTCAGTAAAGCGTATCTTGCAAGGGCACAGCAATGTTCCCTATGATCTAGTAGAGATGAGACTTTGTTAGCATGAATGTAAAGATGATATTTTATTGGTCCTTTATAACATTCTGGAATTAGAAGTGTGTGTCCTTGCTTTCAAAAGAGCAGGGAGAAATCAAAATATCCCTGCAGGAGGAGCTGGTGCTCTTTATCCAGTAACTGAGTAGATAGAACACTGTCTGAATCTCGGTAGGTCTGGGTTCAATTCCTTCCTCTTTTGAGGCGATCCAAACCCACTTCTCCCACAAGACAGCCCTAACAACCAGACCACAGGCTATTCTGGGATGTGGAGACTCCCAATTCTAGCTGATCCACTTCATATAATTATGTATTCATTGGCTCAAAGAAAGAGTATGCTGTAACCAGTTGTTAGGGTACTTGCCAGGGAGGGGTAGACCTGTGGTCCAATTCTTGCTCTATAGAATATTAATAAAAAATACAGAAATAGTCAATGGACAGGACTGGAACCCAGGATTCCCTTGTCCTCATTGAGTGCCCTAATCAGTAGGCCATAGAGACATGTACTCTCTGGCCCAGTAAACCTAATAAACACTTGATCATCCCATGCAAAGGTTAATACCTGAGCAGGGGGAATTAGAATATTTTGCCGTCCCAGGATTCCCTTGAGTCTGGTGGTTAGAGAAATCTCCTAGGCAGTAGTTCAAAGAAGAAAGAATTGAATACAAGATTCTGGAAACAAAACCCACAGACTACAGGTATTTCCAAGATTAGGTGTCAGCTAAGGAAGGGGGAGGTGGGGAGGGAGCGGAGAGGTTGTTGATTATCTAAATTAGAGCATGTTTTCCTGAAGAGGCCTTAGTCCTTCTGTGGGTCTGGCCTGAGCTCTGAAGTCTGGGTATAGTCGCAACCTTAGCTTTCTCTTGAGGATACATGGTAGTGGGCATTTAAATACTCTCCCAGGTTTGTGGATATATTCAGCTTTTCATTTCTTAAATATCTGAGGTATGAAAAATTGGGCTTATTTGACAGATGGATTATAAAAATCTTATTATCTTGCTTGTTGTTCTTAATCATTATTATTTTAGCCTTACTTCTGAGATGATGAGGATAAAACAAAATGGGGGATAGCAAGAAAAAGGAATTTAGGAATGGGACAAGAGAACTGATTGAAGGAATAAAAGCTGGAATAAAACTGGTTGAATATTGAAAAGCAGTAATAACTGAATATGTTGTCTAATGAATTGCTAGAAAATTTTGCAAACAATATCATCCATGAATAGTTTTCAACCAGTTGTTCATAATTCCAGAGGAGAGGGAGTATGATGCAAGGAAATCTAAGGCGGGGGAGGGGGGGGGGCATGGTGAGGGGTGGGACGGGATGCTGAAAAGATGCAGAGTAAGAAAAAGAAACCTAATGGCTAGACTCCTATTTTGGCTGCTTCATATTACTTTAGAAAATTAAAGCAGCCTTAAAACAGGCCTAACTGATTAAGATGGGTGGAGCCTGATGAACAGGCTCCATGTGTTGCAGCCACAAAATAGCTGAAGCACGCAGGTGAATCAGGTCCTCTATCTGGAAGGGAAAGGAGTGATGGCCTGAAAATAGAGGTTACGACTGGAATTTAAAAATGTATATATGGAAACATTATTACCAGGGAAAATATGGAATGGCTGGCATAGAGATACACCAAACTAATCAAGGGAAACAAAAATCAGCAAAAAGTTAAAGAAAAGGAAGAATAAATCATTAGGGAATAGACACACAACATGTAAATAAATGTTAATTGCATTTTGTCTGGCAATAGCACAAGACACATTCAGCTGGCATTTTGTGGTATCTTACATTAAAATTTGCAGATGGGAGAATAATGTGAAACATTTTCATTTGAATAGTCACTTGAATTTTTAAATTAATTCCCTTCAGCCATGTTTGCTTCTTGTTCATATTTGCCTCCTGGGAATAGCTAATCAAATTTTACTGGCACTGAGGTTAGTGGGAAAATGCGTTTCAGAACTGTACCCAGAATTATTTTAGGGCACCAGAATTTAAATCTGAGATGGAAATAGTCACACCCAAAGTACTTATACACTCATTTGAGCAGGGAACAGAAGCTGACCATTTACAATGAGCCAATGTTGATCAGCCATCAATCCACAGAGGAAAAATTTGAAAAAGGTACTGAAATCATGGAGTAAATTTGAATAACACATTTGAACAAATGATGGAGAGAAGCATGGTCCCCTTACAGATTTTCTATGGACTAACAAACAGGCTCCAAGGGTCGCATGAATAATTTCTTGTGAATTGCTCTCTTTAAACCACGTAGTATGGAAAAGGAATTTTCAGCTGCACATAAGATACACAACAGCAGGTGCTGACCCATGTAAGTACTTGTAAGAATTCCCTTGGTTTGTTTTTCTAGGATTATCATGGAAAGTGGGCAGAAACTCCTTTACATTTGTGTTGTTGTTTTGTTTGAAGGTCTCAGTCAAATGCAAGAAACCATTGTGACTGCACAAACAAACAATGAAGGTGAGTCTCTGCCATGAAGATCTTTAGTCTGACTTGCCAAGGCCAACAAATGGAATAGGATGATGTGAATTTGCTGAACTCAGATGGCAGGTTATAGATGAAGCTGTGAAAAGTGCCCATGTTCTTTACCCTTAGTGCTACTCATGAGAGCACATGTCCACCCTAACAGATTATTTGGGAACTTTATTCTGATTCCTAAATATTATTTAAAGTGCAAGACCTAGTAAACCCCTAAGTATCATCCCATTCTACTCTGCTCAGGAATGAAAAAAGTGCACCTACTTTTGTAACATACTATCACCTTAGCCTTAAGACTAAAGTAGGGTCAGGAAGAGGACCCATCTGTCTTTTGCATTGGCTTTTTTCAGGGGAGGGGGGACTTTAGCAGGGATAAATACGATCACATTTAGGTACAGTAATAGGTGGAATAGGACCTGGCCCTAAATATATAGCCTTTATTTAGTTTCTCGGATCATAACTGTTTTACAGGGGCACTGACGTTTCTGCTGTATGAAACAATGAAAAAAGGCAGCATGCACTCTGCGGTATTCCTAGGTCACTAGTGCAACTTGTGCATTACAGTTCTATCAGGATCTTTTAATGATTTTCTAATATCTACGCTTTGCTGTCATACTATGCTTATAAATAAAAAGGCTAGTGTCATTTGTGTTGCTAGACTTCTTAGTTCTAGAGTTCAGTTCCAGCTAGTCTGGTTGAATAAGGCCATACACATTTTCTCCAAGATAAAATGTTACATAACAGGTCTTCAGGCAGCAGACCTTCACTGCATAAGTGTTTTCTAAAGAATGTCTGTGTCTTGGATGGAGAAGACAAGACTAAAACTTGAGGGCAAAATTTGTGGCTAGCTCCTGCTCAGGGTGGAGAACAACACCTTAACTTGCTAAAGATCTGCCCACCACCAATACAGGGTTGTGTCCGAAACACAAGAGTAAACCCTTTAGTTTTGCACTTATGTTACTGATACAAGTGGCTTTGATTTCTATCACAGCTTTATTACGTATTCTGTGGCCTAATCGTGTTTTAAATAAAAACTAGAGTATGTTTTAAATGATTGAATACACTTAAAATTTAATAATTAACCATTGAAGTTTAACAGTAACCTTTAGAGTTAAATTATAGAGATCAGGTGATTTTAAGATGTTCATGTTTCCCTGAAGCTGTATATGAGCAATTGGTAATATATAAAAAAGAGGAGGTGGACTAGACAAAGAGATCTGTGGCACTGGGGTGTGCAATATAAGACCAAATCATTACATTGCTGCTGTCACATTTGCAAGGCAGGTGGTGTTGAAATTTAAATGACAGGAAATCAAGTTCATTCCATTTGGATTTTTGTGCTTTCATTTCATCCCCCCACGCCCTCAACAATGCTATTACAGCAGGAATCAGTCACGCTTAACATAATAGCTATGGGTCAGATCCTAAAAGAGTCTGAAACGCCTCTTTTTTTCCAAGTTAATTTCCTCAGTGGGTTGAGTTCTCAAGCTTTTTGGCTATACAGGGGTTAAATAATACATTTATGTTTTTCTTGGGAGTTGAAACAAGGGGAAAATTTGTATAATTTTTAAGCAAAGCATATTTTCTCAAGCTCAAATATAAAAATCATATTTCCCAGTGAAACAGAGAAAGAAGCCAGGACAATATTTACACCCGGCAAGTTATAATGGAAGGATGATTTTGATGCTGGCCTCATAGAAAGATCTGGCTATTGTTTCTGTAAGCAATTACTAGGGGCCTTATCTAGCACTCATTAAATTAAATGATAAATCTGTTGCTTTCAGGGCACATTTACACGTGATGCTGTGTCGCCTTGCTATAGTGCGTCACTAAGGCAACGTTGCTAAAAAAACCCCCAAACTTTTCACAACCAAGACTGTGCAGTAATGGCTGTTACTGCACCATCATTTAGTACTTCCTAAAGGAAATACTAAATGATGGCACAGTAACAACTGCAGCGTGGGGGGCACAGGCAGACGCACCCTCAGTGGTGTGGTACTGAGCCCTATGACAAAACATTGGCTCTTGGACCCCCTCAAAAGATGAGTGTCACATGTGGGGAGTTAATAAATGACAGTTGCAGAGAAAACACACCCACATGCACATGTGCATGAGCACGCGTACACACACACATACAGACACACACATGCACGCGCGCACGCACCTCTTCAGAAGCACATCCTTTCTTTTCAAGGATTGAATGCCACTTCCTTATCTCTCAGACCCACACACGCAGTAAAACGGCTGATCCAATGAAAGAATTCCTCATCTTTCAGGAGAATAGCAATACCCTGAGTCAATAATGTGGGACGTGGTGTGGAAGGGGAAAGCTTTCAGCTATGCTTCATCCCAAAAAGGGAAAAATATATATCAACACATCAAAAAT
Source organism: Crocodylus porosus (assembly GCF_001723895.1). NCBI lineage: Eukaryota > Metazoa > Chordata > Crocodylia > Crocodylidae > Crocodylus > Crocodylus porosus. The sequence continues at coordinate 23,435,384 of NW_017728912.1, read as the reverse complement.
CTCAGAAAGGAAATTAAGAATGCAGAATAATTTGGCTAGTCTTCATTGCCACATGCTAGAGCTGCCCTTTCAGAATCACCCAAATTAATTACACTATTGAATAAGAAAATGCAGGCTGTTCTTTATATATTGAAGAAATTCAGTGCGACTGAAGGGAAAAAAATGCGTAATGGATTAGCAGTTTAAGACTGATTCAGGTACTGAGGAGAGTAGCAGTAGTTTACATCTTTTCTCCTGGAACATCTCCAAGCAGTTTAAGAACCATAGGCCAGCTCCTCAGCTGGTGTAAATTGATGCAATACCATAGACTTCAGTCAAGCTATGCTAATTTTAAATCGATAAAACGCTATCATCATTTCTAAAACTCTGTCTTAGGCTCTAAAACTTCCCCTCCCTATTTTAGCTTCCCTCTTCAGAACCTCTCTTCTTATCTGTCCAAATCCAGTCTGTTTGGTTTTTTTTGCTTTTGCTCTGATCTTATATCTCCTTCTCCTCTTGTGCTCACACACACATCTTCTAATCCCTGCACTGGGTCCCCTTTCCTTTGAATTTAACTCAGACTTCCTTCTCAAGGGGCTAACTTGTGGTCCCAGTCAGTGGTTTTACTTGAGATTTACACATGTATGATTTGAGATTGCAGCCTCGCTACATAAGTTTGGCTTCATCTTTTATTATTATTGATATTCTTTAAATGGCTATTACTTAAATAGAGACCAAGAAAAATTGGGGGCCCATCGTAGTAGACACTGTATATGCACTTGATGATCCCTATTTCAAAGTTTATAAGTGATCTGATGTAACTGTCAGGCAAGACTCTTTGGGTAGATGTGATATCTTTTATTAGACCAGCTGAGTAGATGGAAAATTGTTCTTTGCAAGCTTTCGGGCACAAGCACCCTTCTTCAGTCTTAGGGAGTCTGTGCTGTTCTGAGATCTCCGAGGAATGAAAGAAGCTAAAAGTGTGACAGGGTGTAATTGTAGTGTAAGAGTGATATTGCAGCCATGATGGTCCAGAAATTATGTGAGAGTCAAGGATTTCTTAGGGTGGTATCTTTTTATTGGACCACTTATGTAGTTGGGATAAAGTTAGAGAAGCTTTCAAATACAAGATATTCTTTATTGTGAGCTCTTTCTTTGCTTTTCCTACAGCTGATTCATGTCCTTGTGAAGCAGGGGAGAGCATTGCAATAGCCAGGATGGTCCAGAAAATATACAAGGGGGCAGTGTTCTCTTGTGATATCTTTTACTGGACCAACAGTATAGTTGGGGGAGAAGTTACACAAGGTTTTGTACAAAAATTGCCCTTTCTTAGGTCTTGCCATGGCTTGTGACATGTGGCTTTGTTGAGAACTGTTCCAATCAACATCCACTAAGTGTCTCCCCTCTCTCACTTTCCATCACTTCCCAAACCCATCACAGTTGGATGTTCTTGCAAAATTATATCAACATCCAAACCTTCTGCTCTATCAATTCACCTGAGGATTTGAATTCAAACACCTTCCCACAAAAATTCAAAGATGATCAGATTTAAAATGATGGTTTTGGCCTAACCTACTGATAAAAGCCTTAGCTCAATTCAGCTCCTCAGTTTGAATTAAAAAGAAATCATCAACAAAACTGAAAACAAAAACAAGAAGGATGAGAATGATATGGCTCTGTGCATGTCTTTTCACAGCATCTGATAAAGTTAGCTTGGGCTCACAAAAACTTAAGCTATATATCTCTGATTTAGCTAGTCTGTAAGGTGCACATCTATACGGCCTGTTGCAGGTAGTGCCATTCATTAGTAGCACGCAGCATATCAAAAGGATGGTCAACAGGTCTCATTCTCTTCTCACAGATTTCACATTGTAGAAGTAATTAATTTCTTCCAGAACGTCAATCTGACATCACTAACTTCAAAGGAATTACCCCTAGTGTACACTAGTTTGAGTGTGAAGAGGCAGGACTAACAAAAGCTAGCGCAAGTAAAGTTTAATCGTCTCTTCCTCTCTTCCACAAAAGTGACTTTGACTTACTGCTTTTTTTCCTAGTTGATAATTAGCTAGTATAATGGATTTTTTCCCAGAATGGGCACTTCCACTAAAAACAATTTTGATCACTTTCATTGAGTTGCATATGAACACCTTCATGTGGATCTACAGAATCTTAGCTATTGTTAACATGAAAATGATGTAGCTTGTTTTGATTCCATTAATGGTATTCAGTTAAGATGGAATGCTCCTGGGGTGCCATAAATGACAACTGATGCAAAGTCAATGGCAGGTAATATCTACTTCATGGAAATCAGCATTCTAGTATTTGAAGATCTGGCCCCTCATTTAAGAAAAGAATTACATTCTAGTATTTGGTGCTGTCCAAATTTTTTTGTTGTAATTTACATTTTCTTTCATGAGGGACCCTCTTCTTGCAAGACATCTGGCTGAATTTTGCAAATGGAAACGATCTGGATAAGCACTTCTAGGCACTTATTTGGTTCGTTTGGAACCTCCCCACTTTTTGAGGTTCATTATCAAAACTTGGTTTGTTCAGCAGCAAATCTGATATGGTTCAGCAGACTCATCAGGCGCATGTATAGTAAATGCAGTGTGAGGGGCCATATTTCTGACATCATACCATTGCCTGACATGGTAAGAGAGGAGAGAACATAACTTTAAGGCTTATATAGAGAGGGAGAAAAAGGCATTTTTTATATTGATACCAATATAAATGTAGAAAAACTACCTTCTAAATCTAGTTGCAATTTTTCAGTTCAATTTGAGTCTGAAGCTTAGTTCTGCTAGGCATTGGAGGAAAGCAATTCTCTGGGTTTATAAACAGATGTACAATCTTCAGGCTTTACCTGACAACAGTGTAAGCAGGAAGTTTTTCCCAAGTCAAGGAAAGAACTGACATGTTTTTCTTGCTAGGAAACAAGCTAGTTTCTTTGTCAGGAATTCATATATTACATTGGAACTAATACGTTAATGCTTTCAAACTAATCACTTTGGAAGTACTTTACCTATATATGCAGTGTACCAAGGCACAGCCTATAATGTGTTCTGCTATTTCACTAGACTGCCCGGTTCAAAGCACCTCAAGGCAATACTGTACATTCATGTGCTTCACTAGTTGTTTGGTGCTGTCTGTCTCTGATTTAGACTCAAACAACTCTGCTTCAGCTTCAGTACCTGTTATCAAGTTTTAGGGAAACTCCTTTATTTTCCTTGCCTGATTCTTTAGTTAAACATTCTCTTCTCATCCCTGGCCTCGGTGGTACCTCCTCTTGTTCCAGCTATCTACTTTAACTAATGGCATTTAATTGCTCAGTCATTTAACCTGAATAAAAAGTGTCAAACATATCCAGTAGCTTTAGCAAGGTTGCCCCAAGATTAAAGAGGCATTTTACCAGCATTAAACAATATCAACTTGTAGGAGAAAGATTTCCTCATGTTTTGTGGATGAAATAACAAAATGCAGCACTCTCTAATGCATTAGTCCTACACAATTCTTTCCAGCAACCACCTGAACCACTTTTTGCTAGGCTTCCTTTGTGTTTGGTCATCAAACCAGGTTTCTAAGGAAAAAGGCCTTTACAGTGAAATTAAAACTGGGTGCATCTACATGTGAATTAATGGACTTTTCCTAATGCTCATTAAATTTAGTACCTTGAATGTGAGGTACTAAATAAATATGTATTAGATTACCCTAATGTGCAGTAGCACAAGCACGTGCTTTTTAGGCAATTCTTAATGTGCGGTAGCCTATTTTACTGCACATTAGCATAATAGCACGGTTTTTTACATGCTGCTTTAGTGCACAGTAAAATAGGCTACTGCACATTAAAGCTCATGTGTAGACATGCCCACTGTGTATAAAATATTGTGCACTGGCACATTTGTACTCTATTCGTTTTGTAGTTAATGGCTTAGTATTACTTGCATTGTGCCTACAAGTGTCCTGCTCTGACCATGTTAACACCTACTGATTAGCTTTTGAAAATGTGACTTCTCTGTGAATCCAGTTCTACATCAGTGTAACTAAACAGCACTAGTGCTAAAACATGTAAGTAAGTATCTCAAAAATCAAACTTCATGGGGCTTGTGAGTTATCCCTATTTCTTTCAGGATTTCTTTTCTTCTGTTTTCTCCCCAGTTTCCCCTCCTCCCATCACCATTTTACTCTCTTTAAAATAGCAGTTTCTTTCTTTTCAAGGTACTGATTCCCTCTCTCTGAAGCTTATCATTCTCCCTTTTCTGTTTTTTATTACATTATCAGTATCACGTACTATTTCTATTATGCTTGTAGAGAAAGGTAATTAGCCGTATTTAGCTGAAGTCAGGCAGAAGGCAGGGGTAGTGATGCACTTTAAACTAATGTTAGTCTATAAGGTTCATCTCTACTCTGGCTGTGATGTTTGTGTTCAGATTTCTCAAAAGAGGAATGGGCCATTTCATTTTAGACTCACAGAAGACAGAGATTATACCTGTCTGGTGCAAGACAGCATTATTCTGAGCTCCCCTTTCTGTACAGCTGTATGATCCTGGATGCAGCACCATGCTCATACGGCTATACTGCTTCTAGTGTACACAGAGCTACTGAACATGGGCATCTTTGTATGGTGCTTCCTTGTCACATATAGGCACACCCAGAAATAGCCTCTTTGCTGAAGAATTTCCAAGATAAACAGATAGGGGGCAGCAGAAAAGGATTATTATCCCCATTTCATAGATTGGGTCCTGGATGGCAAGAGCAGAGGGGTGGTTAGCCATGCTAGTCTGAAGTCAGGCAGAAGGTGGGACAGGATAGAGACTATGGGCTATATGTTGCATATTACACTTAGGTGTTAAAAGTGCTTAAAACATGTGCAACTATGCATTCAAACAGTAAAACACATGCTAAGTGCACTTGTATTGTAGCAGGCAAGGTTCTTTGAGTAGATGATAATATCTTTTATTGGACCAGCCGAGTAGTTGGAAAAAGCTCATAGCAAGCTTTCAGGCTCAGTCACCCTTCTTCAGGCATAGGGAGCCTCTGCTGTTCTGAGGCTTCAAGGAATGAGAGAAGCTAAAAATGCGACAGGATGTCAGTGAGAATGTAAATAGGTAGAAATTAGGAAAACAAAAAGTAAAGCAGTCAGTCCCAACCCGGGCACCACACCAGAGCTGGTTCAAGATTCCTTGTGTGGTGCCCAGGCTGGGACCAACAATTGATGAGCTGTGAAAGCTAGAGATCATTGTAAACATTACTGTGCACCTGCTCAGAACATGTTCTAACTTTAATACTGCGCAAATTTAACGCATAGTAAGTGTCCTGTACAACAAGGCCCTAACTTGTTCAGAGAAGCACAGCTTTTGTAGGCAACAGCCTACTTCATCAGATGCTATGAATGGACTTGCAAGAAAAAAGGGGTTTTAGTGGAAAGGAATTTAAATAAAAAGGAAACAGATGGGGGAGAGGGCACTGCTGAAAGCAAAGTGAGTTGAATAGATAGTTATGGATAAACAAGGCACTTAACACATGGGGGTGGGGAGTCTAGGAGTAAACTGCTGGAGTTAATAGCTACTCCAGGTAATGGGATAAGAATCCATAGTCTCTGAATGATGAGGTGAGCCTGGGCTTGGTTTCAGAGGTACTGAGTATCCACAGCTCCTTCTCAGTTGGAATATGGAGGGCTGAGCACGTCTGAAAGCTCAACAGCTATATGATTTCCCTGAGATCACCCGAAGTTAGTAGTGGCACTGGGAATGGACCTACAACAAACAACCAAGTATTAAAGAGGAGTTCGCAGCAGAATAGGACTGCTTTATAATGTCTTTTTTCTCCTTTCTTTTTTGGCACTTTTGTCTTCCTTTCCTCTTCCTTCTCCTTCCTTTCCATTCCTGTCCCTCGCTTCTGCAAAGCCCTTACTTGTCTTGTCCTATAATCTTGCATCTATCCATGGGGTGATCATGTTTTTGGGGGGGACCTCCTACTGTACACACAACCCTGCCAGTTTTCTAAAGTGGAATTGTTTAAATCTATTCCCAGAATACATGAGCTGCTGCGTGAGGTACATTTTGTTCTGTACATACTGCTTAGGGATTGAGCAAAACAATATTAAAAGACATGCCACTCTTAGCCAGGCTGCCTCTTCCCAGCCTGCTAGACTGTAGAGAATTGCAATCAGCAATGCTCTGCCTGGGCTCAGACAAAGCACTAATCACAGAAGCGTAACCCTGCTCTGCTGTGCTGAATGGAAAAGAGCACATTCTTTTTGATCGCTGCTTTGCTTCCACTGAGCGCTCCCTACTCAGGCGCAGCAGGGAACAAAACAAACCCAGCAGTGAGGAAGCTGCCATTGCCACATCTTTCTCCCCACCTGAACCATGAGACAACCCTCCCTCCTTTCCTCTCCCTGTCCTTCTCTAAGAATAGAGGGGGAAAAGGAAGAAGAGGATACTACAAGAGAGCAGAAAGTGAGAGTGAGACCTGCCCCCTCCCCATCCCATCTCAGAGAGATCAATCATTTATTTTTAATTTGTCATTCAGGTTAGGGATTCAGCTTTGAAATATAGGGACACACATTAAGGCCTGGGTGATGCTGTCTGTTATCTCACCCAGAGGCTGCAGGAGGGACATGTTCTCAGCAGAGATGAAATATTATAACCCAGCCTTCCACCTCTCTGTGTGCACATGCATACACATGTGCATGCACACACACATACAACTTATGGGCATTTAATTGCTATCATGTTCATAGTGAGATGTGGGATTTTGGGAAGGGGTTTCTGATTATTTTTAGAGGCTGCATTCCTGGAGTGAACAAAAAACCCCACAACCCTGTGCTGCTTAGGTCTCCTTTAGGGGGGCAAACCCATGCTAATAAAGGGTTAATAGCTTTGCTGGACCCAGACTTGCAGGGGCTGGCAACCTCCAAAAAAAGCAAATGCAGGGGGAGAGATTTTTTTTTTTTCAGGCTGTGGTGCTAAAGGCATGACCTGAAAGGCAGCTGAGAGCAAAGCAGGCACAGCATCTCATTATAAATGTGCGAATGAGCAATGCCCTGGAAATCCCTAGGCATGGTTTAAAATCAAATGACAAAGCTGATCTTTTTCATTAAACTCCCCTCCCATTTCTTCCGGCTCAAAGTAAAAAGGTCCTTTGCTTTGGGTCTGCTTTCTTCATTCTCTCACATTATCTGCCTGGGAGGCTGCTTGGGTTTTATGCTCTTTTATTTGCATATAAATTTTGCAGTTCCAGGATCTGGACAGAAGGTTTAAGCTGCTGAGAGTGGACCTGGTGGTTAACTAGTGCTCTGAATAGCAGGGGTATCATTTGCTGGGGACAATTAACCCCCCTCCCCAGGCAAAGCTTGCAGGTCCATTGATGTTCACAGAGCTTCCAAGGGAGATGTTCTCCATCTGCTGCCTTGTGCACCTGCCGCAGTGCTGCTGCATCCAGAAGGCTAATGCACCCACAGCAGGAGCCATGATCAAAGCTTTTTCAGGTGTATCATTGCTGTTGCAGGTGGGCAGGAAGACAATTAAATGGCTAAGGAGCTCTGTGGGTATGGGGGACGCGGACAGAATTTAGAGTGTTCCCCCTGTGTGGGAAGACAAGAACAATATTACAGGGAGAGGGGATGTGGCTATTGTTTGAAAGGACAAGGGTGATGCTAAAGGGGAAGTGGCCACACGGTAGGTGGGGGGAGCAGGCACTTAAGCAGTTTAGTAGCTGGGCAGGCTTTTCCTTCAGATTATTGTGTGCGTTGCAGGTTTGTTCTGGTGCAATGCATAAACTGAATTTAGCTGCTTGCTAGCACTTTCCAGAAGTCTTTTCCACTACAAAGGCTTTTCATGAATCTCCAACTTCTATCACTTGGCATCTTCTTTTGACAACTCCCTCCTCACCCTTTTCCAGGATTATTCTATAAATGGCTCAGTTCTAATTTTTTAATGGATAGGGGATATAAATTAGAATCTTTTGCCAGCACAAAAGTTGCCACCGAAAATAAAAGCTTGATGTGACATTTACATGCACATTTTGACTTCTTTTGAAACAACACCCTGCTTACTATCTTTCATAGATGTAATGGATGTAACCTAGGGTGTGCAATGCAATTTGCCTTTGAGAGTGTTGCCTGCTATTGACCCATTCACTGATTGCCTGAAACAGGAGGAGGCAAGTGACATTTAAACTGTCTGCTATTTAACAGGCAACTCTACTGACATGTTCATATTCCACTGGCCTGTAATGGCTCTCTTACTACAATACACTAAGTTGCATCTTAAAAATACAACCTGTATGATCGTAACTTTGGAGTAACACAGAAAGGCAGTGTTTTGTGGATTGTATCATGGATCTATACCTTCATAACATTTGAAAACACAAGGGCATTTTAAAGGTCAGACAGCTTGTGAATTTTGTTGCAATAAAAGGCTCTGGCTGTTGTGCTCTATTTACCTGTCTCCCATCCTTAGAGAATCAGTTATTCCCATAATGACCCTTTGAGAGATGGAAGTATTATTAGTCTGGTTTAATGGAGGGAGACTTTAGTCAGTGGTTCTCAGACTTTCTGGACTCACAGCACACCTCGCTGGACTCAGGGCATCCCTCCATAATTTTTGAATGGCACCCAGTTTTTAAAAAAATGTATATATTACAAGGAGGCAATGGGGGTGGGAGACTGTTTTTTTAATATTTTATATCCCATAGTACAGGTCATATTAGCCAAATCAGTTCCAAATCATACCACTGAGCATAACTCAATCATTCCAAAAACCATATTGATTAAGCAGGAAGAATTCAATTGTTCTAAACCACATGTATGGTGCTACAAACCTGTGAGCATCCTCCATCCGAGACTCTCACTCTGGGACTTCAGATACTCCCAAATCCATAGGCAGGCATCCTGTGTGCAGGCCCAAGCCCAGAGGTCTTGGGATTTAGATGTCCCCACACATGATCTTAGCCAAATGGGAGTGGAAGATCCACCAGGCAGAGACAAGCCTATGCCTGCACTTACCTGTTTATTTCCATACACCTCCCAACACCCTTCAAAGAATCTGCGGGCACCTCAGTGCATGGCTTTAAGTGCATGGAAAGGAAAGAACAGTCAGTTAGTCAATGCTATTTAGGTGTCTAAAGGTGCAGATATATGCTGGCTGGATTTTCTAGAAGTACCTAGCTCTTAAACCACACAAAATCCCTTGGAATTCTGGCCCTAAACAATATTGTAAATCTTTGAAAGAGCTGGAAGTTGTAGCAACTCAGGAGATGTGGGTGATCCACATCATATCCACAAGGCTAAAATAAGTCCCCTACCAATGGAAGAGTTTCAGCCTGAACAGTGGCCATTCATTTCATTACTATGCAAAAGTATTTTAAATCAGACCTGGAGGAACATCTTACATGCTGGGATCTAAGGCTATCGGATTGTCAAGCTTTGGTTTCTGTACTCCAGCTGCTAACAAGGCTACTCTTTGTTGTGGTTCTCTGTTGTGGATATTAGTGTACTAGGAGCAAGACTGAAAACAAACCGATTTCACCTAGTGCACTGAGCAGCTCTTAAATGGCAAGACTGGCTGTTTTTTGACAGTGTGTACTTAACTTGAATTTTGATATCCATACATCTGCAGTTTGTAGTAATAATATTTTTCTCACCTAGACACATATATGCAAAGGAGGAATTAAAGTACAGGAATATGCTGGCTTGGGTATGATTTTACAAAAGTATGATCGTGAAGAAGTCAGAGATAGGTATGCTGCCTAATGCCCTCAGCTACCATTTAGACACATGAAAATCTAATTGTGCTGAATGGAAATGTACGTCTTCATCACTGATTATGACATGGAAGAAAATTACTATATGATTGGCATCATAATGGCCAATGTTGAAATGTGATGACACGACAATATGATGTACATCTCCATTAGGAATGATAAATCAAAGGTTATTCATTTGTTTTTGATTTATGCCTGGGAAATGTTACCAAGGGAAATCTCGATTTTAATCTCTTAAGCCATAAAAAAGCCATGAGTGCCCTCTTCTGGTAGCACATGAGAAATGTAGATCCTACAATGGCTTTCCCAATTGATTAATGTGTGTTAATTTTTGTATTTTCACTTTCCTATTTTTAATTATATTCCCCAGAACAGTTTCTAGCATTTTCAGTAATATAAATTCATTGCCCTTCACTCTGTTTTGTCCTCTGTTTCATAAGTGGACAGGTTAACATTTCATCCTATGAAATCTCCTACTCACAACCCAAGGCTTTATTCTTATTGGTAATCTTACTCTAGTAATACAGTACAGATCTGTTCAAAAGGCTTGTTTTGTAATTACTAGGGTTGGAAGAAAAGGTTAACATTTTTTGAGAGAGCTTGGATACACAAGTCCATAGATGCAGATGGTCAGAATCAAGACTGTATGTGGGAAGCAGGATGCCTTTGGGACTGACTGCATTTGGATCTCTCTCTAAATGGTCAGCCTAGGCAGCAACAGAAGCTTAAAGGAAAGCTGAACAGAAGATGCAGAAGCAATTGTTTTCTGGTTGTTATGATACTAGCCTTGTGCCTATCTTCATTGTTGTGACCATCATCGTCAATTTGGACCTCTTTCTAGGTCTTCAGATTCACTTACACTCAAATCTTTCAGCTTCTTGCCACATAACTAAGATACATCTTTTCCTATCTGTTCGTGAAACTAAAATTTTGATCTTGGCTCTCAGCTCCTCACAGTCAGGTACTATAACCTTTTTCCCTGGCCTTGCAAGTTTGTGCCCCTCATGGAGACCCAAGACACCTTTTGTTCTGAACATGGCCCCCCATTTATTTACATTCCTGCATTAGCTCTCCCTTCTTCATGGGCACATCTACACATTACATTGCCTGAATAAACTGTGGAGCTTATTGCTTCAGAGTTAATTGCTCCTGGGTATGCTATTTGGATGTGCACCCAGGAGCAGTTAACTCCAGAGCAATAAGCTCTGCAGTTTATTCAGACACAGCCCATGGAGCTGGGGCAGAGCAGCCTCAGCTGGCAGGGGGTCTGGGGAGTCAGTTTTCCAGCCCAGGGCAGCTCCCTCAGCTCGACATGCTGCAGAGGGACTGGCTGGGGCATGAGGGAGATTCAGTGTGGGGTTAACCCTTTCTGCACCTACTCCCACCCTATTTGTCAACTCTCCATTCACTATCTCTAGCTGGTAGGTCTGTGTGAAGCAGCTAGTGTTTGCTTCGGATTCAGATTCGGCCCATTCAGGGGACAGTGATTTGAATCTGTCCAGACTGTCCAGACCCTACAATGAGAGACTGTGAGACCTAAACCTGTTCAGCCTTCACAAGAGAAGGTTTAGGGGGGACCTGGTGACTGTCTATAAACTCACTAGGGGGGAGCAGAAGGGTTTGGGGGAGACACTGTTTCCCCTAGCACCCCCTGGCATAACAAGGAATAATGGACACAAGTTAGTGGAGAGTAGGTTTAGATTAGACATCTGCAAGAACTACTTCACAGTTAGGGTGGCTTAGGCAACTTCCAAGGGAAGTGGTGCTGGCTCCTACCCTGGGGGTCTTTAAGAAGAGGCTTGATGCCTGGCTGGACTCGTTTGAGTCCAGTTTTTCTCCCGCCCAGGCGGGGGGTCAGACTTGAAGATTTACAAGGTCCCTTCCTACCCTACTTCTATGATTGTGTGATTGTATGATTCTATGAATCAATTCGACTGAATCTGATTCAGAGATTCAGCCGCCACTGAATCAGCCAAATCTCTAAATCAAACACGCCTCATCTCCTGCCCGCTCTCCCAGCCCCACCAGTGGCTGCCCTGCCCAGCCCCAGTGTCCCAGCTCTTAAAATAAAAAAAAAAGCCCTGAACTCACCAGATCCTGCCAGGCAGGGGGGCGATCCCCACTGCCTCACATTGCCCCGCGCTGTGTGGGGGGCTCTGCCACAAGTTCCCAGAAGCCCCAATGGCCATTGCAGCAGCTGATGAGTGCAGGGATTTTTTTTTAATTATGTTTTTAAAGAGCCAGGAGCTGCAGCCAGGCAGGGCAGCCAGCCATTGATGGGGCCGGGACAGCGGGCAGGAGTCAGGGGAGGCTCAGAGGGGCTGGGGGAGCTGGCAGGGGATGGGTCCTAGCAGGAGTCCCCCCATGGTCCCCTCACGCCTTCTCCAGCCCCCTCCCCTTGCCCCCTACTTATGAGCACTGAGTCCAGATTCTGTTGCAATGTCTCCAAAAAAACAGAACAGTTCAAGTTCTAGTACGCTGCTACCACTGTCTATTACACAGATCCTTTTCATTTAATTGTTTCTTTGTATCACCGCATCTCTCTGTACCATTTGGTGACTCCTACTGAATATTTATAATGCAAGTGTCCCAGCCACCTGCAGAGGGTTTAGATTGAGAGTGTGGTCAGGGGTAGAAAGGTAAGAAAGATCTATTGACTTAACAAAAACACAACTATGAGTAATAACAAGACAAACGATGACAGACAAAAGCAATTCGCATCGGCAACTTAACAGCAGTCCCTCTGATGCCTGATACATAGCAAGCTTCTCTTTCCACCAAGTTCAGCGAGGTCAGGTGTCCCCGAGCAATGCTGTCTGAGGGGTACCGGGAAGCACCCTGGAATGCAGTTCTTGGGCTCCTCGAGGTCCACAGGCCCACTGATCCAGGCAACAGTTAACTAATCCTTTTCACAGAGCTGCATCTTCCTTCTGAATGGTTTCCAGATATTTTAGCTAATTTATAGCTTCTGAAAGACACTGATAAGGTATGACCACTTAGATTCCATTTTCTTCAACTGTCCTTAGACTGACTAATAGCAGTACAAGCCTTGCATTCTTTTGATAAGGTAATTTTAACTGTGCCACGGGGCCTTACTACTTCTAGGCTTTACTAAATTTACTAGGCCTTACTTTATACAAGGCCTCACTACATTTTAAACTATCATTAGGCTTTTAGTAACAACTTATAGCTTAATATCTAAACAAATACAGAAAAACACTTGGTTTAATCTTTATAGACCCTTCAGCAAGCACTTTTATCACACAGACATACTTTTCAGCTGCCACAGTAAGGTCTTTAGGTAAGGGACTATCTTGTTTTTCTATGTTTCTGTAGAGCAGGGGTGTCAAACTCCTCTTGGGCCCTAGGCCAGATTCAGACTGCAGGACTCCACATGGGCCAGATCTGGCCTGGACCATATGGTGGCTGTAACAGTAGCAACAGCAATGGCCACTGCAGAATTAGCCACCAGGGCCACCATATTGGCAGCGGTAGCCATGCCACACCCCACCAAACAGAAGCCACACCCCCAACACTATCCACACCCCAAAGCTCCAAAGCCCACTGTTTACCTGACAGGCTAGATGGAGCAGCTCCATGGGGCAGATCTAGGCTGCAGGCCATATGTTTGATACCCCCAGAACAGAGCTTAACACAATGGGGTCCTAGATACTTTGGTAATAAAAAATGACAACAGCATGTCATGACTTCTGCCCTGGGATCCAGCCTCATTGATTTGGTGGGTTCTATGTGAGTACAAGAGTTGTCTCATGCAATACTCATGGCAAGGTTAAGGTTTACCATAGTAGGTAATGGAACAAATGGCATAAATATAATGCAAATACTTTTGGTTCTGATCCAAACATTGCCCATAAAATGGTTGAAATCAAATCCCTGGTTACTTTGTACCATTTATTTCTAGGTCTGGCCTTCATTTCAGGGTGTCCATCTCATTGCTGCAGGTCAGTGTCTTTGTCCCTTTTACTACATCCTAAGAGGTAAGGAAGGCCTGAAATTGTGTGAGATTTCTGTGCTTTCTCCGCCTCCCCCCTCCCCCTTCCCCCCCACTATCTTTATGGTTAAAGTTGTAGGGCCAGGTTCCTGCAACTGGTCCTCACCTTGTGTCCTATGGATCCAGGAACTTCATTTTAGTCACCCTTCTTTTTCTTTTTTAATTTCCTTTTCTTTTTTTAACCTTGCCCATGTCAAATCCTCTATTAAGAATATTTGATTGCTGTTATTGCATTTTAAAGACTTCTCCAAAGGATTCATTTTCTTAACTTAGGACCGGGGGGCAGGGGAGGGTGGGAAGGTTCATTTTAGGAGCAAGGCTGATCATCAAATGTACCTTTTGAATGGATTTTGATGCAAGTCATGCTCTTATCCTTTTCATGTTACTTATGTAATGGGAAGTCTGAAAACAGTTATTTACTACGACTCTGTTTAGGAATAAAAGAAATAGCAGCTGTATTTTCATATGCCCTTAGTGGGTTTCTTTCTTATTTTGCTCTCCAAAGCTACTGCTGTTCAAGTTCTCTAGTCCTCAGAGCAATAACATCTAAATTGTTTTGTGCATGGGAAGGTAGGCACACAGCTGTCATTAGCAACAGGAGGAATCATGCACATCATTTCCCACGGACATCTTTAACAGATCAGCCCTATCTGAGAGAAAGAGGTGCTTCAAATTGGGTGGGGATTGGATAAATATTAATCACATAATTTCACGTAAAATAGAGTTTTGATTTTATCCAAATCTATATCCTAAATTAGTATTATTTTGCCTCAGTCACTTTTTATAGTACCTGCTTAAGCAATTAGATGTACATCCAGTCTAATACATCTACATTGGAAACATGGAGTCTTGTTTCATGTTGGGGGAAAAAAGGGGACCCAACGTTTGGATTTACCATCTCACCTTGATAAATCAACAAGCCTTAATTTATTACCAATGAGGTTGTGTCCCTTGACTTAATTGTGTTGAAATTTGCCAGTTTTTCAAACTCTCATTCCATATCCTTTCCTCCCCTCAGGCAGTCTGAGGTCCGATGACATTTTGATTTGTATGTAGACAGCGGATTATTTCTTTACATAGCAGAAAAATTCTTGAAATCCAAAGAAAACAGGTTAATGGTGAGATGATTAAGTTTATGCTAAACTAACTCTCCTATGTGTAGAATATCAATTTCTTTGGTTACACCAGGACTAAACACAGACGTTTGGCTTACAAAAGTTTGACTTCATACATTTATTCCAGAGGGCAAGAAGAGACAGAAGGAGAGGGAGAATGAGATACTTGGAATACATATAAGCATAAGAATGTAAGAACTGCCATATGGTACCTGATCAATACTCCTTCTCTCTACTATCTTGGCTGTGTCAGAAGCCAGTTCAAGGTTTTGGGAAGCAGATATGGAAGTGCAGGTGTGACAGGTCAGCTTGGAGCCCTGGGCAGCTGTGGTGCATGGTGCCAAAACAAGTCCCGGTTGGTGACAGTGGCAGCATGGCTGGCTAGCAGTGACGGCTGCTGCTGTTTTCCCTCTGAAAGTCAGGGCTGTGTTACACATTAATTTTGGGTGGCTCCTGGAGCTCTTAACCCTTGGATTGTTCACACACTAACACCTTAAAGTGGTTCTAAGCACTCATTATGTGGCTTAAAGTTACGCCACTCCAGGGCAGGATTATCTCTGATCTGTACTACTCTGTTCCTGTTCCATTAAGGTATAGCAACTCCCCACAGATGTGCTGCCCAAATTGAAGTCCTCTAGTATCCCTGGATCTCTCACACCCTTGACCATAGAGCAGGGATAGAAGTCTGTCCTGGCTCACCAGCCCTGTAGTGGCAGCTTACAGGTACAGCTCCTGGTCCTGCCCCTGCTCACCAGCCCTCTAGTGGCAAGTCACAGCTGTGCATGTTGGGGACCATCAGAGAAGGTGACTGCTCCAAACTCCAAGCAAGCACTAACACTGATCAACATTTGTGTGCCTCATTGTAGGGTGTAACAAGGCTCTTGGTGCCTGCTTTAGTTATGCTACTGTATGAACGGCCATAATGGTCAATTTTATGATAAAATGACTGTGTCAGGATGTAGAATGTCTTAATGATCTCAGATGATTAGTTACTGATGTTTATCTTGAAACTTGTAGGTTGGTAACCTTTACAACTTTATCAGAGCCAAGACAGCTATGCATAGCTACATATTATTCTTATGAGCATCAGATCATGATCTGCATCTAAAATATTCTTTAAGAACCCTCTGGTAGTGATCTCTAGTGGTTCAATGCAGATTGTGTAAAAAAAGAAAATATCTCCATATCTTACTACTTTTACCATTTTATTAAATCATTCTCCCTACTGTCACTGAATGAAAGATAGAATGAAGTGCCATGCACACCGTTGTATATCTTTTTTTTCCCTATAGCTATCTGGATAAATAGCTTGATAATTAGAAAATATAATATCTGCAAGGTCACTGGTAAAATGTATTTATTTCTTCATTTATTGAAATTCATACCCAAAAGAAAATGGAGCATCTATTCATTTGCATTAGGTGGCCTTGATGTAATTTAAAAATACTGCAAAATAAATATACAAAGTAACTAGATTGCAGAAGTATTCCCAATGCCAGCAATCCAAGCAATTCAAAATCTTCATTTAGTTGTTGTATACTTCCTTACAAATTTGGACAGGTCACAGTGTATTTGGCTTCACATGAAATCCAAAATTGCTTGCATTTTACTACTAGTGACTATAAGCTTAACTTTATCAGTTTCCAAGGTAGTGGTTCTTATATTTTTTAGTTTTTACTTAAAGTGATCTATTTTTGCCTTCTTTTATACCAGCAACCTGTAATGATAAGGCCTACAGTACCAAAAGTGCAAGCATATGAAACAAAGAACAGTTTGGGAAGGGGAAAGACTGGGGTTTCAAACATCCTGGAGGTTTATGTAAGCACCAATAAAAAATGCAAAAAAACTCTTGACTATGCAGATCTTTTAAATTGACATTCTGATAAAAGGGTTAATGGGAATTCTAATAAATAGGTAAACAGAAGAAAGAAAACCATATAAAGAAAATGCCATAACATAAAATAATTCAGATTATCTCTGTGTAAATGAGGCAATAAATGCCTGCAATGTGCGAAGCTTGAGTCTGACTTCACAGCAGGCCCTGGTGCTTAATTGAAAGTTCTAACTAGACCCATTTATCAAAGAAATCACTCAGAGGGAAATTTAATTATCACAATTAATCTATATTTAAAAAAATCTCAGCAAAGCACACTGGAAATTTCCTTTGAAAGAATTTGGCCAAACAAGTTAAATCTCAGATCTCCACTGTGTCCCCCCTCCTGCCCCCTCCAACCCAACAAAAAAATTAGAGAAGAGGTGCAGAACATTTCAAGTGAGAAGCTCATTTATGCCATACAGGCACAGCTAAGTGCAGTGGGTTGTACAGACTGCCCCTGTCACAGCAGGAGCTCAGGAGAGAATTCTTCTTCCTTAAGTCACAAAATTCCTCCCTGGCAAGCCCATCTGCAGGGAAAGAGTGCTGCTGCTATGCCCCTTCCTTCAGAGCATGGTCACCACCATGCACCAGCTGCCCTGCAGGAGCTGCTTAAACCTAAAGGGGCAATAAATGCCTTCCCACCATCGCCATTCTCCCTCCAGATTTTGTGAGCTGTACAGTTATCCGGGAGTAGGATGGAACAGTAGGATTTTGCTTGGAACAGTGAGACTGCACATACTCACCCTCCCAAGAGCCTTCCTTCCAGCCAGATATGCAAAACAGGGGTACAGTCCTGATACAAATCCAGATTTTTTTTAAGTGACTAGGCTGCTCTTGAAAATATTACTTGCTGTGGAAAGTTTGATATTAACGGGCTGTATTCAGTGCTGATGTTAACCGAAGCAACTGTTGCCTTCAGTAAAGCTGATACTGTTTATGTCACTGTTGAATTTAGCCCATATTTCTACACTGTCCCAAATTTAATTCGTCAGATTCACCACTGAGCAGAGTTCATGCTAGCAGAGAGCAGGGAGAGACCAGTTCCTGCTCCCCAGATCCTGGACCTGCCAGGGGCTATTTTGGGCTCTAGTGTTAAACTTCTATTTTTCTAATGCTGTAGTACCTGCACTGCAGTATCAGGTCACCTCAGCTGGCCTCACAGGAAGATGTACCAGGAATGACATGTAAATATCATATGGCATGCATGATGTTTGGCAACCTAGTACACAGAACAGTCTTGTGACTAGTCTCTGCACGAAGAAAGGAGGCTTCTTGCAACCTTCCCTTTTGTTGGATAGCAATGCAGAGGGCCAACTGAAAAGAAAAGTCAAAGAAATCATGTGAACAAATCCCTGGGAATGAGTCGGTAGTATAATAGAGGTGTCCATGATTCATTCAGGGTGTGCTGTAGCTGGGGAACTAACAGATAACATCAGGCAGAGGGCTGGTGCGCTCAGGTAGCTGCAATACTATTTTGATCATACAGAGCCAGATTGTTTCTGTCCATGACACTATGTAGTGAATGCAGGAGGGTGTAATAAACTGCATAAGCACTAGGCATATTTTCACTCTCTTCAAGCAGTGCTATTGTTCTAAAATGGGTTGGGAGGGTGGGGCCGTGGCTTTATTTTGATTCCCATGGGCTTGCCTAACCAGAGCAGTACTAGGTGAAGAGTCTGCTCTACCCACAAAGAGGTGTTTCAGCAGGCACTATAGAGCTCCAGTAGGCATTCTGCCAGTGCCTCCTTGTGCTCCTCCCGGGTGAAGTGGCTCCATGTAAGTGAATTTCTTTAGAGGCACAACAAGATGTTAACAGGGAACAGAGTAATCATTCATAGTTTTTAT
>NW_017728912.1:23408083-23416622 GCF_001723895.1 Crocodylus porosus | reverse complement strand
GTGAAAGAGAGAGAGAGAGAGTATGTGTGTGTGCATTTTATACACACACACATATACACACATATATATATAGATAATATATATTATATACGATATTATTATAATATATAATATACTATATAAGAATGTAGCAAGTAAACTCTCTTATTATATATATAATTATATTATAATTATATTATATTATATATCTGTTTATATATATATACACACACAGATATAGATACAGATATAGATGAAGCAAGTAAACACTCATATATATATATACATGAGTGTTTACTTGCTACATTATTCAGGTTATACTCATCTATATCTATATCTATATCTGTATATATAAAAGAGAGAGAGAGTGTATATATATGAGAGAGCAAAAAGAGAGTTTACTTGCTACATTATTCAGGTTATACTAATCACCAGAGGGGAAGGAAACAAGACTCCTGAGCAGATTGAATTACCCTTTAATTGGGCATCCTGTGAAGTAAACATTATAACTTGGATAAGATTAAAATGTGAGTCACAAGTCTGGGGAGTTTTAAAGTACTGGGGAAAGTGGTAAGGGAATTCAGGCAAGAGCAGTACAGAAGGATGAAGACTAGCTTAAAAGAGCAAATAGACAGGGGAGGTGGCTTATATTTTACCTCAGAAATCTGAGATATGATAAAGACTCCAATGAGTAGGACAAGGCAAAATATGAACAACACCTGTATACAATTATTTTTTCATATTTTTAAAACAAATTCCCTTTTGTATTCACTTTAGATTCTTATACTGAACCTGTCATCGTGGCGCTTGAATGACAGTCGCTAATGCATTATGGCCCCGTTCGACAAAGCACTTAAGCAATAAAGTTAAGCACATGCTTACATGCTTCACTGAAACAGGGCCTAAATGACATGATTGACATCTGCCATGTGCTCCCCTTTTGTGTCTGATATTCTGCAGTGATTCTAGTGAACAGATTTACTGGCAGGAGCATTTGCAGAAACAACAGAGATGCTGACAGGATTGTGGAATATTCATAAGAAGTGAATTTCAAATGTGTCGTTGTGGATAGTTACACCAGCTTTACTTCAGAGAGTCTGCAATAACCTGAATGAGTTACAGACCTAGAGACTGGGGCAGGAGGAAGGGGTCCTGCGTGGCGATGGCAGTGCAAGCTGCTGCTGCCAATTCTAACAAGTTTGCCTCAATTTTTGCCCTCAGTAGGAGGGCCTATCGTCCTGCTCGATTTCGAGCGGCTCCTTTGCATTTCTGCTGAGATTGCCAGCTGCAGTGGGAAATTTCTGATGGGGATACCTACCTAATAGAAACTGGCCAGAGACCAGATCGACATCTCCATTTCACATAGACAACTGAATAGCTATTGGACTGTAACTACTTTCGGTTGCTATCCGCCAGAGGTGGCCGCAAACCAGTCACCTTGAAATGAAAGGCTCCACAGCCTATTACCAATTCCCTGAGCCATCCAGTCTGTCAGCATATTTTTTTGCGGTTTGAAAATGACAAAGGTTGCCAGTTTGAGACTTGCCACCAGATGGCCTAACTGTTCCATCATTTGCCAGGAACAGAGCCTCCATTAGGGAACGGCAGCTGTAACTCCGGCTTTGCATATTTCTAGTTCCAAAAAACCCCCCATACAAGCATATTTTTCTGATTAAAAATGATCAGGGAAGCTCTGATTTCTTAAACTGACCCTTTTCTACACAAAAGAGCAAGGATGTGCTCCCAGAGGTCGTGTGAGCTCTGGCGACTCTATTCATCTCTTAGTAAAAATATGCTGTTATCATAGTCACACACACGCCTAGAATTCTCCTCAGACTCCAGCAATTGGAGGGACATTAAATTGTTCCTCACCTCCAATATATTCCCCATAAGAGCAGATTTCTCGACTTTGCAAAAAGAATTCAGTGCTGACCAGGTAAATTGGGTTTAAATCTTCTTCATGCCTACAGAGCAGTGCAAAGCGGGTTTAATGGGCCAGAGATTTCAACTCAAGGAGTTTGAGACGTTTGTTTTGACTTCTAAAGCCCCGAATGGTTTGGGACCTGAGCACTGCCCACCATCCTCATTATGATACCACTATAGCTCAGAACAAGAGGCATGCATGAGCTAAGGACACTGATGCTAAAGCTTTACCTGTGAGGAGTCCTAGACTCAAAAATTGACTTTGGTGTCAGAGAGGCCAGTTTTGGTGACCTATACAACGCACTTCAAGCTTTATATCTGTTTTTTTACTTGACAAAGAGCATTGGGAAAGCTTCTGATCAGCACTGAATCTGTTGCAGTCTGATCAGCACTGAACCTGTTACTATCAAGGAGTAATGAATTGGGCTACCCTATAAAGTTTCCAAGACTCCCTGTTAAACAAATGCAATGTAAAGGATGAGCCCCGCAGTGCGCAAATGTTGTGAAGGAGGTGGTAGCAGAAGTTGCTTAAATTTTAGACATTTGGGTGAAATTTCACAAGTCCTTAATTCTTTTGCTAAATTAATTCATTATTGCTAGGGGAAGCTTTTAAATCCTCAGTCATTAGTTTTGAGTTTTCTCACATAAATGTTATGAAATACAGCAATACTGGAAATGTTATCTGAGTTAACCCAGACTCAGGGCCTACTCTGATCATACAGGAGAGTAAGTAGTAGATTCTGATCTAATTTACATTGCTGTAAATTGACTGTAAAGACATTCTTGTTAGAGTACTTACTCTGGGTTTACCTCGGAATAGTTAAGATCAGAATCTAGCCCTTAGTATTAGACTATGCATCCTTTGAGAATAAAATTAATTTTGAATTTTTATATCATCTGCTTGCTTGTGCACTTATTTGCTAACTGTCTGAGCGAGCTATTCTGGGTCAGTATGATTTAGGTGTCCTTTATTACACAGTTTCCAATTCAGTACATTTTTTAATCAAGGCTAAACTGAAGCAGGGTTCCAGGTACATATAAATATAATATATTTGTACTGAATGCACTTCCTTCCATTTCATGTCCTTGTGGCAAGGTAATTAGCAGAACTTGAAGATTCATTGCAATCTGACAAGCCACACCCTGAGCACCTCTGCTAGAGCTTCAAACTTTCAATCTTCAGGCTATCAACCACATGTCTTAGTGCCTACACCACCCCAGCCCTCACTGAAAGTGTTGAAATTCCCTAGGTCTAATTCTGAATATAACACTAGTACAACTTTGGACATGCAAAGGGTTTTATTAATAGTAGTAGTAATCGCAGTAGTAGGAGTATTTTGAAGTAGAGAGTTAAAATAGTGTCACATTTTAAAAGGCAAGATAAGACCTATTTTCATATTTTTAAAATCACATTAACTAAAAGCTTGTTAAGGAATAAATAGTCCAAAGGATAACTGAGACTTAGCTGGCTTAAGCATTAATGAATCAAAATCAGATGCCAGATCATGAATTAACTCTACAAATTATAATGTTGCCATTAGTGGCAAATACTATAAGACTAATATTAAGGAACAAATTAGATATTTTTCTCTTTCTTACTTTAATTTTCAACAAAAATAGAACTCAATGCTTATTTTTAGGTGATTATATGCAGATTTCATATATATTTTTAACTTTTCAGTGATTATTTAAATTTTGGAAACTTTCTATTTACTTAAAAATCTATTTATAGAATGTGCCTATCATAGACTATAAGCAAATTTCCATCAGTGCTGAAACCCACATAAAATAAAACTTACCTAAACTGACAGAAGAGTCAATTCAACACTTCCTAAGCCACACAAAAATTCACACCCCCTCAAATCAGTCTATTTGGCAAAAGACAGAATAATAGGCAGGTTTTGCAATGTGGCCTGAAGTCCAACATACTCAGGCTGTCTCAGGCCAATAAAGAAAGCAAATTACAAAGGGGACACAATAGCAGCAAAAAGGGGGAATGGGCAATTCTATCCACCGTTTCTCAAAACTCAAGAACAAAAGAACACCAGAAAATTAAAAATTGACCAAATTACTGTTTTTATGCACTTCATTACTAGCTTCTGAAACTCACTGTGACAAGATACCATTGAGGTCAAGAACTTGGTAGGATTCAAAAAAGACTTGAATATGTATATGGAAAATGACATATTCTGTCTAATGTATTCCCTTACATTAGAATAAAACATTAGGGATATGTACCTTCATGGGTCAGGACATAATTAATTGAGGCAGTATTGTTAGGTAGTAAGTTAGGTAGACTCAGGTTAGTTTATAGTGACTTACTATAGATTTTCTTGTATCTTTCTATGTCATTGACCACATTTAGACATAGCGTTTTCCTGGACCCTGTTTGTAGTCTTGATGTGATCTGGTACAGTAGTTCCTATGTTTTTTTTTATATTAGCAAAGACTCAAACCATGTAAAACTTTACAGATCAAAACTAAAAGCTTGAATTATCCATGGATACAAATCAGAAACTAATTAAATCTGTGGGAAACATTGTAATAACATGTTCCTTGAGGGAAGTGTCATAACTGTGGTTAGGTACAATTTGTTGAGATTAGAGCTGTCTTCAAGGACCAATTGGTGTAGTTCTCTCTGATGGTGATGAAGGCAAGGGAGATCATGATGTGGTCTGCAAAAAAAGACTATCTCTTTCTTTAACATACAAACATTTTCACAAACATTTTCATGAAATCTTCTCTGAATTTTTAATGGAAGAAAATGTTTTGATGGAATTTTCACTGGCTCTAGTGATGGCCAGCCATGTGGAGATAAATACATATTCTTGCTTTTTGCCAAAGAATGTTCAAGCAGCTTATGATCCAATCTGAACCATCCATGAACCTTGTTAAACTGAAGTAGGCCTCAGTTGAAAGAGCAGATATTTGCCCCGCTCAATATTATTTCTTTCCTAGCCACATTAATTTCCATCCAACTAGCACGCATCCCAGCCCTAAATGTGCCTGGACCCAGATAGAGCAAAGGTGATTATCCTACATTTAAGGCCAAATGCAACTGACAGTTTACACTCTCTTCTCTCAAATTCCTTGACCTATACTGACACAAAAACTCATCTGGAGACAATTGGACCAATAATGACTATGACAGTCCATCTAGCTAGTTCTTGGTAATACAGGAAGGCCAGGGGCTTGTCCATGACTAAATTATGGTTAATCATGATCTTACTGGCCTGTAATGCATTAAAACCTAAAACAGAATAAGAAAAATCATAGATCATAGAAAATGAGGATTGGAAGGGACCTCAGAAGATCATCCAATCTAACCCCATGCTCAAAGCAGGACTATTCCCAACTATATCATCCCAGCCAAGGATTTGTCTACCTGAGTCTTAAAAACTTCTAAGGATGGAGTTTTCACAATCTCTCTGGGTAACCTGTTCTAGTGATTTACTACCCTCCTAGTGAGGAGTTTTTTTCTGAATCTCTAAACTTACCTTGCTGAAACTTGAGACCATTGCTCCTTGTTCTGTTATTTGCCGTCACTGAGAATAGTCTAGCTCTGTTCTCTTTGTAACTATTCTTCAGGTAGTTGAAGGCTGTTATTCATAGCTCTTCATAGAATGACTCTTCTCAGCTAATACAGCAGAGACAGGACCCCTAATGGCACCAGTAGAACAGATATTAACTTGGAAAATAGTTTCTTCCTAGTATTTTTGTTTTCAACACACCAGATCCAAAGACTTATAGCTCTAATAACAACCCTTTTAAGTCCTCCATATTGATCTATGGGTAATGCTGAACTTTTATAATCAGTAACTACTGAAGGGATCAACAAGTGTCACTTTCTGAAAGTGGCATTTGTGATTGTGGTAGTGTGAGGAATTATGCAAGAGAAAATGATTTTTTGATACCTTTTATTGGACCACTGTACAGTTGGGATGAAGTCAGACAAGCTTTTGAATGCAAACTATTCTTCTTTTGTGATTGCGTTACAAGATCTATTAGAACTGGACCAAGACACTTCCCCTTCACTTGCTTCTTTTCCATCTGATAGTAAAGAATTTATGTTACTAACAGTGTGTCATTGAATCTAAACTTGTTATGTACTGTGGAGGTGAAAGTCTTCATGTCCTTTTACCAGTCGTCTTGGGAACATCTAGAAGGACAAAAGAGTCCATTAAAAAGGATGGAGACTTGACCAGTCTTGACATATCTATTACCCACTACATTTGGTACTTCGTGAAACAAAAAGAGGGTCAAGAGGAGGAGGTGTGGTCCTGCTAGTTGCATCTAACCTAAATTGTAGGTATCCCTCTCCAATACTCTATCTAATAATTTATGTATGTACTTCATAGTTAAGTCCTAGGATGGCAGTATTTGGACTTTTTATGGTACTACTCTCACCTCAGTGTGCTGCCAAGTCACTTCATGAGCTGACTAACTTCTTCAGTAGAGTGGCACTAGCATTTCAAGATTGATTGATCAGTCTGATCATTTCAATAGGTGTGAGGCAGCTCAGGATTTCCTGGTCACTGTGACAGCTGTGGGCCTCCCAAAGTGTAAACTTTAACTTTTAAAGCAGTAACCCAGTCAGCTTTTTATCAACTGCACCTGGGTAGGAGGTTGTAAATTTCCCTTCAGATGCAGACCTCACCACTGTAAGCTATGTTGTAGTTATCTCTGTATTAGATCATTGCAATGTGATCTTCATTGACCTTTAAAACTATTTGGAGACAAAAGCTGGAACAGAACATAGTAGCTCACTTATTTACAGGAAGCACGTGATACTGGACTCTGGGATTGCACTGGTTGGTTTCCAAGTGGTGCTTAGGGTGTTACTTATGAGTATGACCTACACAAGGTGTGTCTACATGAGACACTAACTGCACAGTAGCCTAATAACACTCTGCAGTAGTGTGCCAGGCAAAAAATGTACTAATATGCTACTGCACAGTAGTATTAGACTACTGCGCAGTAAGCATCACTGAAAACCCATGTGCTGGCGCTACTGCATAGTAGCCCATTGATTTAGTACTTGGCTAACTAAGTACTAAACTTAATGTGCAGTAACTATGGCGCATTAATGAACAAGTAGATGCACCCACAAAGTCTTAAATGGCTTGGGATTATTCTACCTGGAGGATTGCTCCTCTTCCCATGCCATCCTGCCACAGCTTTGTTCAGAATTGTTTGAGGTGTATCTCCTACATTATAAAAGAGAGAGGGAATTCTCTAGAAGGACTCCAGGACTCTGCCTGAAATGCTGTGAGTTTGTTGATTTTCCAAGTCTATTACGAAAGATTATTGATTTGAAAGGGTTTTTTTGGCAGGGTTAAAGTCTGCAGCTCTACACATGCTTTTACATATGCCTAAACTTAATGCACATTTGTCTAATGTGCATTAAGGCAATTTAGATGCATGTCTACATGTGCACATGCTAATCATATTAGCGCAGGTATGCAGACTGATTTGGGACTAAACTTAGTCCCAAGTCAATGGACACCCACTGAATTAATATGCATTAGCATATCACCATGTTCACTAATGCAATTTAGCTATTTGTGCCTAAATTTGATACCTGCTTGAATAGCTTTAAATTGCCATTTTTTAAGATGCATCAAGGGCATGCACATGTAGACATGTGCCCTTAATGTGCCTTAAATTAGGCTAAAGCACCTTACACTGGCACATGTAGATGTACCCACAATGACTAAGGGGTGAACAGTATTAGCTGTACAGCTGAGTTACTATTGAAATGACTGCTTAATGTTGTGCTACCTAGGGTACCTAGATTTAAAACTAACTAAATAAAATAAAAACCCTGAATTACTTATTGTGACCAGATTCTTGTACCCATTTCCTGGCAACTCTAGTTGCAGGAGAAGATGGAATAGATAATTTTAGAAGTGAAAAATCTTCATTCTTTGCAATGTGAAGTTTACTCTGTTACGATTCCTATCACTGTTGCTTAGAAATACAAGACAAAAATGAGAGCTGTAAGGATCTGGGAATCAGGGAATATTCATTTATTGTGGAATCATCTTCTAAGTAACATCTTATTTTGCTTTTGGTTTTATAATTTTGCATTCCTGGAAATTCATTGATTACAGTAGTTAACAACTACACCAAATCGATACGGCCTATCTGAAACTTTCTTCCAGACAGACTTAGCAACTTAATCAAAGACAGTTGAATGAGATTCCAAGAATCCTGCCTTTTTAAAAAAGTCCAGCACAAGCTTGCAATTGTGGTAGTTTGGGAAGACAATAGCAAAATTCACAATTTTTTATCATTTCAAGTCAGAAATTGGCTAACAAATGGGAAAGAGAACAACTGGAATGCCCCCCAAATAGGTGCATATTGTTCAAACATCTTTCCTGCTTTTCAGTTCCATTCTTTGATGTCATTTGTATGCGGGCAATCTTTGGTATGTTCTTTTAAACAATAGGCCAGTGGTCACTAACCACTAATCTAGATCGACTGGTTAATCGTGAAGCCTGTGACAGTTGATCTCAGTCTGTCAGAGGCTCTATGATTGGGAGTGGCAAGGGGCACGTGGCTGGGCTGAGCCCCTGTGCCGCCCAGGCTGCACTGGGTGGGTGTGGTCAGAAGCCAGGCAGCTTGTGTGGGAGGC